>NW_028277112.1:54265681-54568712 GCF_059951505.1 Python bivittatus | reverse complement strand
ATGCAATGCCATCCAGTTACATTAATTTGGAGGGTGAGCGTTGCCTGCAATCTGTCTCCATGAGGCACTTCACCTTGTGGAAAGCATCACTCCGCCTCCACAAAGAGTCAAGGAAGGCCTGATTAGCCTCAAGGAGCATGGCTGTTTTGTGTCTGAAGCACACCCTCGGAAGCTGCTGTCACCTCAGGAAGTGAAGTGATGAAGAAAAGTGGCTCTACTTCATTTGATAGCTTCCCTTCAAAGGGTGCTTTGACCAAAGCTGGTGCAAATCAACCCTGGAGCTATGGAAACTAGAGTTTCTAGATTAAGGGACAGCGTGCTCTGATTCCAGTTTGCAATTTGAGAGTTGAGGGCAAGTCAATTTGATTTGAGCACTTCACAATTTGACTTGACAAAAGGTTTGCCCGTAGGCTATAATAAAGCATGCAGCTGCTTTATTTTTTGGCAGAATGGAATGAAAATAGGAGGAATAGTAGACTTATTGCAGGACATTTAGTCTCCCCAACTTCAGGTGTCCTTCAATCAAGGATTTCACTTCAATATTAAAAAAAATAAATAGTCATCTTGCCATCTTCTAAGGCAAAGATAGAATGGGTGAGGAAAGGCTGATGCAGTGGTCTTCAAATTTTCCAACAAAGAACCTAGGTTTTGCTAAACCAATGTAACAAGTATTCTACCCTAACTTAAAAATAAAAATGCTAAAAATGTAGGACAGATGTAGGATAGACAGGCAGAAGGCTAGCAGAGGGCATCCATGAACACCAACTAGCAGTCAGAATACATGATGAAAACTCCTTAATCTCACAACCCATGGAGAGACTTAACCATAGTTTCAACTGGGAAACTGTCAGCATCTTAGACCAAGCTAAATCCAGAAATGCAAGGGAATTCCTGGAAGCTTGGTATTCAGGCAAGGCAGCCATCAACAGGCACATAGAGATAAACAACATCTACACACTACTCAAAAGAGACAATAGAAAGGAAAACAAAAGACCAGAACATCTCACCAGCAATCATCACCCAGATAAGCAGAGATTAACACCAAGATTATCACCAGACACACAGTCAAGCAGTAAACGATACCCTAATCAAAGAACTACCAGGAGGGAAAAAAATAAAACAGAACAAACCCCACACCCCTACCAACACTGGCAGGGCGTGCCACTGTATATAAACAGAGAGCAAACCCCACTCCATTCTAGCACTGAAAATGTTACCTAGCCAGGTAACGAAACGTTTGCAGGAAAACAACCAAGCTCAGAGAACCCCAAGGACTCCACAGCTAAGAATTATTTAAAACATAAGCTCTTTCTATTCCAATCACTTATCTGGGATGTCCATTCAGCAGAAGGCTGATCAATAACTACAAACTTGACCTTGTAAGGATGGTTTCAGCCCTATGATGTAGACCAAACCAAGAAACAGATGTCAGGTGTGCCTAAAATTACTTTAAAATTGGTTATTGTAACAGAATCATTTCAGCAGCACCAAGGGAATTCAACAATCATGACAACAAGGTGTTGAATGCATGGATAGACCTAGTAACACCAACACCAATGACCACTACATGTCACTAATGATGTAAACTAATAGACTCCAAACATCTGATTGGAATAAAAGCCTATGTATAATTAGGATTAAAAATTGTTACAAAAACGAAATGCTATTTTACTTAGTTGATAACTGTGACTGGAAAATCTGCTGGTCTTTTTGTAGTCATCAGGTGATCAAGAAGATAAAAACAGGATTTACTGGAATATATGTATGGATTGTACATAGTTGTCTGGATTAAAAAATAATGGATTGTGCTCCATGAAATAACAATACAAAGAAATTAAACCATTGCTTCATTTCAGCCATTCTGTATGTGAGATGGTATCACAGACCCAAAGAATTTAGAATTTAATGGACACCGAATGCAAATATTTCTGAATTTGATTCTACCTGATGAAGAAATAAATGAAATGATTGATTAGACCTTATTTTTTTCCCATAGCATTCAACAGCATTACCAGTTTTCTGTCCTGAGTGAACCCTTTGCAATACTGATGATTTATTTATTTATTTTTCAAATTTCAAGGCCACCCAACTTCGAACAACTCTGGGCAGCTTACAATTGAAAAGACCAAACTTTTAAATAACACAACAAACCGAAGGAACAAAATATAAACCATAAACCTACCAAATCATACCAAGACAAAACAAAATAAAACGAAATGATCTGTTTAGGGAGGCTGTTCCATTGAGAAGATGTACTACCTAAGCCCTTTTCTTTGGCCCAATGGGAACAGCTCATATGTCATAATCAAGCACGTTCAATATTCACCAAAGTGGATAATCAAAAGAAATTATTAGCTGTCTTTCAAAAAATTATTTCCAGGAACAAAGAAATTATTATTTAAAAAACCTAAGAAAAGTTGAAACAGCAAAGTGTATGTTTGCATACAGATAGTCCTTGTTTAGCTATTGCCTCATTTAGTGACCATTTGCAGTTATGACAGTGATGAAAAAGTAACTTTAGAACCAATCCTCACATTTATGACCTTCGCAGGTCTGTAAAGCAAAGGAAAACTGAAGATCATAAGCATAGTTGCAGTTTCACTTAGCGACTATTTTGCTTAATGACCTAGTTGCTGGTCCCAATTGTGGTCGCTAAATGAGGACTACCTGTATTACTATTAATATGTTAATATTTATATCTAAGAAAACAACTGGATATTTTTACCTCCTGTAACTAAAGGTTATTGCTAAAGAGAAAGAATCTCTAATCACCTTATAATTTTTTCTATAATAGCTGTAATAATAACAATAATAATAATCTGGAGATTTCTGTTCAAGAGAAGGATTCTGTAATTAGTTTATGATTTGGTTTACAATAAAAATAAAAAGAGAAGGCTGCAGGTTTCTGTTCAAGAGAAGGATTTCTCATCGATTAGTAAAGGACTTTGGTCCAAAATAGTTATAAAAAGAGCAGCTCCACATTGATGCCAATATTCAAATGTTCATCTGTATTGCTTTTAAATAATAAGATTAGCCAATGCATCATTCGGCAAGGTTTTTTAAAAAAAGAAACAAATTAAAGCACTTGTTTTTAAAGTTGCTTCTTCCTCTCTTTGTTTTTACATTTTGTATGGTGCCCTGAAATGAAAAGGTGACAAAACTATCTTTTCTTTCAAAGAAACCATTTTTTTAAAAAAATTATCTCACACATACGCAGACATAGATACAATCCTATTTAAAGGTTAAGAATTTTTTTCCTGTGCATTACAGATGTATGCTATTCAGTTACTAAATAAGGTGGTCCTCACTTAATGACCACTCGTTCAGTGACCATTTGAACCTGCGACTTATGACCAGTCTTCATACTTATGATGGTCACAGTGCCCCACAGTCACATGATCATAATCCAGGCACTTGGCAACTGGTTGCAATTGCGACATTGCAATGTCCCATGGTCACGTGATCATCATTTGTGACCTTCGCTGCCAGCTTCCGAAAAGCAAGGTCAATGGGGAAGCTGGCAGGAGGTTGAAAGTGGCGACCATGTGACATTGCACTTAACGACAGCATGGGATTCACTTAATGACAGCAATCAGAAGTACCAGAATTTCCATCTCTAAGTGGTGCAGGCATGAGACATTGCGCTTTACAACTGTGTCACTTAGCGATGGAAATTTCAGTCCCAATTACTATCATTAAGTGAGGACTACCTGTAACATTTCTTAATTACTCTGAAAAAAGATGGAAAAATTAACATATGAAGCCTGATCAAAATAAAAAAAAGGTCAGTCCAGTGAGTTTGCTAGGGCTTATTCTCAAGCTGCTTATTCTTTTTATTCCAAAAGCAAAAAATAATTGAGGAAAGTGATTTTGAAGAAACTCTGTAACTCCTTCCAAAAAATCAGCATGCTTTGCTGTCTCATTGTACTGAGAGTGAAATCCTTATTAAGGGCTTTTAATTCTTCCTACAGGCATGAGTATTTTGAAATTAATTTTCCCAAATACAAACTTTATAGTTTTTAGTAATGGAAACATTAATTGAAGGTAATAAAATTTTATAATGTAAGCAGTTCTTATTTTCATCTTACCATGAATGAATATTCAAATAAGCTTCTCTTTAGACACTGGCTGGATTCAACAACATGCTAGGGCAGTGATAGTGAACCTATGACACACGTGTCAAAGGTGACACGCCATGACATTTTGGGTGACACACCAGCATGCACCAACACCCGACAACAACTATTCTCCCTGCTTGTGTTACCACAGAAACTGAATTTGTTTTAATCGTATTTCATTTTTGTAATGATTTGACATTTCTTTACATAATACATAATACCACACATGATTGGACTGTATTTTGTTTAAATAAATGAATATGTAAAGAATTGTTTCTCTTTCGTTTGGGGAGGTGACATGCGAGCAGAGTCACATTAGGCATTTTCCGAATTTTTGACATGCCGAGCCCAAAAGGTTCGCCATCACTGTGCTAGCCCATGATCTGTAGAATCAGGCTTCTTGAATAAATCCTGATTAAGTAGATTAACAAGGCTAGGCCACACACCATAAATGTTTGGCTTCACACAGACTCTAGGAGAAAAACCAAGGCATTATATAATGTACCATAGTGTATGAATCCAATTACTATAAGGAGGAGCAAGGTCAAAGCCCATCAGCTGTAAATTTTTTCCAATTATTTTGGAAAAAAATTAAGGACAAACCTGAAAAAGGGACAAATCTGAAAGAGATTCATGAGGATAAAAAAAAAATTGTTTATGTTTATAACATTGCGTTACAAAGGAAAATTCAAGAGCGAAACCAAGAAAATAAATAATGAAAATAAATAAATCTAAAGGGCAGCTTTCTGAAAGAAAGGGCTGCCTTTTATAATAGAAGACGTAGGGTCACTGTCCTTATTATTCCTGTGCCTGGATACCATTGTCATCAGCTGAATATTCAGTCAACTAACCAGGATCCTTTCTCAAGTGGAGGAATTCTCCACGTGTGCCTCCATGGGGATGACGGGGGATTTTGCTCACGGGCACATCAGAAATGAGAGAATGAGAGCAGTGCGGCTCAGTTAAAATGCTGACAGGAAATAAACATTCCCTTCATTTTGACTTGAAACTGAAAAGTGAGCACAGAGCAGGGAACCTGCGGCATAATGTTCTGAAGGAAGTCATGGCCCAATAAGGATTTTAATGCCTGCCTGTGAAGAATACAGGAAGTGAAGCCTGAGGCATCCCCAATATGGCGGGCCATGATGTTCAGTCCATTTTACAATTATTTCGTTCTTTGCAGATGGAGAATGCAAACAAATAAACCAAAAAAAAAGCGTTAAGCCTCCCAAATGCTTAATATATTTAACTGATTTGTCTTTACGGATGCATTAAGGCTCTCAGATACTTCATATACTTAAAAAAAAAAACAAAAAAAACAAAAATGGATGCCCCCAGATTATCATTTTTTTACCAAACATCAGCAATGAAGTCCTGGGAGGCTGTGAGAACTACTAATTTTGGAGGCTGCAAGTTGCACGTTGCTAATCCCCGCTTTAAACCTTCCACCTGCACTGCACTTCATGAAGAGACGGGATAAAGTTTTCCAGCTTGCTATACCTGCTGTTTTAATAGAAAGTTCAGAATATAAATCAGGCCACGCCCGCACAGTCCCTTCACCCCGTCACAAGCACATCTCATTAAGCATTTCCAGAGCACAGATCTTCATATCTCTGCCTGAATTTCAAGGTCAGCCTTCAGCTGGGGCAGCCAAGCTAAGCAGAGTTAGTGCTTGGATAGGAGACCATTAGGAAATGCCAGGCAGGTAAGCTAGGCTGAAAAACTGAACAAATATCCCAGAATACAATGGCTGGCTGGGGAATTCTGGGAGTTGAAGTCCACCCAACTTAAAGTTGCCAAGTTTGAGAAACACTGATATAGATTCTAGAACACTGAATTACAGTTGGACTTAGTAGCAATAAGGGTATCTTGCTTTTTTCTGCAGCTATTTCAAACAAAAACGTGTGTGAAAGGAAACTATTTCTCAGCTTTGTCTTCAGACAAGAAATGTATCTTGTTTCAGCTCTCAGCCTGTGATGACAAAAGTCCTTGTGGATTGCTCCACATGTCTCAGGCCTGCACTTGGGAAGCATGAAAGATAATATCTTCATCATTATTGATTCTATTGTCCATTATATTGGGGAAAGTGTATCTTTTATTGGCAAAGTGGGAGTATGCGTGAGATGAACAGAATTATTATCGTGGATGCACTCTTTGCCAAAAACGTATTATAAACGGAATTTAATAGCAGTGGAGATCCTTTTTTTTTTTTTAATGGCCACCGCACTATTTTTTAGGACAATCACTGATTTCTATTTGTGCACCAACCTTCCTCATAAAAAAAAAATCCCAGAGCATTCCATAAAAAATCTCAACCACTAGAGACTATACAATAAATATCAGTTCCATGAAATCTTTGTTGCTAAGGCATATTATCTTCATGAAATGTTGGTCACTGTATTCTCTATCTGGGACACCAACACAAAGTAACCACAATTCCATCACGCCATGCTTTAGGTTCAGAGGTGGGAATCCAAGCAGGGCATTTCAAGCTGCTTTCAAGTCATGGGTACTTTAAGCATTGGGTCTGGAGTTGTACATGGTTCTGGACACTAGTACAGGTAGTCCTCGCTTAATGACCACAATTGGGAGTGGCAACTCCATTGCTAAGTGACATGGTCATTCAATGAGACATCACATGACTACAGCTTGTGATTTTACTGCTGGCTTTTCCATTGACTCTGCTTGTGGAAGCCAGCTGTGAAGCATGCAAATGGCGATCATGTGACTGTGGGATGCTGCAACAGTCGAAAATGCCTGCTGGTTGTGAAGTGCCTGAATCCCGATCATGTGACCATGGGGACACCATGACGGTTATAAGTGTGAGGAGTGGCTGTAAAGCTACTTTTTCAGCTTCATAACTTCAAACAGTCACTAAACAGGGCAGTAGTTAAGTGAGGTCTACCTGTATAAACATCTTAGATGGTCATAATTAATCATCCCAATGTTTGAAAGATCAGTGTCTCTAATTTTGCCCTACTTGACCCCAGCTGCAGCTCTGGACCATCTTCAACAGCAGCCCCACAGAGGGAAC
This sequence comes from Python bivittatus, assembly GCF_059951505.1. Lineage (NCBI taxonomy): Eukaryota > Metazoa > Chordata > Lepidosauria > Squamata > Pythonidae > Python > Python bivittatus. The sequence goes on along the minus strand of NW_028277112.1, from coordinate 54,561,560 downwards.
GTTGGAGAAAAGTTTGAAACCAGTCTGTTAGCCCAGCTGAGGACAGTTGTAACCAATAGATCAACTAAGCCAGTGTTGTCCAAACTTGGCCACTTTAAGATGAGTGGACTTCAACTCCCAGAATTCCCCAGCCAGCATGGGTGCCTCTAGTGGTAGTGGAATGCTGATGTTTAATATACTTTTCCTATGAGATTTTGTTTTCATTTACATTCTGTGAATAATTTTCAGTTTTGCTGATATTATTGTCCTTGCATCTTTTTAATTAAAAAAACCCTTTTCATATAAGCTTTTGTCTATGTATTAGCCATATGGTATACCGCTGCTTTTGTGTCAGTTGTTTGCTGATAAGGTGTTTAATCATAAGGGGGGGAAAAGGCTTTTTGAACAACTGGAAATATCATTCTATATGAGCATCACTAGAGAAAATGGATTGGCTTTGCTCTCCTGTCACATCACAGGCATGGGGTGTCAACTGATTTAAAGGAGATGCTCTTTGTGTGAAGACGGCAGGGAAACAAATGACAACTTTTGCCTTTTTTGCGTGGTTTTCCTTATGGAAAGCTGTATGATCTGCAGAAAGAAAATGATGGTACCTCGAAAACAGCATGGAAAAACCTCTTTTGTGCTGGGTGATCCTGGTAAGGGCATAAACTGGCTTTCAAGTGCTAAGTCCCTCATTCTCAGACAGAAGTTCAAATGGAGTAAGGGGAGTGGGAGTAAAATGGTGGTCAAACGATCTCAGTTTTTAGAGCTCCTGTTCTTTCACATCCCACCCACCTCAAAAAGCAGCCATGCTGCCTATAAACAGGAGAGCGAAAGCAAGCCGGGAGAGATGTCAAAGATGATTCTGATGAATGTTATGTTCCATGTCACAAAGATGTGTGATTATTCCAACATGATGGACGTATGTGTTAGCTTTTTCTCCATTCCATTTGCAATTCTTCAAAAAAATTTTTTTTTTAAGAGATTGGGTTCATATTCTTGTCATATATTACTTTTAATATGCACATTTCTCTCTGTATTTCTCAGAATGTGCATGCTTTCCTCATTATATGTGTATTCTGGAGTGCTATTTTCCCAAATAGATGCATTTTTATATGCGCTCTCCCTCTGATAATAGCATTTCTGTGCTTTTGCTCCATTGCAAAATTCTCCGAAGTGTGGAACATTGAAAGGGCAATGCTTCCTGGTTTGCATACTGATCTGAGAGGTATGAATTTGATGTGTTCTTATGAAAAAAATGAGCCAAAAGATATTTCCTCTCACTTCTACTCTGCACAGTATCAGTCATCTTCTTTTTTAAAATCCATCAATAAATTAGGGTATCTTCTGATATGCAGCCAACAGAAAAATGCTCATTAAACACTGCAGCTCAGTGTAGCGATTCCCCCACACGCTGTAGTTGTGTGCAAACTTACCCAGGAGGAAGATCCTTTGAACATAATGATGATATGTCTGGGCAAACATGCATAGATATATAAGGAGATTATATAAGTCCTTAGTTCTACAACCACGTATAGAGAAGTAGGTGATAGGAGCTCCTTTGCTATCGTTAGAGGCTCACTTTGAATGAACAGGGGTAGAAATTATGCCGATGCACTCAGGAATTAAGATGTGAAGAAGGGGAGGAAAATGTTGCTGTGAATTACAGTATGAGCAAGCACCAAGCCTTCATTTTCAGCACCTCCTTGACCTTTAATGGACCAGGACTTGTTTTATGGAAGGATCTTCTTATGGAATATCCTCTCTTTAAAGACCGTTATACATAAAGACCATTATGACTTTCTTTTTATATGTTAACAACTGGAAGGAGACATTAGCACACCAAGATACCTGTAGATGTGTCCATGAAGTCACCAGGATTCAAGCGCAGCTCATGGGGATTTTCATAATGTGTCTAAGTCTCTTGGTGTGTCATTTACACTTTGGGATTGCTGTTGCTAGTTTTATTTTGATGCTGTTTTGACTTTTAAAGTAATATTTTTCAAAACATCAACCAGCACTTCAGGCATGTTTGGCTAGACTTTAATTTTTTTAACAAAATTATTAGTGAGGTAAGGCAAAGAAACAAAAGGAAGAATACATTAGTGAAAGTACAGTAAAAACTACACACATTGCTCTGATTCAGATAAACTAAACTTAAGGGAGAAAGAAGGAACTAAGGAAAAAAGGAAAAGAAAAAAGATTCTTCCTGTCCTGGCTAATAACAGAGAAATATTAAAATGTTAAAGCTAAACATTTCCGCTTCCACTTACTTTCATCAGCTACTGTGTTATGATTAAAAGTCTTTCTCTTCCAATTCTACAGATTGCCCAGAGAGTTTCCTCTTTAATGGCTGATACGATCCAGCTATAAATAAACAAGCAAATAAGACGTCCTTGCTAGAAGGGATGACAACATAAAGTGGGCTCGAACAGATTTAAATTCAGCATCAATGTGCCCTTGAAGACATCGCTTTCATACTAGAAGCTTTTCGGAGAGGGACTCAAGTAATCTTCTCACAGCAGTTAGTCTCTCTGGCCTCCAACAGGCTTATCTTCTTCCCAGAAGTCAGACGGGTCTGCAATTAGACAAATACAATGCCCAATGGACCCTTCTTGAGCAAGCCTACCCTGTTTGCCTAAGTATTGGATTATCTATTGGGCAAGTTCAAATTAAAGGAGCTGGACTAATTTTTTGTGTGCTTTCACTTTTTGTTTGTTTGTTTGTTTGTTTGTTTTTAGGCATTTCCTCTGTTCAGGCAATATACTGCTTGCAATAGATTAGACAGTTGTTGTACCCTTAAACAAAAGAGAAAGCAGCCAGTGATATTAAAGATGATGACTTTAATTCTGGTTGCTTTTCTTCCTCACTCAGACTCAGATGGTCATTGTTCCTTTAATTCAGCTTTCATTCTGGAGACTTGTTTCATATTTCTTAATCTTTGATCCTCCATTCCTTTACTGCCTAAGAACAGTGTTAACCATGGGCAGTTTTAAAAATGCATGATGCATCTCTCTCTCTCTCTCTCTCTCTCTCTCTCTCTCTCTCTCTCTCTCTATGTATCTATCTATCTAGCTATCCCCTTTTATTTCTCTTTCTGCTGCATGATTTCACGAGCCAGGTGATGCTAAAACTGAGGCTTGTATGCATCTCTCCCCCCTCCCCCCCTCCATTCAGATTTGAAATGAGAGGTTCAAAGGAAGCATAATTCAATTTGAGTTTGTGATTCACGATTTCAGGCCAACACCAATTCCATCCAAGCATTTTCAAGATTAGAAATCAGGTTGAAAAAAAGATTCATCCAAAATCCCTTCATTTGGGAGACAGAATGGAAAGAAAATAGGGGACCGAGGCCTTTTTAAAAGACATGAGCCCTGCTGGGTTTCAATTAGATATCTTCAACAGCTCAACACAACCATTCCAAAATGGTTTAAAAGTAAACAATTGCTTTTCTGGAGTGCTGAGTTTGGCATGACAGTGAAGGATGACTATTGACTTGTCGTCCTGGGGTGGTAGAGTTTTGCTGTCTTTTTAATTTTTAGTTGTATAAACAAATGGCTGCTCTGTGCTCTTTTGGGAATAAAATCCCCTAATAACAAACAGATAGATTTCCCTTCATTGAAAAGGAAAGAGATATGTCCCCTTCATAAACCCCCAGTTTATCATAACGCCACCGTGTTTGTATCCACTAGATGTAGAAATAAATGTGAGTTAACATTATGGAAATGGGCTCAAATGAAAAAAGAAGGCAATCAAAATTATAATCAATCTCGGCTGAATTCTCGCATGCAATGTAATGCCATTATAATGAATTAAAGGTTTCTTTTTTGAACAGTTGGTTGATTAGGATCTGTACAACATTAAGGTTCTGGTTTTGGGTTATTAAAAGAAGGTTAAAGGTGACTCCCTTTCAAAAGCTGTGAAACTGAGCATAATGGATCAGTCTCTACTGGCTTGATTATTCCAGGGATCTGAACTAATGATGGTTGTCTAGGATTAGAGTTAATTGACACAGCTATTCAGTTGCTGTGATAGCAATCTGTATTTGTTTACTTCTATTCTTATAGATGCCGTTGCTGTTGTATACTTAAAATAATATTAAACTTAGACAAGATAATATTTGATTCCCTGGATGGGTGTGTTACAAATGTACCATTGACTTAATAGAACAAAGGCAAAACTAGACCAATAGAACTAGGAACATATTTGCTAAAAATGGGGAGCTAATGACTTTGGGGATGTTGCTGAACTTTCACCAACGCCGATAATGCTAGCTTAGACAAGTGGGAATTAAGATCCTCTATTTCTGAACATTCTACCCTTATTCAGTTGGGTTATGTGTTCCACATTCCTGGATGTACACAGTTTTGTACATCCACATTCCTGGATGTACATAGTTCACATTTTGGCTATGTGAAGATAGGCACTCAGAAAACTGAAAAAAACTGAGAAAAAACTGAGAATATAGTAAGCATGAATAGAGTAAAACTAGCTTTAGTTGTGCTTGTGGCATATTGACTGAAATGTGCCAGAACTGACCAGTACTGCCCTTAGTGATAGCAGGAGACACTACGTGTTGTGTGGTTACAATTAAGACTGGTAACCTTGCCCACACCTTCTCCAAATAACTAAAGGGCATTATATGAAGGCTTGACTGACCAACACCCCGATGAGGGGTGGAGGTCAACATCTGTGGAGCCATCTGGTTATGACTGGGGCACATAGAAGATTGTAACTGGGAATGTAAGAAGAGCAAAAAGAAAAAGCATTAAAAGAAAAAGTAGCGATGTTGTGTGCCTGTGAAATAAAGAAAAGGATGTAATAAATCTGATCTTGTAGAGCGAGGTTGATGAATACATTAATGGAAGGCAAGGTGTGGGTTTAGTTAGGAATGAAAGTGCTAAATATAAACCAGAATATGATTTGGTGTCACCTGGGTTCTATGAACTGTACAGTATATGAAGTGGATACAAAAGGAGTGCCTAGGCTGGTGATTCTCATGTTATGCTCCAGGGAATGGTAATAATGGAAGAACTACAGAGAGGTTTGGGGGGAAAATGTGCAACATCCTGAAAGAAATGTGATTCGGGGGGAAATTATTTTATTATATGATGTGTATGACAGAGGGGAATGAGATGAGGAAGCACAAAAAAGTGACTGAAAAATTCATTGAGTCAAAGATGAATATGAATGGTGACTGGTGAGTATTTGCTTAGAAAGTTCTGTTTCAAATATGCAGATTAAGAAGGCTGAGCACCGAAGAATTGATACGTTTGACCTGGGGTGCTGGAGAAGACTCTTAAGAGTCCCCTGGACTGCTAGGAGGTCAAACCAGTCTATCCTAAAGGAAGTCAACCCTGGTTGCTCATTGGAAGGATTGAAAACGAAGCTGAAGCTCAGATACCGTGGTCACCTAATGCGAAGAGAGGCCTCTTTGGAAAAGACCCTGATGCCGGGAGAGATTGAAGGCCAAACGAGAAGGGGACAGCAGAGGATGAGACGGTTAGATAGCATCACTGAAGCAGTGAGCATGAAAGTGAGCAAAGTCAGGGAGGCAGTGAAGGACAGGAAGGCCTGGCGCGATATGGTTCATGGGGTCACGGAGAGTCGGACACGACTTGGCGACTGAACCACAACAATAAATCAACAGCATGATTGATTTGTTTATGATGACAGATTGAGTGAATTAGTGAATGATACAAGGCTGATGAGGGGTTCTAGATATGCAACAGACTATTTTTTGATCGTGAAAAGCGGATCTCCTAGGAAGAAATGGACATGAAAGAAAAGAAGTGAAAGAAACTAGATTGAAAATAGAATGAACTATGTTACAGATACAATAGAGTGACACAGGTATGCGCATAGTTAAAGTATTGGGAAGTTTGAAAAAAGCTCAAAGGAATGACAAAATGAAAGTAGCTATGGATGAGGGGAAAAGGCATGTAAGAGAATGCCGCAAAAAAAAAAATGAGGACGAGAGAAAGTTATTTTATAATGTGTATTGGGGAGGGGGGGAGATAATTGCAAAGAATTTGGTGGTTAAGATTAAAAGAGGCAGAGAAAATGCAGAGCAGTTTGATAGAAATTTAAGGGAAAAATGGAACTAGTGAAGAGAACTAAGTAAGGAATTTCCAGCAGAATGAATGGAATTAAAAATAAAAGTGATGAAATTATTTGGGATGAAACCAAGCAATGGAATGCTGGAAGGAACATTATAAAAGCTTATATGGGAATGATAGCAGTATGTACAAGAATGAAATTGAAACTAACAGGTTAGTATCCAAGGAAAGAAAAGATGAAAAAGAATTCATAAATACTGTGAGAACACTGAAAAATAGTAAAGCTGCAAGTATGCATGATATGACTGGAGAAATGTTAAAATATGGATGCACTTTGCCTATGGAATGACTACATGACTTGTGTAACAAGTATGTGAAGATTCCATATGATGACTGAAAGAATGCTTTTATTGTTCTCCTACACAAAGGGAAAGGTAGCAACAGTGAAAACAAAAACGACACAGAAATTAGTCTGTTACATGTTCCTGGGTAGTTTGACAAGTTTCAGATTGGAAGGGACAAAAAGGTAACAAAGACTAAGATGCTTTATGCCAGGAAGAGGGTGTACAGACAAGACATTTGCTCTTCAGCAGGTCAATTTAGCAAAAGTGTACAATAAAGTGAATAAGCTTGAATTAGGGAACATTTTGTTGACAACTGATTCAGCGGTGAGCAGGGGGTAAAACAAGCATACTCATTAGCAGTTTAATGTATTTATTGACAAATGTATAAAGACTGCTTGTGGGTATGTTAGAGTCACTTGGCTGGGGCCTGAATGTGTCTCTACTTTGTATGCAGAGAATGCAGCATTTGGGGCTGAGAACCTGAATAATTTGCAGTGAAGGTTAGATAGTATGATGCGGTGAAGAGTATATGAAAATCCATGTATCAACATCCAAGGTAGATGTGTTTGGTAGGAAAACTGGTGTGAGTAATTTCAAGTTATGAATAAACAAATAAACAAACAAACTACAGCAAGTAGATGAATTTGGATCCTTTGGTATAATGTTTATTAAAGATGGGGAAATAGATTGGAAAAAAATTAAGATGCACAAGTACTGGTACAAAAGGAGTAGATGAGTGTGGTGTATTGCAGGAAACAAATGCTTGCTGAACAAAGTAAAATGGTTGTGTGTAAAAGCATGCTTCTGCCTACATTTTTATTTGGAAATCACTCTTGGGAATGTCAAATCAAATCAAATCTTTATTTCTGCCATATGATAAGTGGGTACATCAGGAGAAACATGAAAAGTAAGTTGAATGCAATAAGAATGGGGTATTTAAGAAGGGTGCATGGTAAAACCAGAAGAGATAGGGTGAAGAAAGGGTGGATACTGAATGAATGTAAATATAAAAATTGAGTGACCAGTACAAAAGAGCTTCATTAAGATGGCTTGGTGATATACAGTGGTACCTCTACTTACGAACGCCCCTACTTACGAATTTTTCGAGATACAACCAGCTCCGGCCCCAAAAATTTACCTCTACTTACGAACTCACCTCTACTTATAAACCAGATCCGCGCCCATTTTCCCTGCTGCCACACGGTCGCGCCTTCCTGTGGGCGAGATCGCGGTAGCAAGGAGACGTTCTGTGAGGCTTGTGGTGTGTTTTGTGGCGTTTGGAAGGTTTTTGTGGTGTTTGGAAGGTTTTTGAGGTTTAAAAATAAAATGCATATGTTTCAGAACTGTTTAGCTGTATTTACATTGAACCTTATGGGGGAAATTTACCTCAGGGTGCGACCAAATTCGGAGGGCAGATTAGCCGTATTTACATTGAACCTTATGGGGAAATTTGCCTCGTGGTGCGACCAAATTCGGAGGGCGGAATGGATTAACCGTATTTACATTGAACCTTATGGGAAACTTTACCTCGACTTGAGACCAACTTGAGTTGCAACCAGAGTCACGGAACGGATTAAGTTCGTAACTAGAGGTACCACTGTATACTGAAAGAATAAGGACTGAACCAAAAGCCAATATATGAAGAAAGAGTTGATGTGTTGAGAAGAAGTGGAAGATTTTAAAGAACCAAAGGAAATGTATGAAGCAGTAAATAGATGTGGTAGAGGCAAGGACAGAAAGATGGGAAGAAGTACAGTGAATGATGCTGGTATAAACCAGATTTCGCTAAACTTCTTTTCCTTTTTATTTCATGTCTTTGTTACGGTTATTATTTCTTATTCTTTTTCTGAGCTTTATATAATGTTGCTTACCTGGAATTAGAAGAGCATAATGGATATGTTTGCATGTATGTCAAGGCTCTTCTGAGCTGTTCCTAAATATCTTGCCAGCCTCCATGTCATTCTGTTGATCATCTTAAGTTCTTAAGTTGACTAGAATTCTTCACCATTTACCTGTCCCATAGATACACTCACATATTCCCAATGACTCATCATCATGTCACATGCCAAACACAGCTCTGCCTTTACTGCTGCCCTGAGAACTCAAGGCTTCAATTTCCCCTCTTTGCCATCCTTCCTCCCTTCCTTCCATTCTTCTCCTTCTTCCTTCAGCTTTCCGGTCTCTTCTTTTAATTCTCCAGCTCTTCACAACCACAGTTGATTTATTTCATTATAAATAAATATTTATTTGTTTTAATTTATAGGTTGTCGGTCTCCCAAATGACTCTGGGCAGTTTGCAACTAAAAAACCAGCATATTAGAATACCACAGACCGGAAGAGCAAAAGACACAAACAAACCACATCCAATCAAACCAGAATAAAACAAAATGAAGCAAAGCCTTCTCCTCACACCCTGACCTTCTCCCTTGAGCCAGAGCACTGTAGGAGAGCTGAACTTGTATTGTTTGAATTTGGACACAGCTCTCTACATAGTTCTGGCCCTGGATCTCAAGTGATGCAGAGAGCTGTGTTGGCAATCATGCAGATGCAAGGCGAGATATCCAGTTGACATCCTGAAGAGGACCAAAACTCCATCTTCAACAAAATAATATATTTAATATAATGATCAGTCTATGCACCCATTGGATTGATTTAAAAGATAAATCCTTTAAATTTACAAATATGCAGGATAATTTATTGTCACAAGATAAAATATAATACCCAGTGTTATGCCTTGCTTATATTTGGAATAGTTACTAAGGAAGATAGGATTCACTTATGTTTAGTTAAGCATATATTTAGAACAAAGGCCCACATATCTCTCAACTTCTCAGTCAGATTCACACAATAGAGTTTCAGAACTGAAGTCTTCTCTACTTCTGCTTTCTTCTGATAAACATTTGGACTCAATGAGGACTTTCTGCCAAAGAAGCTTTAACCTGGAAAAGTATCTTCATTATATTTCTCCCAGCTGTCCAACTTCACAAGTTAACTCCAAGCCATTTGCTAAGGACATTGCCACCACTAGCCCTTCTCTTAGTGCAAAATTCCTATATCTCTCCACCTGATATTTCCTACAGATATTCCAACACTAGGATCTATTTTCACTACAAATTTTATTTCTTGTTATTATGGGCCCTAAAAATTAACCTCAGCAACCAGATTTTAAAAGCAGGTTTTTCAAAAGACCCTGCATTATTCCTATTAAATTTGGCATGCATCCTCTACTTACATATTTCTTGGAAATTTCACACTACTGTGATAAAAATTACTAAAAAATTATGGTTATTTATTTGCATTTTTTCTATTCCATTCCTATTATTATTATTTTAATAAGGAGATGGGGAGGCTTTGATGTTTCCAAGTAATGGAAGCTAACTCTATAGCAGATCTGCTTAAGAATGTGGATGACTTGTACAAACTGTCTTTTCAGGGCAGGACAAAGTGGATCATACTACCTTTTAAGCTCAAAGCTGGATGGGTAGTCATAAAGTAAAGTCCGTTTGAAGTCAAGCTCAACTGCTGGTGCCTTCATGGACATGCCCCTCTGGTTTTATTGGCAGCAGATTTACAATTTCCTTCTAAGATAGCCCTGGTATTTTGTAGCCTATAGCCCAGGTATTTTCTGGATGTCTCCCATCCAAGTACTAACCAAGCTCAAACCTGCTTAGATTCTGAACCCAAAGAAGGTCAATCAAAGAGTCTTTGGCTCTAATCAGCTACATGTTTGCCTTACATTTCAAGTCAAGCTGTTTATACAGAATTTACAGAAGTTTACAAAGGCCTCTCATTTTGCATTCAATAATTTAAAAATGGCTTTTTCACAGGAGCTAACTCTATAGCAGATCTGCTTAAGACTCCAGCTTAAGAAAACTGGTTCATAGCCTTCATACAATTGCACATATTATGCAGTGTTTTACACCGCCTGATTTTAGATCCAGGAAACAGAGATTTTCTGGAGACGAACCTATAATCTGAGCTAAAATTAGTCAGCATTTCCCCCCAACCTTTTCATCAGCTTTTTCTTTCAGAGCAAGCGGGTGAGCATTTGAAAGATTAATAGGCTTTGTGTGGTGGTGTGAAAGAAAGTGCCAGATGGAAATGAGGAAAAAATAATAATAAAGATGGGATTAGTTTTCTTTCTTTTTTTTCTGTCTGTGATCACCTTCAGAACAGCATATTAACAGCATCCATTTAAAACAACACATTCCCTTTGATACTGTATTGTAGTTTCCTTCCTATTTTCAGAATCTTATTTCCTATTTTAAGAGTAACGCTTAGCCCAGTAACTGTTCTCTTATTTGCCTCCCTTTGAAAGCAATTTGATTTAGAATGAGCTCTTTGCCATAGCCATAATTTTTCCTCATAGTTACAATTTCTGTCACTTGCTCTTACTTTTTTCCTTTTTCTCCTTTTGTTCCTTCCTGAAATCACAGGATTGTATGTGTCTCTAGTTCTAATCCTTGGTTCAGGTGTGACAAAAGAATTGGTTGAAGAAACATTCTAAACGCTTTCACTCCAGTATCCCCAGTAAGTGCTCATAAGCTCCCTTGAAAAAGCAACTGTCACTAAGGATTTTAAAGATGGTTTATTTGGGATAAACCCTAGAAAGATGTTCTAAAGAAGCGATTCTTCCACAGCCTACTTGATTACACAGGTGTTTTTTTTTTCTTAGCTGACAGGTTTCTGAGGAGAAACTATAATTTAGCAATAATTGTGCAGGCACATAATATTGGCTCCATGTTGGCACAGCTAACTAAAATAACCTACTTTTGACTGTGCAGTTATAGACATTTTTTTTAGAGGGAACCCTTGTGGCATTCAACTGGATTTACTCTCTTGGAAGTATATTTAGAATTGTAGCTTAATATAGTAACCCAATAAAAGGCTTTTTCAAAAAAGTAAATCCTATTGTGTTTAATAGTGAGTTTGCTCCATACTTTTCCTAGGGAATAAAGCACAGTGAAGCCATATTTACTAAAACGGTGCTGCCTTTCAGTGAGACAGAGTAAAGGATGGGCTCAGCTATACAACTTAATTATTTGTAGTTTGCCTATTGTTTTAATTTTTTAATATTTATTTATTATAGTGACAGCCTGACTGCATTAGAATAGATTTAGGGTAGGGTCCAACTAAATAAAAGCAGAAGCAAAACATGAAAAATCATATATACATAATTTTTAAATCATCACTAAAAAAATCGAACACTTCTAGCAATGATTCAATCCTTGTAAGTCACCAGAATAATGAGTGAGTGGGCAGCTGTAGAAATTGAATGAATGAACAGATGAATGAATAAACAAACAAACAAACATTATGGACATGTCATTTGTCCTGAATTTAAAATACAGCATAAAATCTAAACTAAATTCATGGGTGTCTATTGGAGCTGCAGGGAAAGGCAAATGACAAAACGTATCATCACACAAATGGGAATATCAGCACATGATATTATGTATTTGTGTCAGAAGTCGGGCATCTAGGTATAATCTTGGAAACTGCATAGTGAGGTCATTGCATACGTGTTGTCATTTTGGCATCACTGGTGTTTGCTGCTGCTAACTAAACTTATCATTAAAAAAAAAATAGAATCCTAGAATGCAAGAATTGTAAAATCCATCGGTGATCCTCTAGTAAAGGGATTGTCATTCCTTTTTGTAGGGATGCGCTACCATACCACCCCCACCAGTCTCTTTTTAAACAACTCCAGGGAATATCACCTCCCAAAACAGTCTGTTCTATTCCTGAATGGCTGTTACAGTTATGACATTATTCCTAATGTTCAGACAAAAATGACTTCTTTGCAAGTCAAATCCATTGTTTCTGGAGCAACTTCAAACTATGCTGTCCCATCTTCTACATAACAGCCCTTCAGAGCTTTGAAGGCAGGAACTAAGTCTCCCTGCAGTCTTCTCTACAGCATCCAGGGAAGGGTTTTTTTTCCAGGCCCTTAATTGCCTTAGTTACTCTCCTCTGGACATGTTCCAGTTCATCAATGTCCTTCTTAAAATGTGCTGCCCAGGACTGAATTGAAAATGTAAGCACTGAATAGAAATAAAAGAACACACATCTGACTATTCTGAAAAGATCTGATGGATTATGTGGCATCAAGTTGGTGTCAACTCTTAGCAACCATATAGATTTTCTCCAGGACAATCTGACACCAATCTGGTCCTTCAGACCTTCCAAAGGTGCATCCATTGCTGCTGCAATTGAGTCCATCCACCTTGTTGCTGGTCATCCTCTTCTCCTCTTTCTTCCACCTTTCCCAGCATTACAAACAAGAGCTGAAAAACTGAAAACTGAAAAGATTTAGTCTATACATAATATGCCAATGCTATATGCAGGCTGTGGTTGATTCAACACAAGTAAATGAAATAATATGTACAGTGTGGAGACTGTATTCAGGGCTCTAGGCAGCTACATCCTTTAGACTTCATTCCTCTTCCTAAATTTTCCATTCCATCTCTCCAATAGTTAATTAATATTCTGTGCTCTGTCTTCAGTAGACCTAAAAGGTCTTCTCACTTAAACTTCCTGAAGATAGACTGTACTTCTGCAAATACTGGAGTACCCCTGAGTTTGTTCATACTTCTCTCTTGTGCAAGATGCTGATTTCCCTACATAATGATCCTGCCTTAGATTGAGATTGATACATTGGCATATAGCTTTAATTATGAGTGCTTGGCATCTTGAATTCCTGTGAAACCTACAATCCATTTGCATATCTGGTGCCCAACATTCCCTGAGTAAGTACATTCTCCAGTGTTCAAGATGTCATGCTTAGTATGTCATGCAGATGGGCCCACCATGTTTCTATTTCATTGTGCTTGGAGATCTCCTTGATACTGATCAAACATTACCATGCATTTTCACCAGGAGTCCCATATCTTTCATAAGATTTAGTGTTCTCCTAAAAGTGAGTGAGCCTGTTGGGACACAAGAGAACAAGTCCCCAAACTCATGATGAGAGTCCTCATTTCCCACACTTTTCCTTACATTGGGAAAAACCGAAGAAATCCATTATGTGCATATTTGACTTATTTGTGCCCAGAAGTATCTACTTTGATACATTCAGGAACCAAATGCCAAACTAGGCGTCTTGGACTGATCCAGCCAACAATTCTTACACTGTGTTGCCTTCTCCTTCCATTCAATTCTAGGCATTATCTTCTATCATCTTCACCAGATGGTTAATGATTAAACACATTATGGTTATGACTCTACACTTCAGTAATGAAGTGCCCACAAAACAATTTATCAGTAATAAAATATTTGCAGGACTACTTTGGGGAAATACAAAGAAGGCACTTATCTCAGGCTTTTTTACTTGCAAAGATCAGATTAAGGAAAGCCAACGTGTGGTAAAAACATAAACAGAAGTTTGAGATATCACAATATGAACAGAGAGAAAGTAATTAAGCAACTAAGAAGCTAAAGGAGCGAATATAGGTATTTCTTGGGGCCAGCATCCTGTTAAGTGAGATAGCAGGGCCCTCAGGTCCATCTCCTTTGGGACACCTCTCCCACCCACCATGGAAATGCTGTGTACCAGTTCCTAAAGCTTTGTTTTCTCCCACGAGGCCCAGCCCTGGATCCTGGGCAGCTGCAGAGCTCCAGCACCCCCCACTTTCCCATCACCAGGGCAGCCATATTCATGTGGATCAAGCTCACTTCCGGCTCCCTCACATTCCTGCATACTGGACCAAGGATCCTGAACCAATCAAGTTCTGTTATCAGTGTGGTCTAGGGCAAAAGTCAGGAATGGAGAAGGCAGATCATTGGCAGTCAACTAGCATGAAGGGAGATTCAAAGTAGTGTGCTCAGCAGAGACTTGGACACTGCAGCCCAGTTGAAGAAGGGCTCTTTTTGGTGCTGATATTGGAACAGTTTTGGGGAATCCTTTATAGTTTTGCCCCAGGCCTTTACACTTGCTCCCTAAATGGTGGCTTCATTTCCACTTTAAGGCAAATGTCAGTTTCAACTGAAATGGAATTTCCAGGTGAATTTAGCAATGTGTTTTTCGGTGAAATGTCTCAAAGGGATTTTTTAAAAAGGAACAGGTATCAATCACCATCTCATTCTGGTGACTGATACTCTAATTATCCTGCTTGGTCACCATTTTAATTTTTTATAAAGTCAGTTGTTCTTTTTTAATGTTATGTGGTTATTTTTCTTTATTTTTCTGTTGTACTCCACCCAGAGTCACTGTTTCAGTCAGGCAGCCCTATAAATCCAATAAATAAATAAATAAAATTTGCTTGAAGAGATCAGATTCAGCTCCAAAAGTTAATCGCTGAGGCACTTATTCTCCCCTGTTAAAAATAAAAAAGTAACTTTTTAAATTAAAATTCAGGGCTAAACCAGAAATCATACCAATTGAGTTGATTTATCCTGCTCCGTTTCTTAAATTCCTTAATTGTAAGCACATTGCAGCCTGACCTAGATTAAGATAATTCTGCCTGGGGGGGAGGAGAGGAGGGAAAGGAGGGAATTAAACAAAAAAAACTGTGCTCATGTGATCAAAACTCACCCCTTTTTTACATGCAACGTATATGTGACCCATTTAACAGCCAGTTGGGGCTTCAGTCGTGCAGTTATCGGTTGCCGTTCTTGACTTTTTTGACCTGTGGATGCCCAGCAAACATTAAGCATTGCTGACATTTCATAATGGTGCCCGTCAACTTTCAAAACTGTTCTAAAGGTGTCCATTGATTCAAAAAGACTGAATCTCCCACTCTCTACTTCCTCTGGTGCTATATTGCTTCCTATTGCATGATATTTGAGAGTGGATGATTTTCTAACTATTTTCAAAGGACTTCAGTGGCCCATCTCCCTACAGAACCTTCCCCGGATGTAACAGTATCTTTCATTCTGATAAGCCAGTGTTGTCCAAACTTGGCCACTTTAAGTTGAGTGGACTTCAACTCCCAGAATTCCCCAGCCAGCCATGCTGGCTGGGGAATTCTGGAAGTTGAAGTCCACTCATCTTAAAGTGGCCAAGTTTGGACAACACTGTGATAAGCAAAGCAGCACAACTCCTTCTGAGAATTTCAGGAATCCCTCTTATGTGAAGCAAGTGAGAAAAACAGCAAGGGAAGTTTTGTATTCATTTGCTTGGTGTGCTTCAGCCTTTTAATTTATTTCCCCTAGAAACAAAATTAGAAATGAATGTGTGATGCATTTGTATTGTTTTTCATTTCTTTCCGAAACAAACACCTATTCATCCAGACTTGGTGAAACGAATCACATCATCTAACATTGTATCAAGAGAAGGAAGATGTACCCAACACACACACACACACACACACACACACACACACAAGGATTGTTATTATTTCTATCAATATATATTTTCATTCTGTCCCCGTCTCTGTATACCTTAGTAATGTCATAATATGGGGAACATGATAAAGGTGGGGGCTAATTCAATAGGTACTATCAGGTTATATTGGAAACCAGTGGTTTGTTTTTATGTTTTCACGAAACACGTCGATGTTGTGGGCCTTAAAAAGCTACTTGAGATTCCAACAGGGAGCAAACTAGCTATCATACTGTCAAAGAGATGAGATTCCACCGCAATTGTTGGTACTGTAGGCAAAGTCATTTTCCTCTGTTAAGGTGTTCAGTTCCTTAGATATAAATGGTACACTTTAAACTGAGGGGCAGAGATATAAAATGTAACATAAAATGATTTATGTCTTGCATCAGTAAAGACTCCCCTGGCTCGCTAAATGTTCTAATCAGTGGGGATGATTTCTGTTATAGCAAGGTGTCCTTTTTTAATACGTTTGGCACAAGTGTTCCATTTTCTTGTTTCTTTTCAGTACAGCTTTCTTGTATTCTTTAATGGCCCAATTCGTAGTGAAGGGAAGCATCATCAGAGCTGATTTGAAGTATGTGCACAGCGTACAGAGTGTCTGCTGTTGCTGCACACGAGAGGCTTATGATCTTTCCTCCCCCCCACCGCCTGACTTTTTTTTTATGTTTATGTGATGCTAATCTGGTTGGGAAGACTCTCTCTAAGCAGGATCCCTCCTTTCCCCACCCCAGGCCTGGAATTCCCAAAATCAGTCGGTATTCATTTGATCATCTAGCATCACAAGACATCAAATAACATTTGTAAAGTGAGCATCTCTCTTTAAAATAGCTCTGAGGACGTTTGCTTTTGCTATGAATACTTCATTCATTCCACATGTATATACTCATACAAACACACACACAGCCCATCCTATTGCAAAAGACTTAATTGCCACTGAAAATAATGGCCACATATTAAAATATTACATCTCTTAGCACAGGTCTAAACTAAATGATATGCAGGCTGTGGGTTATTTTGATCCAGTTTCTAATTATATTTACTCCACCCTAAGTGGTCTGTTCCCACTGGGCATCACTGCATGTAAGAAGTAGAAAACTTCTTTCTTTCCCCAGCAGCTTTGTTTAAAAAAATAATTCTCCCCATGTAGCAAAGGTTTTGTCTTTTCTAAAGGCTCCACTGACAGTGATATGTTTTTTTAAAAAACCTATCTACACAAGGCAAGTTATTTTTTTTTTAAACACAACCACGTGCCTGAATGAAAGGTCTAGATTTCCTCCTCCTTATGTGTTATCTTTAACCAATCAAAAACACCTCCATCAGAGAAGTTCAGTTCCAGAGTGATATGTGACAGAACTTAAGAATATAAAGCCATTCCTTGGAATCCACAGGTCACCCATTTCACAGAAATGCAAATGGAAGACTGAATTCCCACCCCACACCTAAAGTCTAGCCTGTAACCCTCCTCAAACACACAGAAATCCTATAGAAGGTATCCAGCCTCAAAATACATGGGCAGACATATAAAACACGCTTCTTGCTCCTCACTCCCTTCTGAATTAATGTGCTGGCTTTCACCAGTCCCAAAGCAATGATCTCCTGCTATCTCACAGTGGGTTTCTCCACCCCCATCTTCTGCTTCACCAACCACAACCCTCCAATTTTACTCTTGACCTCCAACCTCAAATGTCTTCCTTTAATTCCAACTCCCATAATGACCCTTGTTTTATTTTTAACTCCCCTGTGTTAGTTGTCCAACTTATCTGGCAGCTTTCTCCATCCTCTCCTGGATCGTGCTGTCCAAATTATTTAACCCTGCTGTTAATCAGGCAGTAGTGAAAACTAGGGCTCACCATCTCTTTTTTCTGGATGTCTACATATGTTGCAAAGTGATGCCCAGGTCTGGATCCACTGTCTCCATTTCTTCAGAAAATCTCTGTACAAAATGCTGATGATCCTAGTGTCACTAGAACATGTTCAAAAAAAGAATGTTGGCATTGCAGCAGCCTGTCTTGCAGGCTAGCTTTCCAAGAAAGGGAAGGCTGGAGGCAGACTGTTTCTGCTGATCATTCACAACTCCTGTGCAAGTTGCTGATAACAAACTGTTAATGGGCAAAAATCTAACTTAGACGTGAAACATAGATAGCAAACTCAGAAAAAAGCCTGGAAGGTGTTAACCTGGCTCTAGTTAGTTCAAAGGTGCAAAACACTGTGATCAGATCCCCATTGTATATTGTAGCAAACTCCCCGAAGATGTTTTTCACTGCATGCAGACATAATGGAGAGTAGTCTCGCAGTAAACTCCCTTAAGTGCATATATGCCATGGGTTCACACATGAAAGACACCAAAGAGGAAGAGATGAACACAAAGAGAATGTAACCTCTTCTTCAGCTCCTTTCCCCCAGCTGAGCTCTAAAGTGGGTAAGACTATGCACATACACGTAGTTTTTGTTGTGACCACAATTGGGACCAGGAACTTGGTCGCCTAGCAATGTGGTCACTAAGTGGAAAATCACATGACCGTGATCGTGCTTATGTTTGTACTTCCACTTTCCTTTGCTTTACAGAGTCAGAAGGATGCAACCCCAAACAGTCAGGTGAGCCCAAACAGTGGGGAAGGTTTCTGGAACTCAACTCAAGAGGAAGCTGGGTAAAAGGACAAATCTTATCTTATCAAAGCCCTTTTTTCCCACTCCCCACCCTTTGGAATGCTCCTCCCAGAGCTGGGATAATTAGCAAGAAGGGAATTAATGTTTGTATTTACATTCATTGGAAAGGAAGGGATTAGAAGACAATGGGGAATGCACATCAGAAGGAATGTACTAGCATTGGCTTTTTGCTTAGTGAGCTCCCAGCTCTGATTTCAGAGCCACTTAGGAGTCAAACAAAAGCTGAAGGTATGAAACTGATTAAAGTCTCGTCAGTTACAGGCAGCAGTGGTGATCCAGCTAATTAAGGTCACAGAGCTGAGCTTGTTAACTTGCAGGTGGCACTTTTTAGGGACATTCTGTACTGCTGAGGAAGAGATAGCTTGTTTAGGCAATCTCTCCACTCTGCGAGTGGGGAGGGGAGGAGAAAAAAAGAGGTCAGGCACAGGATAGCACATACTAACTGACTATAATGGCAAACACATGACTGAGAGAGAAAGAGAGAGAGAGAGAGAGAGAGATGTTGCGAAGGTGATAGAAGGTTGTTTTATTGTACACCACCCAGAGTCAACTTGTGTGAGATGGACGACCGTATAAATTTGATGAAATAAATATATAAATGCAGGCATTAGTCACAAAGTTACTTTTTCATCACCATTGTAACTTCCAAAAGTTGCTGCCCAAGGCTGTCGCTAAGCAAGGTCAACCTGTATTGGTATGGGATTATATTGAAATGTAAGGCTTAGAATTTATAAATTGGTATGTGGTAGTTGCAGCTGCTATATTGTGACATTATTTGACTAGGGTACCTATGGTTATTTTTGTTATGTTATCACTAAGAAAAGAAGTAGAATTCTTTCTCCTCTCTAATGAACTGTGTCTCAGGACTTTTTCTCTGTGTGGACATTAACTATCCCATACATTGGAGCAAGTAGAAACCAAAGGCCATCACAGTGAGCTTCTACCCTGAAGCACCTTGTCTGCTGTGTGACTTATCCATGGAAAACCCCAGACCTCAGCAATCCCTACAGGTGGGGACTGAGAAGAGGTCTATTGTTAGACAATTGCACCGGTTTTCCAGAGTATTTTGAACTTCCACTGATTTCAGTAAGCAAAATTTAAAGATGAATCCTAACTGATAACACTTTATTTGGGTAGCCCATGACCAGTAGGAATAGATCATGTAGCTGAGCCTTTGAAATACAAGAACTAAACTAAAAATAGTCTAAAAATCATAGCATCTGGTAAGTTCAGGCAATACCTCCATCCAATTTCCATCAGACAGGCAGACTTCTGTAATCCCCACACACTTCCTCAGTTGATCATATGAATGTGACCAATCCTGTAAACTGGTCTTGTGTCTGTCACACAACTAAATTGCAAGCTTTAGTTCCCATTCCCATATCCAAGCCTAAGATATTTTAATATCTGACTAAGCCCTGTCTTAGTATGAAGTTTAGTTTTCCTTTTCTCCTTAGCAGATTTATTTTCACCCCTCAAGATTTAGATTGTGGCGTTCAACAGTAACTTTAAAGATGATCCTGAGGGCTGCTCAGGGTAAAAGAATATTTGTTATGCTAGGGAGTGTGTAACCAGAGCAAAGCCTGTTCTTTCTAGCACAAATAGAACAGAGTCCTTGAAGCTGGCAGAATCTTACATGTTGCCTCTTATTATTCCAAAGTACTCAAAATCTGCCAGTCCTTAGTGGGACATTATTTCATACATTCCCACTTGATATATTGTGGCCCTGCAGTTCTAATTAGAGTAGTTTCCATCTCCATGCAGGCCTGCCCTTCTGCCTCTGTTGAGAGCAAAGATGGCTCTTGATGAATGATTCTATGCATCGCACTAAGCCATAATGTGGTTTGATTGGCTGAGGTTTAACATCTTTTTTGAACTGAGCTATTGTGGCTTGTAAAACATGCTTTATTAGCAGAGTTATGGAAAACTTTCAATCTGGGACCACAGTTCATTCTCCTGATGTGGCTGGCAGGCTGCAGAAGATCTTTCTGGTGATGGCACTGAAAAAGAAGAATCCCCAATTTTTACTCTTTGGGGGGGGGGGTGAATTGTGTTGGTAGATGGAATTTTAAGGGCAGGAATGGGAACATTTCACCCATCATAACTCAACTCAACTAGCTCATTGGAAACTTCAACAGCCACAGCTGGCAGCATACAAGCTATTAGCTTTGGATTAACCATTCCAGTTTAATTTAGCATTATGTGTATACAAGGTAATAATGGTTGTTCATCATATAAACCATGGCTTAGCGTCATCTGTTAACCATTTTTTTGGATGAAAAAGACAAATTATATTCTTAGATGTTTAATGGATCTTTGTTCTATCTTTTGTTCCCAAGTAATTTAATGTTTTAATGAGCAGATCCTAAGTTCCTAAAGAGGTTCTAGATACTGAAGCCCTTTTCCTTTGATGGTGAAGAGGTAGGTTTACAGAGGTATCTTTTGATGGTGGTAGAAAGTCCACTGCTATTCTATCCAGGTTGCTCCAAAACCTCTGGAAATAGGGCATGTTGGGAAGGGGTGATCAGAGTATATGAATCAGCAAAATTCCAAAACTTCTCCATACCCTCCAGGACAAATGAGCATAAAATGCCCTAAATGATTTCCCCTGAACAAAGACAGGTTAGAAGAAGCGTATAAGATACATGGGATATTGGGTGAAAAAAAGAATAACTCTCCATCATCTGCCTGGACAAGGGAATGCTGACAAGTCTTTGGATTTAGCCCTGGACTGGTTTCAAATTTTTCCCTGACCCTTTTCTCATTATGGTTGCTTCAAGCAATAAATCAATTCAAAATTCATACAAAGTTCAAAGATTGTCTTTAACTCATTATTTAACCAAAGTGTTCACATTGCTTTGATTAAATAAATTTGATTAGTCTTGTGAACTAGAGTTGGTCCCCATGACACTTCAGAGAATTTACAAGGCTTGACAACTATGCTTGTTAAGTCTCTTGACTTGTAGCAGTGTGTAACTATGACACTTAGATTTTGTGAACTCCATGAAACACATGTCTCTTGAGGTGTTTAAATTTAACTGGCTATACCACTGAAGCATGCTAGCACACCGCATCCTACAATATAACCTTTCTGTAACTAGGCATCCCTTTAGTTCCTTATTTAAAAAATGGGAAAAAGTAGAGTATTCCTATAAAGGAAGGAGGGAAGAAAACCTTTTAACATTAAGTGCGGAAGAGTAAATTATTTAAAAGGAGGAAGGAAGTTCATTTACCTTTATTAAGCTTATGACCAAATTATACAGACTGTACAGAAATAAGGATGGTACTATAAGCTATAATAACTGAAGTCCCATGACCAAAGATTGATTACTATGCTCCCACCCTACTTATTTAAATAATCCCTTATTTGAATGATACAAGTGATTTTCCCCTCTATGTCCCCTTCTCAGAAATCCTTAGAGTGCCTAAGCATGAAGCCTATAACTGATGTTCCTTAAAAATTGACTTTGACAATACTAATGGAAAGAAAGGGGATACCTCTGTAACAGAGAACATGCTTTCTATATACAGGGATAGGCAAGCCAGTCCTCAGTAGATAGTTTGAACTACCACTCCCAGAATTCCTTGATATTGTCCATGTTGGTAGATGGGACCTTCAAGATCCCTAGCAAGGGAATGCACACTACTTCAGGGATCCACATTTCACACTGCCAAACTGCTGTCACCATTAGAAAATTACCCCAACAGTTAGCCAATTTCCAATCTTTAATTCTATTATAGCTCCTTCAAGCAACTGAAAACATCTCTTCTCCACCTTTTGTATGTTTGCCTTTCAGACAGATGAAGACCATTAACATGTCTCCCCTTGCTGTTTCCTCATAAAGTTTGTCCTCTAGACCCTTCTTTATTCCAGTTGTGTAGAAGGAAGAAGGGATGGCCTTGAAGAACGAAAGAAAGAGCTGCTACTAAGGAAACAGTCAGTGTCAGCCTTCTCAGGTAGGCCAGACAGGAAACATGACCAGATGAGCTAATTCTACTTTATTGTAAAGCTATGTTAACAGAATCTTGCAAGTCTGAAAGTACAAATCTCCTGCCATCTTCTTTACAACCTGATAAGCTAGGAAGGGTCCCTTCTGAGCCTCCTGCTCTGCCCATAAGGAGCTGTAGGCTATGCTCTCTCTCATCTGACAGCATCTCTTTGCCCCATCTCTCAAGGTCTTTCTCACATACTACTGCAGTCAGATAAAAGCGTTAGGGTTGATTGTAACATGAATAAATGTCTCAGACAAGCCCCTCCCTAGTTCACACAAATATAAAGGGAGGGAGGGGGAAGCGCATTCAGACTTGCAAGATTCTGTTACTACAGCTGTTACAATAAAAGTAGTACTGACCTACATGGCATGGGTTTCTTAGTCTGGTCTATTTTGTAGGGCTGACAAGTTATTCTATAGACATTCTCTAGTTTGTGGATACCCTTTTTACTTCTCCTGAGAGTAATATACAATTATACAGGATTTAAGTTACTTCGCTCAACCTTGCATTTAGGTTTTTAACAAGATGTTCTCCCTACACATACCTTGTAAAGTTAGCTCTGCTATGATTCAAATAAAGTGCCTGATGCCGCTAATATATGATATATGTCATACTAGTCTCTTAACTGACCACCGAAGGGAGTGAATGTGACTTTCAAAAGTGCAGAAAAGCACACTTTAAAAAATGAAGTCGGAAACAATCAGTGATATCAAGAATAATTAAGAGTGGTGATGGCTTTAGAAAAATTAGCATAACTCCCAGAATTCCCCAGCCAGCTCCACACCTCTTAAAGTTGCCAAGGCTGAGAAACACAGGGGGATGGTCTCTTAGGCTGCTTATTGAATGGATCCAACCTGAATGTTTCTTCTGTGTTTCATGTATATTGTATCACTAGAACAAAAAAATCAAAAGGGTTTGTTTTGATTTATGAGCTGGAGGAAATTGCTGCTTATGTATTCTCATTTAATGCTGTTGGGTAAGTGAATTTGTGTTACCTGCATGAATACTTTTGAGAGATCCTCATTATGCTGTTATAAATGTAATCAATTGTTAAACCATCTAGAATGTTTTCTCTGAATGCATGGCTTTGTTTCTGAGTCTCTTTAAATGCATAAATAAATAATACAGTTTCTCACTTTGGTTACTAACACTTGGAAGAGCCATATTAATACAGGGTTGTTGTTGTTTTCTCTCTGTCTCTCTTTTGAGTCACAAATGTGAAGCATTGAGTAGTGTGGATCTAATACCAGATTCCTTGGTGTTAGCATTTTCCATGTTACAAATAAAAAGTCAAATAATTTAAGCCCTGAATATGGAAAACAGATAAAGATAGGACATATTTATGATGACTTTTTATATCTTTGACCCAAAATAAGGTTCATTTGTGAAGTTGATTAGTTCCCAGTCATTATTACATTTTGAGAACTAAGCTTTAAAATGTGATTGGAATAAGAAAGAATCCATGATCAGAATGATAATATCAAGTATAGGGTTGTGTTACTATTTCTGGGTTACCGAAATAGAATTCTAGTGTCAGATCTCTTGGATCAGGTGATTGCATTAATATTCTCATTGCATAAAGTTTCATGCACATACATTTGGTTACTTTCCAAATTGGGGAACAATAGGAAACAAGGAGGGGCCATATTCAGAACTAGAACCTAACCTAGCTTATATCAACTGCTAGAATCAGAAGAAAACTACAGATCATGTCCTCAACTGCTTTTTTGGATCAGTTGTCTATTTTTATGTAGTGTCTAGGTCTATTTCCTTTTTTTATTATTTGCAAAAATTTAAACATGTCACATAAGCAACTGGGGGGACAACTGATGAATTGGGCATCACAACATTGTGACGCAAATTCCACCCCTTATGCACTTGTGATTTTGCAGCACAAGTAGAAAAGGGTGCGGCTTCCATTGAAGCAACATAATGCAGTTTTCATCATTTTGCCATCATTATATTAGGAATTAATCCCTATGATACATTATACACTGTCCATCTGCTGAAAACTATTCTTAGGTATCTCTTGTTTAAGAACATGGGAAACTCTTCAGCTGAAGGAGATCGTTGGTCCATTTGATTGATTATGTGCTATCAAATCAGTAGTGACTCTTAGTGATCATATAGATAGATTTTCTCCAGCCTGTACCCAACCTGGTCCTCTGATCTTCTAATGGTGCACCTATGGCCTCTGTAATTGAGTTCATCCACCTTGCTGTTGATTATTCTCTTCTTTTTCCTTCCCCCTTTCCCAGCATTATAGACATCATAAGAGAGCTAGGTCTTTGAATAATGTGTCCAAACTATGAAAATCTGAGCCTGGTCATTTGTGGCTTGAGTGAGAACTCTGGATTGGTTTGTTTGTTTTCTTGGGTATCCATGGTATTCTCATGAGTCTTGTCTAACACCAAATTCAAAAGCATCAATACTTTTTCTATCCTGCTTTTTCAAAATCCAACTTTCATTTCCATAGAGTGTCACTGGGAAAACCATTGCCTGCACAATTCTGATTGTTATTTAATTTTTTTTAAAAAAAAAAATCTTTTGAACAGAGCACCAGAAGCTCTTCTGAGATTTTAAAGGTCTTCTCTAATCTTACCTGAGATATTTGCATCAAAGTACATAGACTACTACTTGGCTATGTAAATATTTATATCATTATCTACAGCATCCTCAGTTAATTAATGCCATAGGGAATGTTCAAATCAGCAACATGGTGAATGGAACATCACAATGCAAACCCTGGCTTTTCTGAATGTGCAGCATGTCTGTTCAAAAGGGGTATGACTTGTTTTGCAATGCTCTGTCTGCCATCTTGCTGATTTTGACACATTCCTGTTGGATGTCTTTTGTTGTCCTGGTAACTCATGTCTCTTCATTTCTGAAGGAATAATTCTTCATTTTGCAGCAAGTTTTAAACAGGTGCTCTAGCTGAACTAGAACCCCCTTCGAACTGAGATTTGCATAATTCAAATACAGGAGATTTATATAATTCAAACAATACAACACTTAAAGATTTTTCCATCTAAGCCAAGAGCTTTGAGTGCTTGAGTTCTTAAAAGCCCAGCTGAGATTCTCTATATATTCAATCGTTAAATTAAAGTGACCTCTCATCTTTAACAGATAGTATAAAGTGGGTTTCTCCATGCTGGGATTGCATTTGGCTTTGACATGTGAGGATTAAACTGAATGAATGTTTTAATGAAAATCAGCTTGATCTAGTGGTTAAAGTTCTGGACTAGGAGCAGGGAGACTGTGAATTTTAGTCCTGCCTTAGGCACAAAACCAGCTGGGTGGCTTTGGGCCAGTCACTCTCTCTCAGCCATAGGAAGAAAAAGTCAGTGCCAAACCACTTCCAAAAATTTTGCCAGGAAGCCTGCAGGGACTGGAGGGTATTATCATTATCATTATCATTATCATTATCATTATCATTATCATTATCATTATCATTATCATTATCATCATCATCATCATCATCATCGGTCGTAGAGTCAGCCAGATGTTTACACTGGATTTGGCATTTTTATCCACCTATCAAGTCCTTCCCAAGGACCTGGGATAGGCAGATGTTGTTGTTTGATGGTGTTAAAGGCATTGTTGCAAGATGTAAGCTGTTCCAAGTAAAGCTGCCTTTTGCAATTGACTGATGGTGATTTGTCAATGCCGATGGTGTTCAAGGGGTGCTCCAGAAGTTTTGGGATCGCACCTAAGGGAACTATTACTTTTGGTACTATCTTTGCTTTTTTTTTCTTTCTTTTTGCCATAGTTGTTCTACTTCTATCTGCAGGTCTTTATATTTTGTGATTTTTTCCAGTTCGTTCTTTTCTCTTCTGCTGTCTCCAGGTATTGCAATGTCCACTATCCAGACTTGTTTGTCTTTCTTATCAACAGTTGTTAAGCCTGGGTTGTTGTGTAGCAGATGCTTGTCTGTTTGAATTCCAAAGTCCCAGAGCACTTTAGCTTCTTCATTTTCTGTTACTTTGTTTTGTGGTCCCACCAGTTCTTGCTTGCAGGCAAATGGTATTTCTTGCAGATATTCCAATGCATCATTGTTGTTACTTTGTCATGCCGTTGTTTGTACTCAGTCTGTGTGATCTTCTTGCAGCAGCTAACTAGGTGATCCACTGTTTCTTCAGCTGCTATGCAGAGGCAGCATTTGCTGTCTGTTGCTGTCTTCTTGATTCTGGCTTTGTATGCATTTGTTCTTAAGGCTTGGTCTTGTGCAGCCAGAATCAGCTCCTCTTCCTGCTCTTAGCCATTGCCAGGTCTTCTGGTTATCTGCTTTGCCTGCTAGTTTTTTTGTGTACTGGCCATGTAATACTTTTCCTTGTCATATCTCTTTTCTATTCTTCATTTGGTCTTTCTTATAGGCCAGTTTGGTTTCTTTAGTATTCTGTAAGCCTTCATGTTGTACTAACATCTTCTTCACTGTCCTTCAGATATTCTTCCAATGCCCTTTTTTCTTCTTCAACTGTCTGGTGGACTTGTAACATTCCATGCCCACCTATGCTTCTTGGTAAGAAGAGTCTCTCAACGTCACTGCGTGGATGAAGGGCATGATTCATTGTCATTATTTTACTGGTTTTCCTATCCAGGGCTTTTAGTTCAGCTTGAATCCAGTCCAGTATCCCAGCTTTGTATCTAATGACTGGAATTGCCCAGGTGTTAATCGCCTTGATGATATTTCTGCCACTGAGTTTGGACTTTAAAATCTTCTTCACTCTTCTGATGTATTCACTACTAACCTTCTTCTTGACTTCAGTGTGCTCGATGTATTACTATTATTATTATCATCATCCAAAGTCATAATGTTCCTCATTAACAGGAAATAAAATTGAAATTTTAAATTTAAAAAATCCACATGTGGGAGAAAGTAAAACTGATGGACTTACTTTATTCTACTATAGATGTTTCAATTAGGTGGAATTTCTAAGACACTTTGCACTTTCTTTCAGAACAAAATACTCAGAGAAGCTGAAGGACATGCGGCTGCAACTCAGGACTTGAACAGGACTCTTTGAATCCAACTTACTGTTGAGCAGGTCTCTCTTAAATGTTCTAACCTCTCTCTCTCTCAGTGATATAAGCATGACTTAAGGTTATTTTCTTTAAATGGGAGGGAGATAAATGACCTTCTTTCTCCTTCTTTCTATTACTGATTTAATAACCTCTGTTCTTCTCTTTCATGTCACTCAAAACATGTCAGTTTGAGATATCAACCTCATTTTCCCTTGTTTGTGACTGTATGCGGTGATTGGATTATGGCCAATGGCTCAACAGCTTTGCTGTGATTAGTTTATGTCCAGCAATTTGGCAACTGTATCCTGCCATTTTCGTCATGGAGAAAACCTATCTAGGTGGTTGTTAAGTGTTGACAATGACTTGATGGGACATAATCAATCAAATCAATCCTGTCATTTCATACAAAACTAAATACTTCTCCTGGGGAAGGGATATGTGGCCTGTGCCTTGATTCTATTATATATAGGCTACACCATATGAATGAAGTGCTTCGTGCCAATGGATGGAGTGCTTTTATAACTTCTCCTTTTTTTGTCAGAGATCCTGCATGCAGTTGGACACTTAATATATGACAGAAGAATGAATCCGCTTCTCCACTGTGTGAGAAAAAGATCTCTAAAAGATACTGAATACTGCATTTTAGAACTTCTATGTCCTCCCAACTGTACCAGATCCATGATGAGTTTAATACACACAATTATGAAGAAGTAGCACTTTTTTATGACTGAGCCAGGGAAGAAGGGATAAAAGTATGTTTTGCTTGTGATTTTTCAGACTCTCTCCAGCTGAATAAAAAGAGCAATTTTTTTTATTATGACCCTTATAGTTAATTTCAGTAATCAGTTGCCCATGTACACTTAATCATCCCAGAGCAGTTGACCAGCTTCACATGGAAACCTATTTACTCTCTTCTGATCCCATATCCTCAAAAATACAATGCTAGAAAAAATTTCAGTAAGAAAGGGAATTTTCTTTTCTTTTGGGGTAGTAAAGAAGTAGTAGTAAAGTCTCATCTAAGCTAAGCTTGATTCCTGGTGATTTCATGAACTCATCCATTTAGTTTTTCTTGGCAATTGTACGCAAGTAGTTGGCCATTATATTCTTCCAAGATGTTTTGCAGCTTCCCCATCTAGTCTGTAGTAGGATATTACCAGATTGTCTCCCATCTGAATATTGACCAGTAAGACTAGGCAGAATTGGTGAACTCCAGGGGCCCACCAATTATATATTGCCTCCTATCAAGACCCAAGAGGCACACCTTCCCTGTTGTAACACCTGTCCTCTGAAATAGCATCCTTGCAGAGATCTGTGTGGCTCCCACCCTAATAGATTTCCAGAAGTCTTAAAAAACCTGGCTGTTCCCCCAGAACCTGGGGTAAGGTAGCTGCTGAGACTCTGTTGAGTGTATTAGTAGTAGTAGTAGTAGTAGTAGTAGTAGTAGTAGTAATTCTTTTAAAATATAAGCCACTCAGAGTCATGGGGCCAGGTGGCCTTTATATTGACACAAATAGATACACTAATAAATAATCAGGTCTAGTTCTGCTTAGCTTCCAAGCCAAGAGATGGTCCACCATGTACTATATATTGCCAACGTATTTGAAACAAAAAGACTGACATTATTAGTATCAGTCTGTTGGACTCTTCTGTTACTCATATTTGCCTTTTTAACAGATCTTTTGAAATGTCCCTGGATCTTTTTTAGCTGGCATGTTACTTTATAGCAAAAAATGGAAAAAAACTTTTTGATGATCCTTTTAAAATTGTGATATAGTATATAAGAGTAGGAATATGGTACTCCCGCACTCTCACTAGTTAAGCATTTTAATGGAGATGTTGTGCCCATCTTTGAAATTTCAATAGTTTGTAACTTTACCCCCTATGTTAAAGCTGAGTGTCGGGGGGAAATTGTCTTTTCACACTGTTTTCAGGATTTTCAATATACAGGAGCTAATTCTGTCTGGCAAGTGTGCCCTTGCCTAAAAAATAAAAACAAAACCAATTTTTTTGGGGAAAAAAAAATCAACTATACTGCCAAAAAAGGATAGGAACATTTGCATAATGTTTGCATATACTAATTTATAGTACGAACGCAAATTTAGAAATAATGACTATAGTTTAAAAAGAAATAAAACATGTCTTCTGTAGTTGGAGCAACTATCACCAGTTGGCTGCTGAACTGCTTTGGTGTCTACTGTCCCTGTTGCTACTGATGGACAATTCAAAGTCCTTGCTCTTCTTAGCGTTATTTTTTAAATCAGATTTGCACTGAGCAGTCCTCCAAACTGGGCATGCCTTTAAAAAGAGGAATGCCCTCTCTAAAGGAAGACACATGGCCATTCTAAGACAAAGGTTTGTCTTTCTGCTCAGCAAACCTACTTCCCATTTTTACAATAGCTCAGACAGCTGCTTTGGAAAGACACATTTGACAGGAGAACACACTGCTTTGTTCTTGGTATTTTGTAGCTCGCTAGCTTTACTGCTGTTGCCTCAGGTGGGGCTGTAGCATGCACAATTTTGTGCTTATGCCTTGCCAATTTTTTTTTTAAAAGATGCCAAATAGTTAACACCCTGGTTTAGACTAAAGGAAAATGCTGCTTGTAAAATGCAAGTTCAATTGCCAAGTTTTAAAAGGCAAAACTGAGAATGCTGGCCAGCTGGGGCATTTCCTCAATTTGCTTGTCTATGATAGAAAGGCAGCCTAAATCAAGATAGTAAACAAGTTTCAAAGCACTGCTGTAAGTGGAATATTAAAATTTCGCAAAAATCATCCTGTGGCCTACAGAATCTATTATTCATTTTCCATTTGCAGACACCACATTTGCAACAGGTTCTGAGTGCTGCAAATGACAATATCAAAGCTGAAACTAAAAGTACTAATACATTCTGTAAATAAACTGACTATGGATTTTGTTGTCCAAAAATGATGAGCATATTCCGGGGTTTCAAACTCACTTGTTACGATCCAGATGATACCTAGCTGTATTTTAGGACTGTCTTATGAATGTTTGTTGGTACTGAGACCAGACCCATCATAGATGCATGGCAATTGAAGAAATAATGTTTATGCCCTTTGAAAAAACTTAATACAAAGACACCAACTGTAGGCAACTTCCAACCTTTGCTTACATGCTTCAAAAAAAGGAGAATTCAGCATATTTTGATCTACCCTGTCTACAGGTGTGCCAATCATCCAAGATTCAATTCACTTTTGAGATTCAAAAGCAATTAGAATGTATTTGAACCAATTCAAGAATTGATTAAAATGTGGTCATATTCGACAACCCTGGAGCCTCAAAATGCCTGCAGTGGTTTCATTTGGTGGCAGAATGGGATGAAGATAGCAGAGAAATCCTTTTGAAGACATCAGCCTTTCAAAGTTTCAGCCACATAGATTGAAGGTTACACCACTGGGAAGTTTTGGGGGGGAAAAAACCCATACGTCTTTTAGAGTAGTGATATCTGGAATAGGAAAAGATAGCACAGCAACCATCTGTTTTTCCAGCAAAAAGGCTATTGAGGCCAAAATGTACACTGCCCTCTGTCCCCTCACTTTTCTGAGCTGGCATAGCTGTCAGCCTTGTGAGGTACTCCAGACAAGAAGCACACCCAGAAGTACTAGCTCTAACTTTATTGTACAGTTACATTAACAGAATCTTGCAAATTTGAAAGTGTATCTCTTTCCACCCCCACCCCCTCCCCCTCACCCTCACCTTTATAGTCCAAGAAACTAGGAAGAGCCCCTTCTGAGATGTTTGCCACACCCATATTCCTGCTGTGGGCTAAGCTGCCTCTTATCTGACCATTGCCTAATCTGCAGCTCTTCCTCCTGTCTCCCAAGGTCATTTCCACGTACCATTCTACAGTCCATTGGAAAGATTAGTCCCTCCTAGAAATGACATATGTGATGCTTTATCTCAATTTAAAAAAAAAAAAATCTGAAAACTGTGTGTTATTACTATTGCATATGTAACATACAGTGACATAAAGGAATAGTCTTCATAATATGTTATAAGAACTAGTTCTATCTCTTAGTGATTAAGGTGCTGGGTTAGAAGCTGGGAGGCTGTGAGTTACAATCCTACCTTAGACACAGAAGCCAGCTGAGTGATTCCAGGAGAGTCGCTCTCTCAGCCTAGGAAGATGGTACTGGTAAGCCCCTTCCAGAAACGTTGCCAAGAAAACTGCAGGGACTTGCCCCTCTGATCATTAGGAATCAAGATTGACTCAGTGGATCAAAACAACAGCAGCTGCAAGTGCATTCTCTCAGATCCATCATCCAATGAAGAGAACTAAGTTACTTGATGCAGGACAAGACTCAGACAAGTAACAGGAAAAAAAGATAATTTGGGGGGTTGGGGTGGGGGAAGTTGGAAAATGAAAGAGAATAAAGGGGGTTCTGAAAGAGTTGAAGAAATGCTGATAGACTAGGCACAAATATTAACAGGAATAATAGTCAAGTAATCCAAATGAATAGAGAATTAAGGAAGGAGAAGGATAAAAGCATATGGGTCTGGGGAAAGGAAAGAGCAAACCAGATTTTTTAAAGAAATCAGTGGAATAATTCAGCTGCTCTCCTTCCAATCTAACCTGCCTAAATAAATTCTACCAAAAAAAGTAAGACATAAATGTAACTTTGTGGAAGTGATACGTTTATTGGTCAGCTTCCCATGTCAATATCAGAGGGCCCATCGTACCATTCAACCTACTGCCCTCAATTTAATCCAGTTGCAGTTCAAGTGAAGAAAGCTGAAATAAAATTTGGGATTCACTCAAGCCAGAAAGACCAGGAAGTTTATCAAATCTTTCTAAATAAATTCAAAGGCACCTAATTTATTCATTGCCTTGAATCTCCTTAAAGCCAAGCTTCATACAGCCTTTGACTCTTTCACTGTTTGAACATCTTATATCATCAGGAAATTCTTAAAGTTTAATTGAAATTCTTTTTGTTATCATTTCAATCCAGTAGTTCAGATCTTACTTTTGGAGCAACAGAAAACAAAGGTACTCCACTATATATGTGATAGTCCTTCAGATCTTTGAAGCTCGCCACTATACAATATCTAAAGTGTTCCTTTTTCAAATTAAACACGCCCAACTTGTTCAGCTTTTCTTTATACAACCAGCTTTATCATATTCTTCTGGACATGTTCCAGATCAATTTGCCAATATCTTTCATAAGCAGTGTGCTCAGAAGCAGACATAGTATTTGAAATGAGATCTGACCAAAGTAAATAGAGTGGTATCATTATGTCCTTTAATCAGGCATTGCATACTTGCATTGATATTATTAGAATTCCATTTGCTTTTTTAAGCTATCCCACTACATTCCTGACTCATACTTGATCTCATTGTCTATTTCAATCCCTAGATCTTTTCATGTATAGTTTTGTCTTTCCAGTTGTCACCTATTTTGTATTTGTGCACTGGATTGTTCCAACCTAAGTGAAGACATATACATTTATATCTCTTTTTTGGCTCAGTTCTTTAGCCTGTCCCATCAAGATTACCTTGAATCCTGTTTCTGTTTTCTAAGGTATCTAACTGGTATTTGAAAAGATGAACATGCTCCCTCCTCCTTTATCCAAATTATTCACTATGAACTTGCTCATTGGATCTGGAACTGAACCATGCAGCTTCTTGGTTATTGCTTAATACATGGACAAATGTAGATGAGAACAGAGACATCAATGGGGAATGTGTGGAAAAATTCAAGAAGGTAGCACAATTGTGCAATCAAAGCCCTGGCTCTTTTTTACATTTGCGTAAATGTGTGTGATTCACATTAAAAGGGGGTGGGCATTTGATCATGCAGCATTTGACCTTTTTAACTCTTTCTGCAAATGGCCCTGGATGATCTGCTATTAATGAGCCCTCTATGGGTAAATAAACTGTTTTCAAGTCCCTCTAACAGTAGCTTATCTACTCTCCATATTACCATCTTGTCTACAAGGATCTCATGGGGGAACACTGGGAAATCCTTGCTGAAGTCAAACTATAGTACCTCTCTCAAAAAAAATAAGGTTAGCCTAGCACGACTTATTCTTCAAAAAACATCTTAGCATTTTTACCTAAATCAGGGCTAAGTAACTTTTTTTTCTTGTGAATTAGACTTTTCTTCAGGACTAATCTGCTGGGCCACAGGATGTGGAAGGGCTTCACCCTTGGCTCCTAGACTTTTGAAACATATAGGTGTTGATCTTTGGTTAATGTGAGGTATGATTACACATGAGTGTAAGAAGTGGAAAATGGTTATTGATAAGGTAAAGCTGTTGGGAAGGCATTGAAAGGAGCCAGTGATCAAAGTGCCACAGCCCTCATCTAAAGAAGCAGGAAAGTTCACTGGGCCAAGAAACACCAGCACATTCCCGTTCTCTAATTTACACTCTCCGATAAGCATTTTGGCCCCAACCTAGTCTTTATTGAATTCCCCTTATCCTGCAACTGTATAAATAGCCTCTTTAAAAAATTATCCTAGTGCACTGACAGAAGTCATCTTAGTACAGGTTTGAGAAACATCACTGACATGCCCATTAGGTTTTAGAAAATCCTGTTATGAAGATCACCATAGGAGAAATGATGTCCTTAGGAGAAAAGTTCAGAGAGAAAGAGAAAATCTTAACTGCAAATAACAAACTTGCAGAGAACCTGGAAGTGAAGAAGGAACTGAGGTTTCTTCTGAGCCTTTGTTAGATTTACTGCTCTTCATTCCAGTCAAGGGGAAGTAGGGAGGAAGTAATGAATGAATACCCTGAAGCCTCGGGGCCACATGAAGTTTACAGAAGCTTCCAATCTTTGTTATCAAATTGTAATCATTAATTTGACAAAGAGTGGGGAGAGGGGAGAGGGAAATATTAAAAACATGACTAGAAGCTAGTCATAATTTAAATCTAAATAAAACCAAATTTAGCATTTGTCCTAGCTCAGTTGAACGTTTTGGGATGACCTTCAAAGGTCAGTAAATAAAGGAACCCCTGTTCCATAATTATTATTATATACTACAAGTTGAAAGGAGGAGAATCTCCTTTATTAAAAGGTGTGGGTTTCTTTCCCACTCGGTGCTGTTTACTCCATTTATCCTACTGTGCGGTGAAGACTGAATGGCTATTCGGGTGTGTGAGATGTTAAAAATCCTCAAAGTGATTTCTTTCCTCCAACATTTTCATCATCATTATGATCTGACCTTCAAGAATGGCAAAGAAGCAACAGCCATATGGAGATAGCTTTCCTAGTACTAGCCAAACAGTGA
Organism: Python bivittatus; assembly: GCF_059951505.1. Lineage (NCBI taxonomy): Eukaryota > Metazoa > Chordata > Lepidosauria > Squamata > Pythonidae > Python > Python bivittatus. The sequence continues at coordinate 54,526,922 of NW_028277112.1, read as the reverse complement.
GAGATTATAGCAATTCAGTTACTGCTTTTCCATGTAGGTAGAGTCAACTGGTACACTGTGTGTCTATCCCCCTCTCTGCCGTTTTTTCCACTGTTAGCAGAGTACCTGGAGTTGCCAGCTATTATGAATCACCCTTTCTTTCATGTATTCCTGCATTTTCCACACTGACAACTTGGCTCTGGAGTCCCATATTCAACCCAGTGAGCTTGGCATCAGATGAATCCTTGCATGAAAATGTACTGTGCTTTCCCCCATTAATTTATAAGACAATAAGCAAGGTAGTTAATTAGTGCTTTCTAAAATGAGTATGAATAGATGAGGTAGGGTGATTCATATGCAAAACATACATCAACTGTGCTACAGTCAATAATCTTAGCGCTTCAGAAACCAAGTAACAAAAGGAATTCTTTGCTTATAGAGCAGGAGTTGAGAAGCGCAGCCAAGTGTCAACTTGGTCCTCACAGTCTTCATTTGCTGTCATCTTACTTCAGAAAGTGATGCGTTCATGTGCAGAAGTCACACTGGGTTTTCCCTCTGCTCTCCACCCCATCACATCTCCTCACATGCCCCAAATGTGCTCTGGAAGGTCCCCAACCATCTGGAGCAGGCCTTTCCATCAGCTTTCCAGCAGAATTACAGTACTAGATCCAACACCATACTAATTAAAATAACCTCTCTTTAAAAAAAAAGAAAATAAAAAAAAATCTCTTCTCAGCACCATAGATAGAATAGTAGCATTGCTTCTTTGTTTTTTATACACCGCCCATATATCCTCACTGACATTGTACCTGTTCATAAAAATGCCAGCTGTCATTTCAGCTGGCAAGGGAAAGGTTCTCTGCTGATAGCTGTGAAAACCTCAGCCAAGCAAATACTTAGCAGGAGGAAATTGCAAGATACTCCATTATAGTTTGCATCATGGAGGCCCATAAAAATATGTTTTGAGCTGGAACCTCCTTGCAGAGGTAAAAAAAGTAAAAATGGCAACATTAGAAAAAACAGGAATAGGGCTTCAATTTCATGGCCGCTGCTACCATTTTAACTTTTCTTTAACACCTCTGCAGATGTTCCTGGTCTTCATTTTAAGGAGACCCCACTTGGAACTCTGAGGAATTAATTATGTATTACAAATAAATTTACTTCATCACTCTTGATTAAAGTTTTTCCTGTATTCATCTGCAATTGAAAGAAAACATGATCCCAAATCACAGGATTCGCTTAGCATTTTAATTTGGTGACAATAACCATGATTGTAACCCCATTTCAATCAGGCTGATTCAGGTGGTCATTAGGAACAAACTAGAGTCCTCTAAATCACCCCAAGATGACGTTGGGTAGATTTGAAGTTTAGGGAGTTCTTTAGAGTTTTGGCAGGCTATAGAAACTCAGACATGGTGTGTGCAAAAGCTAACACATTACAAATGAATCTCAAAGTTTGCAAGTAGGAACTTGTGTATCAGTTATGTTACAGTGGGGACTACATGCTGGCTACAAGATTTGAGCTGGATCCTTCTGAATTGGATGTAATGAATCTGAAAGGAGAATGGAGTCTACTTTTCAGGTAGTCTGGCTGACAACCAGGAAGTAACTTTAGTAGGGTTCTCTTTCTTATTTCCACTTAATTTATTTTGGGAGGGAACAGATGTTGTTAGAGGCTCTCTTGTACGTTTGTCAGCTATGTGTGTCTGGCAGCCAAGGCCCTGAGCTTCTAGATGTACTCAGGAGCTGCCAACACTAACTGGAAATACCCATCCTTGTTGCTGACTGCTTAAAGAGATATTTTAATACCAAACTCAACACATATTTATCTGAGTTGGGCACTTTCTTACATGGGGAATCACAAAGCTTTGAATTTGTTGGAAATCAAGTTTTAAATCGTATTTAATAAGGCTAGTCTCGGAAGCACTCTGAGCAAATTCAAATTACTTTCTGCATTTCCAATGTATCACTTCCTATATCCTTTGGATGTTAGATGACTTTCCAAACATCTGGAGAGTGCCTGTTGCCTACCGCTGAGATATAGGATGTCCCCTTAGCTGGTTGATTAGTTTTTGTTTTTCAGTAGTATCCATCTCCCTAGTTCATAAGGGAAGTGAGCAAATTTTGTCTTCCTACTGTTTTGTATACTGTGGACATGTTATTAATATCTTTTGGCCCACTGCAGCTCATGTAGCTAGAAGTGCCGTATTGGAGGGGTGAAGTTTTGTCAGCATTCTTTATAAATGTTAGTTGTGTTTGGCCTGCTGTATTGCTTTAGTTCTTTGCAGTACAGCATAGCTTTTAGGTGACAAGGATGGGATATACAGTGAGCTGAAGACCAGCAGAGAAATAATTTGGTATTAGAGTGCTCAGGTTTGCAATCTCTAATTCAGAACCTGAGCAGAACCTGGCTACTCTCTATAAAACAAAATGGCTGCTTATGGACATATTGAAGAGTTTGGTATTTGTCATCCTGCTTCCTGGGATTCAAATACAGAAAGACTTTCTTATTGTCTTGAAGCAATCAAAATACATTTCCCTGAACAAAAACAAGCCATTTTATTGACTGTCTGTTAGACCCAGACATTTGCTATAATAAGAGCACTCACTGCTCCTGCTGCTTCATCATAGTCTCAAACATTTGATGAACTTGTGAAATTACTGAAGGATCATTTCCTGCCTGCACCATCAGTCATTGTACGGAGATTTAAATTTCATAAGCAAGTTCAAAATCCTGGGAAAAGTCATCGTTGCTGACATCACAAAACTGCACAATATAACTCAATGTTGCGATTTGGGGGAGCTTTTTAGAAGAGAGGCTGAAGGATCATCTCAGGTGTGAGGTTTATCATGAAGCACTCCAACAGAAGCTTTTGTCTGAATCAAAGCTGAAAAGAGCCCCTTACTATTATGATAGGAGACAAAAAGTTAACCAACTATCTCTGTGATGTGATTCTGAAATTTATACTGACCATAAACCCCTTTTGGGAATACCAAGTCTACACTTCTAATATTACCATCTTGTATACAGCACTGGAACCTCTTGCTTAATGCTTATGATTAAATGCTTGTTTGCAAGCCAGGACAAACAACAGCCAAGGCTGATGGTCCGAGTCACTTCCCACATCAAATGCCAGATTTTATAGTGCTACCATCAATGGAAGTCTTAATGCTGGTGGTCCTTTATGACCTACCACTTCAGGCTAACAAAATTGCAAGATTGACTTCTTAAGATCTCAGATTAGCTTATATATTAAATTGGTTATGGAAGGATTGACCAGCTGTCAATCTACCGGGAGAGTTTAAGCCATTCAAAAGTCTTCAACATGAGCCATCTGTCCATAAAGGTGTTTCATGGGGAAACTGTGTTGTTATTACAGAAGGGGGTTATTGAATCACTTTAGGCATATTGCATGGAGCACATCCTGGAATAATTTGCATGGAAGCTTTGGATGTTATGTCTGGTGGGCAGGAACTTACTTGAACATTAAAAATATTTGACGTAGTCTCCAGAAGGCATCTATAGTTCTCTGGGAAGTGACCAATAACCCTTGGGTGAAATTCCATATTGACTTCATGGGACCATTTCAAGGGGGGAAAAAAGTCCTCACTTTGGTAGATTCTTATTCAAAACACCTGAAAATGGTTTTAGTGTCATCTCAAACATCTAGTACAATAATACAGCATTGCACCAATTATTTGCAACCCAAGGATTGCCTGAACACTGTTGTCTATGACAATGGAGAACCATTGACATCAAAAGAGTTTAAGGATTTTATGGATAGTAACCATATCAGAGCCATCACTACTGCACCCAATCATCCCCAAGGATGGTGCAAACAATCAAGGAATTACTGAAGTGGTTTGTTGGAGGAGAACAGCCAACATGACTGGCTAGGTTCCTGCTTGTGCAATTATTCCTTGTTCAACTGGAGTCAGTCCTGCCACATTATTTATGGGATCATGGTTATAAACCTATTTTGACCATCTCCATTCAGCTCTAATGATAGTTTACAACGCAAACAGGAATGTGCCCTGGTTACTGCTCATTTTATGATGGAGTGGAACAATGGAATGGCCTGGAGGGACAAAAGGAAGAGCCACCACCAAGACAAAGTGGTTAGAGAAAAGAAACCTTAGTCTGGGACAAAACTGTAACCTGAGTACATGTCTCAGACAAGATCCTCCCTAGTTCTCATGAAGAAAAAGGGAAGAAGGGGGGTATTGCATTCAGACTTTCAAGATTCTGTTACTATATCTTTATAATAAAAGTAATTTTGGCTTGGATGACTTTGGTTTCCTAGTCTGGTCTCCCTTGAATGGCTGACAAATTCCTACATTTTGCTTATTTATGTTAAGTGACAGGTCTCCCCAAAGAGCTATTGGTCCAGAGCCAAGTGAATTTCCTTCATTATCATAAAGATCATGGGGCCAGTGTCATATAAGGTTCAGTGTACAGCAACCAGAGGAACTGTGGAATGAACTTAAAGAAGTTATTGAAAATAAATGTGGAAGGAGACAGCCAAATAAGAAGAAACAGATGAAAGCAAACTGGATGTCAGAACAAACTGTGGAGATTGCCAAAAATAAAAGAGAAGCCAAAGCCAAGAAAGACAAAATCTCAGAAACAACTTAATGAAAAAATTCAGAGCTGTTAGAAGAGACAAGAAGCAATATTACAACAATATCTGTAAAGACATTGAAGGAAAAACAAGGAAAGTCTTTCAAAAGATATCTGAACTCAGAAAGAGGTTCCAACCTCAAATTGGTATGCTAAAGGATGCCGAAGGACAGATAGTGACCAATTCAAAGGAGATCAAAGAAAGATGGAAAGAGTATACTGAAACACCATACAGTAGAGATCTCAACATACAAGATACCTTAGAAGATATTCTTTACTTATAAGAACATCTAGTATTAGGAGATGAAGTTAAATCAGCACTCCCGTCATTACCAAGTCGGAAGGCTGCAGGGACTGATGGAATACCCACTGAAATATGGCAAGCAACAGAAGAAAAATCAGTCAAGGTTCTAACCAAGCTATGCCAGCAAATCTGGAGAAGGACACAGTGGCCAACCAATCGGAACAGGTCAGTCTACATTCCGATACCAAAAAACAGAGACTTAGAGTGTGCAAATATATGTAAGAGTATCGTACAATATCTTTAATTTCACAAGCTAGCAAAATAATGCTTAAGATCATCCAGTGCAGATTAGAGCCCTACATGGAAAAAGAGATGCCATACATTTCAGCTGGCTTTAGAAAAGGCCAAGGAACACAAGACATTATTGCTGATGCACACTGGATAATTAAGAAAGCCAAAGAATACCCAAAAAAAGTCACTATGTGCTTCGTTGATTATAGAAAGGCCTTTGATTGTGTCAAGCTGTGGAATGTGCTTAGAAAAATAGGAATCCCAGAGCATCTCATGGTCCTCATGTGAAACCTATATACTGGTCAGGAAACCACAGTTTGGACAGAACATGGCAAAACACTCTGGCTCCTAGTTGGCAAAGGAGTGAGACAAGGCTGTATATGCACTCCTTATTTATTCAGCCTATATGCTCAATATATATTAAGAGCTGCTGGATTGGAAGAAGATGAGCATGGAGAAAGCATTTAAAATTTGAGAAGGAAACATCAGTCACCTTTACTATGCTGATGATACTGCTCTGGTAGTTGAAAATACAAATGGTCTGCAAGCTCCAGTAATAAAAGTCAAGGAGCAAAGTGAAAAAAAAATGGGGCTAAAATTAAATATGAAAAAGACCAAACTAATGACAACAGGTACAGCAACTAGCCTTAGAACTGGCAATGAAGATAGTGAAGTGTGGAGAGCTTCTTCCCCTTAGGATCAACCATCAACAGTAAAGGAACCAACAGTCACGAAATATGCCACAGGCTAGTGCTAGGTGGAACGGCCACGATATTCAGAATCTGTGATGTGTCTATATCTACAAAGATCAGAATAGTGGAGCCATCGTGTTCCCTGTGATACTTTATGGAAGTGAAAGTTGGACTTTGAAAAAGCAACTTAGAGTACTGACCCTTTGAACTCTGGTGCTAGAGAAAACTCCTGAGAATACCATGGAGAGCCAAAAAAACAAACAAATGGTTCATTGAACAAATCAATCCACAGTTCTCACTCGAGGCACAAATGCCTGGGCTGAAATTATCATACTTTGGACACATTATGCAAAGATTTACCTCTCTTGAGAAGGCTCTAATTCTGGGAATGATGGAAGGAAAGACAAGAAGAGGTTGACCAGCAGCAAGATGGATGGATTCAATTACAGTGGTGATGGTTGCACTGTTGGAAGAGTTGAAGGATCAGATTACAGACAGATCCTCATGGAGAAAATCTATGAGTTGATACTGACTTGGTGCCACATAATCAATCATAAAGATCATGGGACCAGTGTCATATAAGAATCATTGTACAATGTACACCAGTATGGCATGTTGATCAACTGAAGAGACATTCTTCACAGAATGAGTTGGCAATTACATTCTCACAGAAGTGTAGTGTAATGGTCTGTGGGAATGACTTTGGGAGACAGGAGGAAGAGCCACAGCCTAGTTAACCATCATGGAAAAGGTATCTCAACCCACAGAAGGAAAAAGGACATGGGAAGCATCTCAGAAGGGAGGCTGCCTAGTTTTCTGGAAAGTAAAAGTAAAGGAGGGGAGAAGTGCTTTCAGACTTGCAAGATTCTGTTACTTTAACCTTACAATAAAGGTAGTGTTAGTACTCATGGTCTCTGACATTGTCGTGATCTTGCTGCACACACACACACACACACACACACACACACACAGAGGAGTCTGCACTTCAGTACAGCACCAGCTTGCTTGACAGCAGAGTTGTCAAGTCCAGTCCAGGCAATGCAGGATGCAGGAGCGTAATCAGTCTGAGACAGGGCACACAGCAGCAATTTCCAGAGGAGACACGAGCGAAACATGAGCGGGTAACTAGACGGTTGTCATTACCGAAGACTCCCCTTCTACTGAGCCTTATTTTATAACAGCTGCCAGTGTTCCTCATTTCTGAGGGCAAGGTTCCCTTCTCGCGAGGAACCTCACCAAACACCTTTGCAAAGCTCTTTTTTTGGCGCGCCTTGTTCTAACATCAGGTGGTTTCACACTCTCCGCCTCGTTATCGGAGACTGACTCCAGCTGTTGCTCACTGTCCAATCCCACCTCTGTTAACTGTGCAGCCTGCTGTTCATCCGGTACCTCCACCTCTCCCGGCTCCTCAGACTCTGACTCTGAATCAGACTCAGAGCAGACCATGACAGACATGGTTGAAGGGCTGACATGTAGTTTCCAAAGCACTCCTCAAAGGCAAGGTACCAGTCATATATCCCGAAGAGCTGCCAGAACCAGTTCAAGATGATACTGATCATCTTCTTACCAAAGAAAATTTCTCTGAACTTTCTACATATACCAATTGAAGCCAAGACCAGTTTGTGAGAACATTTTCCTCACTGGATGAAGGATCATCTTAAATAAGGGGGGGGGGGGGGTTCTTACATATTCTAGGGGGTGCTGTGTGTTAGTAATATCTCTTGGCCCTCTACAGCTGATGTAGATTGAAAAAGCTGTATTTGTTGGGTGGACTTTATCGGCATTCTTTGCATTCATAGAAAATAGTGATATTTGACCTGTGTGTGTTGCTTCAATACACCATCTACCACTATTGTTAAGGATAATTCCAGAGTTACCCCCAAATTTCAACCATGTTACAACTGGATATATTCAAAATTATCCATGCTATTCATGAATGGCAATATTAAGTACTGCCTCAGGATAGTGGTAGATACTTTCCATGAGTTTATAGAAACTATAAATAGAAAGTCCTTTGAAACCATTACAAGAAAATTATTTTAATTTTAATTAATTTTAAGCCAAATCTAAATCAAGCAAAAATATAAGGTCAAGGAATTTCGATTGGTGGGGTCTAGGCAGAGGGCCTTTTCTGCTGCGGCTCCCGCCCTATGGAACATCCTGCCTCCCGAGGTCCGGTGTGCCCCCTCCCTCGTGGCCTTTGGGAAAGGGGTTAAATCCTGGCTTTGCCAGAAGGCCTGGGGGCCGGAGGGGGGCCCGCACCTGTGGAGATGGCTGGTGGGGTGATGGGTTTGTCCCCCCCCCAGCATCTTGCAGGTTTTTAGGGCTAAAAATTATAGGAGGTTTTAGGGCATTTTAAATATGTTTTTTAATTATTTATAGATTTTAGCCATTGTTGGAGGGATTGGTGTTTTTTCCTTTTTGTTATTGTGAGCTGCCCAGAGTCACCCATTGGGGGAGATGGGCAGCATACAAATTTAACAATCAATCAATCAATCAATCAATCTGGGCAACTAAATTTTACCATGCCTTCATTCAAATTTTGTACAACTTGAGGCAGGGGCCAGATATAGTTACTTGGGAGATTGGATCCAGCATTCAACTATATAGTTTAGGCAGATACTTTTTTCTTACTCATTTTCTTTCTTTCTTTTTTTCCTCTCCAGCATTTCCCATTTTTGGATTAGAACAAGAACCGGTGCTGTCACCGAACAGGAAGGCCCATTTCCTCTTGTGCAAATGGAAACCAGCAAGAAAAAACATGTTTTACTCATCTTCCATATATCAATGAGCTGGAATTCCCATCGCTGCTTCTTGTCGTCTTGATCCCCTGAGAAATAGGAAGCTCTCTGGCATTGCCTTTCTTCTTTAGTGGCATTAAAACTAAGAAAATCCAGTCCGTACAGAGCTGCATCCTCACTCCCAGTCCACCCACACCCATAAATAAAATTCTCACATTGGTAGAGTAACAACCACATCCAAATTCAAAGGCATGTTTAACACAGCCACAAATTAATTAGCAGGGATGATCATAATCATTCATTCTAGCCTCATTTATCATAAGAAGAACTTCAGGGATGAGCCACCATGAAGATTGTGTGAATCTCTGTGGGGAAGAAATCTGTTGAATTTGCATTACAAATTGTTATGTTCCTTTTGTGTGCAAAAAGGCTTCCCAGATCTGACAGAAACAGCTACACTTTTTTTTTGTCTTCCTATTATAAATAGTGCTCAGGGAAGGGAAGGGAAGGGAAGGGAAATGATTGGCCTCGAGCCCCTATTTTCCTTTGTGCTACATGTGATGCATCTAGGCCCAAATTGATACATAGTCTTGTGCACATATTTCTGGATAATTCATAATGGAAAACATTATTTATTTCTAGTTGTTCAAATTGCTTTTCCATGAAGGAGAATATTATTTTCTCAACAGTTAGTTGGGAGTTTTTTAACCTGGTTTGCTGAAGTTTTGCAAGTTTGAATTATCAAACTTGGGCAAAATCAATTTTCTCTTCATATCCCTGTCATAATACATGTCTGCATGCCAATGGCACCCAGTTCTCCTGTCCTTCCTTCCTTCCTTCCTTCCTTCCTTCCTTCCTTCCTTCCTTCCTTCCTTCCTTCCTTCCTTCCTTCCTTCCTTCCTTCCTTCCTTCCTTCCTTCCTTCCTTCCTAGTCAAATGGGGCTGCAGAACAAGAACTTGAAATCTTGACTGAAAGAGGACTGAAAAGCTCCAGAAAAGATGGAGATCCTTGAAATGAGATTGGAGTACTGGAATACTCCCCATAAAGAAGCAGATTTGGGGCCTTGGGATGTTCTGTAAGCTCCAATTAATATTTAAGTTACAAAGTGTCATGAAGCCAGTTTGGCCTAGTGGTGAAGGCATTAGGCTAGAAAGCAGGAGACTGTGAGTTCTAGTCCAGCCTTAGGCACAAAAGCCAGCTGAGTGGCTTTGGGCCAATCACTCTCTCTTGGCCCAACTCATCTCACAGCGTTGTTGTTGTAGGGAAAATAGGAGGAGGGAGGAGTATTAGGTATGTTCACCACCTTAAGTTATTTATAAAAATAAGGAAGGCGGGATAAAAAAATCTAAAAAAGAAAGTATCTTTCACCAGCTGAGGCTGGTTTACCAGTCTAATCAGAGTAATCGAACCTCTGGAAATATACAGGATATTACCTTCACTACACTATGCTTGATTTGGGAATGTTTTAAGACATTTTGGAAACTTCCATTCATTTCATCTGAGGCCAAATATTGGTAATGTGTCTTCTTATCATTTCTTAGGCCTTAATAAAAAATAAAAAAATCATGAGGGTACAGTAGATTGAAAATATAATGCAAAAATAATTCAAGAAGTAATACCTATTCTTCAAACATAATTGTTGAAGTGCATGGACATCACAGCAGTCACATAGTCTTTATCATCCAGGCATCCCACAGATACCGTATTTTTCCATCAATAAGACGCCCCCATGTACAAGACGACCCCCGCTTTTCCAACCCAAAATTAAGAAATCAATATTTTAAAGACAGTGCAGAACACATTTTTATTTAGTAATTAGGTAACATTGACCTGTACACTCGGTGGGAGGAGGTCCAAACCGTCTCTCTGCAGCTCTATTTCCATGCTCTTTTGCATAACTGATTACATTCAATCACAAGTGAAACTGCCGATAGCTTATCTCTGCAAACAGACTTCCTCCAATTGGTTTGTTCAGCATCAGCTGACATCAGTTACATAAGGCTCGTGATTGGAGGAAGCCTGTTTGCAGAGACAATATGGGCAGTTTCACTCGTGATTGGAGGAAGCCTGTTTGCAGAGTCAAGCTATTTCACTTGTGATTGGAGGCTAGCAATAGGAGGAAGTCTGTTTGCAGAGACAAAGTATGGGCAGTTTTGCAACCACACAGTTCTCTCCTCGGCTTACTTCAATTTTTGACGCCCTTCAATTTTTAGCATAAGGATTTTAGAAAGAAGTATCATCTTATAGTCGGAAAAATACAGTATGTTGTATCCACACATTCAGACAATGTATTCAATGGCAAGTTTGAGAAGGCAGTCTCTACAGGTCAGAAAAATAATGGGAATAGTATGTTAAATATCTCTGTCCACAAAGCAAAACTACTACTCAGGCCTCTGCTTAAAATGGTAGCTCTCTCCCTTAGAAGGTATCTGTAGCTAAAGTAAAAAACCACTATCAGAAGCATTTCTAAAAGAGGCTGCTTAGCTTAGCTTAGCTTAGCTTAGCTTAGCTTAGCTTAGCTTAGCTTAGCTTAGCTTAGCTTAGCTTAGCTTAGCTTAGCTTAGCTTAGCTTAGTTTAGGAGTTGAAGGACCACCAGCATCCTTGGCAAAATTCTGACTAGAGGAGGAGGCTGCCAGTCATGGCAAGGAGAAGTTTCTCAGACCTGTCTCTTTTCCAGCCACTGGAGATTCTAGCTTTTGTTGGAGATTTGAAATGAGCAGGAGCCCTTGTGAGAGGACATGGTCCTACATGTAAGCAGGCCGCTGAACAAAAAGAATACTGAATAACTAAATAGCAGAATATCCCATGAAATACATCTGGATGTTCATAATGCATTTGTCTTGGAGGCAAAGCATGAACTTAGCCCAGCTATCAATGAATGTTAATAGACATTCGTTCTATTTGTAGTAAAAGGTTTATTAAGAAATACTTGAGGATAGAAAAACCTCCCTTCTATCTCAAATACATCTTGAAAAGAGGAATGATTGTGATGAAGTCTGAAGCATAAGAAAAGAAGAGAGAAAAAGTCATTAGTAGACTCATTCTATCAACAACAGACTAGATGAAAAACAGATACAGGGACAGTGTGTGAAGACCTTCCCATCATCTATTTCTTGACATTTGCCCTACTGGTCAAAAAGAATCATAGGCACAGAAAGAGGATGCAACCTCCAATATTTTTTTTTTTCCTTAGGCACAACAGCCCAGAAATGTTAAGGGATGCCAGAATACAAGAGTTTTTGTAAGACTAGAGAATGTTCTCAAGGTCTTTTGCCACGGGCATGCAAGTATTCCATTCCATCCTTAATATTAATTTTATTACATCATTCAGGGTCAGTGGCAATATTCTTTAAATGCTCTATAAAATGTTGCTGGGTTAAAAAACAGTGAAGGTTATAGTGGCCTTTTAACTATAACCACTGATCCCACAAACTAGTGGCAATGACTGGCTTCCGTACTGCCATCGATCACATTGGTATACAAGTGCTTTTTTAAATGCAATAGCAGCCTCTGTTTGCATTTGCAGCAGGAATCTCATTTTTCACTGGAACACACAGAACACCAGCAGCTGGGGGTGTTTGAAAGACATCCCGTTATATGCTTATGCTGCTCTACATCTAATATCTTCATGTTGGGGGTGAGGCCAAAGATTACTTGTGTGTGGAGGAAATGACTTTTTCATAAGGCATGAACAAGGCTCTAGGGATAAGTCTCATCTTTCAAGCCACTCTCTTCTTCCCAAGAACATTTTATCAGTTTATCAATGTTATCAGTACTCTTTTGGCGCTCTGAAATGCTCCTTCATTCTCTTTCTTGAAAAGAAATCATGAAATTACCCTGTATAAAATTTCCATTGGTAATTGCGGCTTTTTCCATTGCTATCATGTTTATCTGTGCCCCTGTTTCCATTATGCAAAACAAAGCTGTGTTCAGAACACAAGGATGGCAAAGAGAACAACAGTGCTGTTGCAGGATAAACAATCACGGTAGCAATTTTGTCATTTCTCTTACCATATTAATTCTTCCAAGATTCCAAAAGAGAATATTGAGAAAGTAGAGAATCAAGATCGACAGATTTATTTATTTTGCTTTCTACAGCTTTAGAATGTATTGAAGCATAAATACATTCTCTCCTATTTCACATAAACATGTATTTTTTTCCCTTGGAGGTGAGGAAAATGAATGCATTTTCATATGCATTTCTCCTAATAGATCCATTTTGTACAGATTTTTCTCCCTAATATGTACCTTTTTTTTCAAACAATTGTTCCTAACATAGGCCTTACGGTATTCAATTTCTCCTGATGAGCGCATTTCTGTACATATTTTCTTCACTTGAGAGCTGTATCACAAAATGTTGAGATGTAAAAATCAAAGGAAAGTTGCCTTTTGCTTCATGTACTAGTTCAGGATGTGCAAATTAGCTCAGATTTTAGCACAATATGAACCAAACCATTTTCTGCCTCATACCTACAAACAAGAAGATTACAAATACTAACAGTAGATTCCCAGAGGCTCTTTTCTCTCTGAGTAGTCATTGAATCAGTTACGCATTTCTTTCTTTCTTTCTTTCTTTCTTTCTTTCTTTCTTTCTTTCTTTCTTTCTTTCTTTCTTTCTTTCCCTCCTTTCCTAAAAATAAGTCATAACAACACAAGGGGGAGCAAACTGTTAAATCCAATTTTAAAAACATGCCCCATAGAAACTATAGCAAAAATACCCATTGCAAAATAATGAGTGAGCAGTTAAAGACTAAGGCATGTTTGGGAAATGAATGATCCAAGGGCATTTACAAACAAATTTTCCCCATAAAATCAAAGGGTAAGAAATCTCCTTGAGAAGCAGTTCCAGAATCTACTGTATGTATAACTATGTAAGGCTTCCCTAGTGAATTGCCTTGTCACTGAGTCCATCTAGTTCAATGTGTTATACACACTAGGAGTCCTGTTTCAACAACAATGTTAAGGCAGTCATGCTTAGTCAGCCCATCTTCTTTGGGTGGTTCTGGAAGCACTTAATTATACAAATTGGGTTAAAAATAATGATTTTAGGAATATAGAGTCACCTTCCATTTTCTTCTTCAAATGGTTGGAATCTCACAAACATTTGGGCCATGAAGGCAAGGTTTTGTGACATCACCAGGCTCTTCCCCATTAGTCAGACAGGCAGCAGTAGGTATAGCTTGGCCTCTCAACCAACGTTTGGGAAGGGCCAGGCCTTGGCCATGAAGTCAGTAACAGAAAGGGTTAGCAGACATCCAGCGCCATTTTACATGTCTAGTCCACCAAGAAAAATGGATGGAGGGAAAGAGGAGCTGAAAAAAGCAAACCCCTCCATTACTAGGGTTACCAGATATCTGAACAGGCAAAGGAGGACATGGACAACTGGAAAGGAGGATAAAAGGGGGGAAAGGAGGACACACTCACTGTTTAACTTTCTTGGCATCTGTGACAAAAATTAAAGCAAAAAACCGCAAAGCAATGTACTTAGGCCTACAGATATATGACAGTACAATTGAGCATGACTGGGTCTATTTTGAACTAAAGTTATTCCCCTGTTATTTTTTTTATGTTTAGAAGGGTAGTCAGCTTCTCTCTCATGGCACTTGCCCTCTGGAATAAGGTTCCCCCAATATCCAGACAGCTCCCATCCTGATGGCATTCCAGAAGGCCTTGAAGACCCAACTGTTCTCCCAGGCCCTGGCTAGGATGGATGAAACCTCTTGTTAGGTATGTTTTTCATATGTTTATATGTTCTGATATTACTTGTCTGGATTTGACATTTTGTTTATTCCCCTTCCAGTATTTTTTATTTTACAGTATTTGTTTTTTATATTGCCCAGAGTCAGTCTGGAGTTGGGTGGCACCAAAGTTGAAATGAAATGAAATGATGGAATAAAATGGATAAACTGAGCCTTTTTTGATGTTCCCACAGCACGGCGACCCCGTTCATTGATTCAGTTAAATATGTAGCGGGGACAGAATTTAGGGGAAAGTTACTTGGTGTCTTCCTGATGCTTTGAACTGTAGCTCCCATAGAAAGACTATAGCTTTTGTGACTGAAATTTATGTATAATTTTTTGTCTTTCTTCCAGGAGCTCAAAACAGCCAGTACAGTCCTGAAAGTTGCTGACAAACCTGAGAGGTTGTGGCTGTTCAGAAAGCAGCTTTTCTGAGCCAGAACTGAAGATGCCAAGGACTAATTTTGAACTTTCTGTATGCAAAAGAGATACTATTGAATAACAGGAAGCTTGAACATGGATAGACAGTGGCGTGCGAGCCATAGATGAGTTGGCGACCTCTCAAAGCATGTACCGTTCTGATTCAGCTGCTGTCTTCTTGCTTGGTTCTGAAATCTCTCTCTGCCACCTTCTGTTTTCTTTTACTGACATCCAATATTTGAGTAATTCTCTTGCCAGTACCTGAATGGGGCCTGCACAAAACATTCATGCAGAAAGACAGTGATGTTATATAAATGACAAAGAGCTATCTTCTAAACTGCTTTACAAATTGCCTGAAGTGTCATCTAGCTTGTTCAAACTCTTGTTTTGAAGAGTATTTCAAGTATTCCATTATTTTATATTGAGGTTGTATTGTTTTCCCTTTCTATCATAGTTCAGTTCTGTTCTACTTTTGATCATTTAACACAGTGGGGTGGTCTAAGGTTGAGTGAGAATTCTGTTCAATTTGCTTTTCTTATAAGACTATCCCTTCTCTCTTGAGTTAAGCTCAACTACTGATAACTTCATGATATCTTTATGTCGTTTCTTTATCAAGAATATGGAGGCAGTTTGCCACTGCCTTCTTTAAGGATATTTTTATACCTTTCCAGTCTACCTTTTCAGTCTACAGCCCTCATTTAATTCATTCTTGTTAAGAGCCTACCAAAATTTGCACAGATCTTTTTGAGCAGAATGGGGAAAAAAATGAGATTGGGGGAGGGAGGGGAGAATGGGCAGGGGAAGCAAGGCTGACGGATTTGTCTACCCCCAGTCTGATTCCACCACGTTCAACAATCATTCAATATCATGAAGATTAAAAACTGGAATGTGAAGATTTTCAAAAGAATCTCTGCCAACTGAATGTTTGGGCAAAGAAATAACAAACGTTCATAATAAGGAACTCCCTAGTAGTTGTAAGTTCCCAAGCTGGATCTTTCCAGAATGAGAAATTCCCAGACCCAGAACATTTCCAGAGGAGATATTGATAGGAAGAGGTTGAACAGAGGATCTATTCCCCTCACCCTTTACCGTCCCACCAAATGCTAATAAAATGTATCTATCCCCGTTTGAAAGGAAAAGAATTAAGGCCAAAAAAGAGTGGTTTGATACATGGTTACCAATTACCAGTCTGCTCCTTTCTCGGAATGTTCTGAACAGAGCAAAGGATTACTTTACAAGATTAAACACAATGCATACTGCTGCGAAATAAAATTCAACATTGTATATACACAGATCGCCAGTGTGGTGCAGTGGTTAAGGCACCAGCCTAGAAACTAGGAAACCATGAGTTCTAGTCCTGCCTTAGGCACAAAGATAGCCGTGTGATTTAGGGCCAGTCACTCTCTCTCAGCCCTAGGAAGCAGGCAAGGGCAAGCCAGTTTTGAAATCTTGCCAAGAAAACTGCAGGGACTTGCCCAGGGAATCGCCAGGAGTCAACACTGACTCAAAAGTGTGTGCATGAGCGCACCCACACACACATGTGCAGATAGGCTAAAATCTGGTGGTTACTAACTGAGAAAGCAGTCCTGGATTGCTTCATGAAAAAGGAAGGGATTGAAAATGTTTCAACCATTTCAAACAATAAAGGCTATAAATCTAGGATGCAGACCCACTGGGAACTGGGTTCCTCCCAGTGAATAGGAATGTCCTGGCTTTCCTGCACTAAATAAGAGGTAGGACCAGAGGGCCCTGAAGACTTCTCCAATTATCTCATGAATGTTTCTGGAATTAGCACTAAAGGCCATATCTCAGTATCTTCTGAGTTGAATTCATTCCTGCAAAATGAACAGGCCCATTCACTGTTATCACTAGGAAGAATTGTTAATGGCAAGTAAGCCAGAATTATAAGAGTCTTCCAGACAAGCCACACAGATTATACTATAGCAGATAAGAGGCACAGAACAGCAGAAGGAAATTCTGTACAATAGTTACCTTACAAAATTCCTGAACAAACCTTCAAAGGAATTCTTATTACCATCACTGCCATTTTTATTTTATTATACTTTGAAAGCTCTTAATCCCCCCAAGCTTCTTCCTACACACATGATTTAGTCTTACAGTTATTGTCAAGAAAAAAGTTTGTAAGACTTCCAGGGAAAAACCAACGAATGCAAAGACAAATTCCAAAATAATGTGCAAATATAGACTGCCAGGATATAGGCTGTTAACTAGCAAAATACAAGGGGACAATGCATGTCAGATTAAACATGCTTCTTTAAAGGGCCACCCATTTTTGTTCACTTATATCCCAAGATATGGTTCCTTTTTCTTCCATCTGCAAGCCAAAAGTATAAAAAGAAGCAATGCGATGGGAGAAAAGTCCTTTCGTTAGCAGCGTTGTCTAATCTTGGTTGCTCCTTGCAAAGGACTTTAACAATTTGAAGCGCTTCATTTCTCCATAAGACTCTGTTTTGCAAATGTTGCTGAGATTCTCTCTTTTCCTCCTTTCTTTTTTCATCCTAGTTCACTTTCCTTGGCTACAATTGTCTGGCGAAGAATTTGCTGAAAGCCGCAGATATTGGTACGCTCCCGCACTGGAGAGGAGATGACAATGTCTTACGTTCCATGTCGTCATAGGAACCCTCCTTGATGGCCAATGATTTCACAAACCACGTGTCGCAGAGCGCAGAGCTTTCTTGGCTGCACCACGAGACTGCCATAGCTCTTCCCCCATCCTCTGTGACCCTCCTGGCTGTCCTTCACCCATCCCATTTAAGGATGAGACCCCTTTGCTTCTGAAGTTACAAGCACGTGGATTAGTTTGCCTGTTGTAAAAGAAGAACTCCATGTACAGAAGACGGAGCAAATAATGAGACAGAGTATGGGCAGAGGGTTGTGTTACTGCTCAAAAACAACTGGCTTCCCCCGATTAAAAAAATCCTGCACAGCGCTTTGCAAACGGGAGAGGGTACTATGTTCACCCAGAGGTTCCTGGGTTTATCGATCCAGGTGGTGGAAAACTTTTGACTTAAGTTTCCTTTTGTTTATTTAAAGATAGTCTACTAAAGACCCATTCAAAATGCTCCAGGGCAG
Source organism: Python bivittatus (assembly GCF_059951505.1). NCBI lineage: Eukaryota > Metazoa > Chordata > Lepidosauria > Squamata > Pythonidae > Python > Python bivittatus. Next base: position 54,509,101 of record NW_028277112.1, on the reverse strand, counting down.
GATGCTGGAAAAACAACATTATCAAGCTGCAGAAGCCACAACATAAACCCTTCATGCCGAGGTTTTGCCAAGGTATTATTTTAGTTACGTCTAATTGTCTATGTGTGCAATGAACCTTTTTCAGCAAGATAATGTTCAGAGAAAGAACAGGCTGCTCTGTTTGTGAAGTGAATCTCTAATATATTTGCAGTCGCTAACTACCAGTCCATCACTCTAAAGCTATTGTACTAAATAAATTTGTTCTCTTCCGTTAATCACCCACTGAAATCTTTTTTGCTTCTTGAAGAATGACAATCTTACTTTGTAAAAATACCTTCTTCCTGTACTTTCTGGCTTCTTATGAAATACTCATTGCGTCAAACTGCAAATATGCAAGTAAAACAAAATGGAATAAAGGTATTTTTACTGGCTTTTTCCTGCCTAATGACAGGTGCTTTACTTTTCCAGAATTGTGTTCCAATTTTGCACACAGCCTCAAATCAAATTCAGAACTGATTAAACTTTCAAGTTTTGCCTTGAAACAAATGAAACAACAATGTTACAGAGACTTTTAATGATCTCTTAAAAGTTATAGCCTACTTTAAAGTTCAATCATTTGTGTGAAACAGATTTTTCAGATGTCTATTCCATATCTGGCCAGCCTGCTTCTTGTTGTAAAAATGTGTGTGGGTATGCTTCAACTCATAGGATTAAGGCTTATTCAAACATACAATGCTTAATTACCTTCAGATGAATGTCTAAATCAATGTTTCTCAACCTTAGCAACTTTAAGATATGTGGAATCCCGGGAGTTGAAGTCCACATATCTTAAAGTTGCTAAGGTTGAGGAACACTGATCCAAATGGTCTCCACTGAAAACTGTTGTGGGTAAGAGAGCCAGTTTAATGTAGTGGTTAAGGCATTAGGCTAGACAACTGGAAAGACCATGAACTGTAGTTCCACTTCAGGCACGAAGCCAGCTGGGTGACTTTGGACCAGTCACTCAGCCTTAGGAAGGAGGCAGTGGCAAACTACTTCTGAAATCTTGCCAAGAAAACTGAAGGGACTTGTCCAGGCAGTCACCAGGAGTCAACACTGACTTGAAGGCACACACACAGAAACACACACAAGTTCTCAATTTTCCATAAAGACTTTCTGCCTGTAATGGTCATATACAATAACTGAGTTATACAACTTGAGCATCACCATGTTGAAGCCCATAACCAATGTGAGCCAATTTCAAATACAAAAGGAGTGACTGTTGGTTCAGAAGCCAACTGATTCTGGGATAATATCAATTTTAGATTCTGATGGGGTTGTGCTCCCTCTGAAAGAACAGGTTCACAATCTAGAAGTCCTCTTGGACTTGCAGCTCCTGCTAGAGGAGCAGTAAAATCATGGCTAGAAAGAACTTTGCCTGCCTCAGCTAATAAGCTAGTTGTGGCCCTAACTAGAACAGGGCACTCTGAGGGCAGTTACACCTGGATGACTGCAATTCACTCTACATGGGGCTGCCACTGAAGACTATCTGCTCTTGAAGATCAACTGGGCAAAATGCAGCTGCCTGTGTGCTTACTGGGCAATCATGGCATCATCATACCACCCTGCTGCTGCAGGAGCTGCATTGGTTCCTGGTTTAATCAAGGTGCAAAGACTTATATGACTTGGGACTTGGGTGTTTTAGAATGCACCTATGCCAAGTAAAATCTGCCCACAACCCAGGTGACTAGGAAGTGCCTCCTGAAGGTCCCCTCCTATCAGGAGATACAATGGGAGAGGACATAAGTTAGGTGCTCTTGGTGGCTGCCTCTCTCCTTTGGAACAACCTTTGAGGAAAGAACGGATCCCATTTTTACAGCCTTCTGAGTGGCAATTCAGACTGATTAAGCAGCTAGAGAAAGATCTGTGCCATTATTGTTTCTGATTGCTTACAGGGTTTTTTTGTTTTTTTTCTTAATATTATGCTGTTCTTTGTACTGTTTGATTTGTACATTGCCTAGAGCCTCTTGAGTCAGATGGTTTGTAAATCTCATAAATAAGTATGTGTAATATTTTTAACCAGCTGGGTTATCTTTTTCCCCTAAAATAATAGAAGCAATGCTGCATGGCTAGATGTACAGATACAGAAGAAATTCACCAAGGATCTCTTTTAGAGTGAAATAGAATGATCCAATAATTCAGACTATGTTACAGCATGAACAGCAACAACGTATGTATTCAGCTAGTAAGCTATTGTATTGGGCTCAAAAATGTCATACAAAATATTTAGGAAATATCCCCCTCCTTTTGTCATGGACTGAATTTAAACTGATCCTTATTCATAGGACCAACTTCTTTATATTAGGTCAACTCCTGTTGATTTCATAGACATGACTATGTAGTTTTCCTTGCAATAACACAAAAGTGGTCTGCCATTACATTCTTCCAGAATATTTTTCAGCTTCCCAGTATAGGAAAGGATTTATTTCTACTGAATTGCAGCCAATCCAAAATGTTCAGCAGACCTTTCCAGGATGTGTTCCCCCACCCCACAACAGGATGTGTTTCCAGAGAGAGAGAAGGAGAGAGAGAGAGAGAAACCAGGTGCAGTAGTATGTTTTAGATAAAAACTATTGATGAGAGAGAGAGAGAGAGAGAGAATCTGGAATCAAATCAAGCTGACTTCAGTCCATCAAATTTAGATATACTTTAAGTCCTCAACAAGATGCCTGTTTGTTTTTAAGGGTGTGTACAAATGGAGCATGTGTTTGGTTTTGAATGTGAAAAGAAAATCCTATCTGGAACTTAATCAGAAATTTTGAGTTGACTGCATTTTGTTGGAACAGAACTAAAACCAGTTTAAGAGCTCTATGTTTCATTCAAGCAAAAGCTGAAGGCTTTTGAGTGTTTCAGCCATAGAAAACAATGTGAACACAGAAAATGCCTATAGTTCCCATTTTTAATCCCAGAATCATAAAAGTAGACAGGGAAGCAGTTCATGCTACCAGCAAGCCAGCTTGCTAAAAGATTGGCAGAGCAAAAAAAAATCTTTACATACATTTTGAAAATTCTTGTAAAGAAGGAAATTGTATTCTTGTCCTCCTATGCTGCCTTCCTCGAATTCAAATACAGAAGTATCCTTCTGTCTTTGCCCTGAAGATATGCTAATTAAAAGGAAGGTGAGGAGCATTTAATAGGCTGGCTCCAAGTAAACTCACACAGGCCCTTGAAATTAGTTTCCTCCTTCTGAGGAGGATAATCATGTCATAATCAAAGTTGTGTATGCCTAAACCTAACCTTGCAGACAGGACTGTAGACTTCCATTTTCCACCCTTGTCCTTGGTAGCACACAGAGCAAAAGAGTAATCATGCACACATCCTTGCTCGGCAAAGTAAATGTTTTAAGACTTAAAGTACAGAAGCACTGCAGCAAACAGGTCAAACCAACAAGGCCTTGTTGGTGCACAATGGACTGCATCAGTGATGAACAAGAGCATGAATAGAGTGCACGTATACTTGTCCCTAAGCTTAGTAGGCCAACCAGCATGGAATCTTTTGCATTTTTAAATGCACTCTTAAGCCTCCAGGGAAAAAAAGGCGCAAGAGAATGCAGAGAGTTCAGAGCTGAACGCTAGACTCAACAAGCCAACCAACCAAAATTTCTTGCTTTGCTTTCCAATGCACTCAAAGTCAAAAATTCCAGAAGAGCCAAACTCAACCAAATTGAAGCAAGCCCTGAGCAGAGCAAATTTCTGGTAGGGAATGGAGGGGAGAGAATACTCTTTTATTCCCTTGCTAACTCAGTGCATACTCTTTTGTACTATCGATTGTAAAGACTTCAGAGGGACTTTGAAGATAAAGCCTCACTGCCTTTAAAGAGGCATCCCAAATTTCAAAAGCAACAAGTTCCAAAAGCATACAGACTGCAGGCACATATCAAACCAAAACTTGGAAACTTCAACTGGGGTAGAATGCAGCAGCACACACAATCTGGTGTTTCAAAGTAAAACCATTGCTACACGAGCTGCATTGGCTGCCTATATGCTTCTGGGTGCAGTTCAATTAAAGGTCAGCACCTTGAAAGTCCTACATGGCCCAGGGCCAGGTTACTTGCAGGACTCTCTTTGAAGGTTTCTACCCATTTAACCAGATCCAACAGAGGGGCCACACTCCAGGTCCCCTCTATCAAACAGTGCCACCTTGCACTGCCTTCTCTGTCATGGCACCTACCCTGTAGAACAACCACCCCACTGAAATTTGGTTGACCCAAAACACTCTTGGCCATCCAGAAGGCCATTAAAACTTGGTTTTTTGCTATGGCCAGGATGTTAGACAGTCCAATATCTCTCTGTGTGTGTATGTCTTCTATGTATGTTCATCACCCAGAGTTATATATTTAAGATGGGCAGTTATATAAATTTTATACATAAACAAATAAAGGTACAAACAAATTGGGCTGCCATGTCTTGCTGTAATCCAAGATTTGACTGATGCTACATCATGATAACCCTCATGCATGCACTGTATGCGGGATCTCCTTAAACATTGTCCTCTTGTGGGACCGAGGAAGCGTGCCTTCTCTCTTGCAGCCCTTGCCCTCTGGAATAGTGTCCCCCCAGAGGTGTGTATGGCATCTACTCTCCTGGGGTTCCAGGAGACCCTTAAGACCGGGCTGTGTTCCAGGCCTTGGTTAATGTGTTAGTGGAGCTTCTTTTACTGTTATGGCTGCGTTGTCTAGGCTGTTAGGCTTTGTGGTTATATTTTCACTGTTGTAAATGTATATTTTGATATGTTGTAAGCTATCTAGAGTCTTTGGGAGTGGATGGACATAATAAATCTAAACAACAACAACATAATCTCCATCTCATTGCCAGCCCACTTATAAGCACCAGGCTGGTCTAAGGCATTCTGGCCTGAAAGTATTGATTCCTCATATACTGCGACTAAAGACCAGCCATCTTTTTGTAATTATTTTAACAAATATTTGAAAGCACAATGAAGAAAAAAGAGAAAGGAAAAAAGGAACAAAAAAGAAATAGAAAACAGATTTACAAGCTACATAAAAAAAGTATCATTAGGTTAGCACTGCATATAAAAATGATCTTATATCAGTCTGCACTTTAAAACCGTTGTCAAAATCAAATCAATATTCAATAATTAGCAAAGACGGCCAATATGATAAGGTTCATCAATTAGAATGAACAATTAATAGGAGTTTCTATCCACTCTGACAAATTCTGTCCTTGTTATCACAAATCAGGCAAGATCTATCATTTTAAAGCCTTTTAAAGTTAAAAGAAATGTAAGATGGAGACGTTCTAAGATGAAAAGAGAAGGAACCTTCAGAAGTCAGTGATAATCTGGGCTTCAACTGACCCAGCATGTCTGCTGTGAGATCATCCCTCCAGTCCAGCTGCTCATTTCTTTGGCTATAAGTGTTCCTTACAGCATGTACCATGGCAGAGAAGACATAATTCCTTGGTCCCATTAGATGATATTGTTCAGTAGAAGGGACTTGAACCATGTTCCCTCTGTCATAACTCCTGGAATGGGCTGAAACAATTGGAGATGGATGCAAATAACCTGGCAAATAACCAAATAAACTGGTCCTGTGCACGAACAACTTTACAAATGATAACCAGCACCTTAAATTGCATCTGGATACCCACTGGTAGCAAATACAGCTTGTGAAGTAGAGGTGTTACATGGGCATACCAAGGCATGGTCATAATTACCTGTACTAGCTCTAACTTCTGAGTGGCCTTCAAGGGCAGCCCCATGTAGAACACATTGCAATAATCCAAACAGGAAGTGGGCAAAGCATAACTGACTGAGAGTAGGACCATCCAGTCTAGGAATAGGTGCAGTTGGTGCATGAGATGAATTGGGGCAAAGGCCTGCCTAGTCATGGCAGCCACCTGTGAGCAGGAATTGAGAGTCTAGGAGGATCCTCAAATTGCAAACCAGTCTGGATTCAGGTCCAAGTTCCTCAGAATTAACCCTAACCCTAACCCTGGAAGAACGACGATGGCCACCGCAACACTGTGCCTCTACTCCCACCCCCTGACTCTGTGCAGAAGGATACCATGATCAATATCATTGAAAATCACTGAGAGATTAAAGTGGGCTAGAATGGCTGCATCACTCTCATCTTGGTCCCTACACGTGCAACAATGCCATCTCAATACATATTCAGATCTGAACCCTGATTGAAAGGGATCCAGATAATCCATATCCTCTGAAGTTATAGCCCATCAACTTCTCAAAAACCTTCCCCCAAAAAGGAAGTTTAGACACAAGACCAAAATTCTTCAATATTCTTTGGTCCAGAGGTGGTTTCTTGAGCAGGGAACAGACCACCACCTCCTTAACCATAGGCAGGAGTATGTAGTTCTCAGGTTATACTAGCAATTGGGACTGGGATTGCCATTGTTAAGCAGTGTAAAGCACAATGTCACGTGACCACTTTACTTAGTGACAGCAATCGTGACAGTCCTGGTTGCTGTTGTAACCCCAAGATGTGCGAGTCATTAAGCAGAAAATGGCAGGAATCCCAGGTAAGGAGCCGGGGGGCTGCCACGGGGGGTTGCTGGGGGGTGGGGAACCTGAGGGAGGCCCTGGTAGGGCCAGTGCAGGCCAAGTCTGAGTTGAGGGAAGCCAGGGAGGGCTGGCAGAGGCTGCGTGTAGTCAGGGGGTTGCTGGGGCAGGAGTGATTTACCAGAGTGACTCGCGACCTTCCCTGTCAGCTTTTCCATTGGCTTTGCATGTCACCTTAAAAAGATCCATTGGCTGGCAATCTGTGGACTCAATAAGAGGAGATAAATGGATATGTTTCACTGTATCTATTGCCCAAAGGTAAGCCTTAATAAAGGCTCTTATCCGTTTTTGGTTGGATTAGCTCTTCATCTTCCTCCAGCAATGTTCTAGGTGTTTCTTCTGCCACTTCACCTCCTGCAGTTCCTTTGAAAACCAGGGGCTTCTCCCGGTTCTATGGATGAGGGAAGATGCACAGGTGTAACAGAATCCAAGGCCACTGTCACCTTTTCATTCCAAGTGATGACTAAGGTCTTAGTCAAACTGTGTAGCAAAGCCTCAGGTACAACCCCAAGCTTCGTCTGGGACCCAATAGGGTCCATTTGGTGCATGAGTGGACCAATCAAACAGGCCCTACCTGCGTACGGTGTGGAGAACTCCAAAGCAATCAGACAATGATCTGGCCATGACAAGGGACTGATGTTAATTTCCCCCATATCCAGATCTCTTTGCCACAGCATGGAGCCAAAACAAACAGATCCAAATATCACCTTGAACATGCATCGGAACCTCAGTGATGCTGAGTGTGTACAGAAAAATATTGAATATCAGTTTGTTATCAAAAATAAAAATATATAACATTGCTAGAGAGTAACCCCAGAAAGGATCTCTGAATAGCATCAAAGGAATCTGCACCAAACATTATTAACAGGTCAACAGTTTCTTCATGGCATTTCTTTTATCAAGTATCTCCAAGTCACTTAGGTAAAGTATCTTGCCTTTTGACATTCATATGATTTGAAATCTTAATTTAAAAGGCTCCTTAACACTCCACTGAACACTATAATTGATAGCACGTGCACACGTATACCCCGAGAATTAGACATTGTGGTCCTGTCTTGTAATTATTTGCCAAGATGGGGGGGGGGGGAATAGTGTGTTTATTTCCATTGGAGGGGGAGGCAAAGGGAAAAGCATCAAATTCCCTATTTAAAATCTACAGCTTCAATGGGACCCACTTTCTTAGCTTATATGCTTTAAAAAAAAAAGATATCCCTAGGAAAAACATACAAATGCCATTATAGCTTTTCCTGCTGTAAAACAGTCTGCACTTCTGCATGTATTTTTTCCTGGACTTTGAAGAATATCTTTGGTGGAATTCAGTGAGGCTCTCTTCTAAGAATGCCGGGGATTGAACTCTCGTGAGCTGGCATTTACAGCAGATTCCGAATACTTTATCCCTCTGATCATATTCATTTGCAAAGGGCAGTATAACATCTCTTTCCAAAAGTACCATGCTTGGAGAACTTCTGATAAAAAGCTTGAAGCGATAAGAAAGCCTCACTGCATACCAGTCATGTGATTCTACTCTGCTCCTGTCCCTTGACAGCTAAACAAGACTTCACAGCAGCAGCAGAAGGAAGAGGAGGAGACAATGCTCCTAAATGCTAAATTACACAAAAAAGCATTACAATCATCTCAATTTAAGTGGTGCTGTTGGGAAGAGGGACCTTTTTCACATCACAGGTCAGCAGTATCTACGTGAGGCTGCTATGGATTTCTTCAAACCAGATACACCCTTCTCATTTCAATTCAAAATTCCCTTTATCTAATAAGTTTCAGGTCTAAAGCAGCATCTTCCCTGAGAAACTGTGGGGCAGATCAAAGTGAATCTTTAAAAAGGGGAAGCACACATTTCTTTTCATCATGAATGGCATAAGGTGGTTGCAAGTCTATCACTACCTATAAAGGATTAAGCCCATTAAATTTAGTAGAGCTAAATAGACATGTATAGGACTACACTGTGTATGTTATTTATTTACGTTTTAATTTAAAAAATGAATAGCCTAAAAATTTTAATGTTATGAAACAGCCCTAATTTATTGGATGTACCACTTGACCGTTTATGCCATATTCTGATTCTGCCCCAAGTTGATTGTGGTTTTAATTTCAGCATAACTACTTCCTGCCTCCCAGGTACCTGGCCAATAAAGAAAGAAAATACCTATTACAAATTATTTTAAAAAAATAAACAGTAGGACCAACAAATAAATAAATAAATAAAAACAAAAACCCAGGAGCAAAAAGCTATGTTTCAGAAAGGCGTTCTGTTTTAGAAAATTCAATTCACATTAAAAGCCCAACTGTACAAACCAATTAGTGCTAAAATGAAGTAGAATAAGGCAGGAACTAATTTTCATTTCAGTTCCATTAGAACAGTGTTGTCCAAACTTGGCCACTTTAAGATGAGTGGACTTCAACTCCCAGAATTCCCCAGCCAGTTATACACACACACACACACACACACACACACACATCCCTACCCTCCCAGCTTTCCAGAAGGAATTTAAGACCTGGCTCTGCCAACCCACATGGGGCAAGAACAGATACAATCAACTCTCAGGGTGGCTGGCGCCTTGAAGATGCTCCCCGAGTCTAATAACTCCTAGTTAACATCAGTCCCTTGGAAGTATTATATAGGAATCTTGTCGTAGCAGAGAATTTTAATTAATATTTATTCTATTTTAATTAATATTTATTCTTTTTTACTGTAAACCGCCCAGAGTCGTTCTGCAATGAGATGGGCAGTGACAAATTTGAAATATATATATATATATATATATATATATATATATATATAATATATATACATCCATATCCATATCCATATACACATATATATGTGTGTATTCAGAAGAGGATCTCTTATATATATATATATATTAATAACAACAAGAACAAATACAAACTAAAATAGAACAGAAAATGAAAAAGAAACAGAAAAAGCTAAAAGTCCAATAAGAAAAAAGTAGAAGAAAGTAGGAAAAAAACCAGAAAGCTATAAAAAAGGATGTAAAGGTATAAAGGTGGCTTCTGATATTCTTCACAGCAGTTATAAGTGCAATTATATTTTAACCTCTCTCTCTAAAGTTACATTATGACTCTCTTCTTTCTATAATCTATCCTGCCTAATCATAAAAACCATAAATCACAAGTTCATTTTTTTTCCTTTTTATGCAAAAAGTCCATAAGAGATTTCCAGTCCCCAATAAATGTAGATACTGACCTTTCTCTAATCAAAGAAGACAGTTTATCCATCTCAGCAAGTTCTGTCAATTTCACCAACCATTCCTCCATGATGGGTAATGCCGAATCTTTTCATCTTTGTGCATATAGTAATCTTGCTGCAGTAATCATATGTTGAAATAATCTTCCATGGCTTTTTTCTAACTGTTTATCCATCAATCCTAAAAGGAAATGTTCTGGCTTCAATTGAATATTAATCTTTAAAATCCTCTTCCGGGGAAGCAATGGTGGATTAAGGACAACTCTGTGCAAGCAGCGTTGATGGCTATGGCAAAAAGAGGAGCTGGTGAAGGGATTGGCTCCTCAGAACCCCTCTCCAGATCAAGGAGAGAATTAAGATCACCCATAAGTTTGCTCCATACAGAGAGTCTCCCATCAGGAGATTGCAAAATAATGATCTCTGCTGCGTTCGAGAGGTCTGGGAGCTGGGGGAATTTATCTTGCCTAAGCTGTGGTTTGGCACCTTCAAATGGACATTGGGTTCACCCATTTCCTCTCTTAACTACTTTAGGAAATTACTTATTATCAATGTTTTGCGATGTTAAGAACCTTCTATAGGGCAAGTTTCATCATACCAGGAGACCTTCCTTTTATCCTAGATGAAAGAAGTTTTATGTAAGTTTAAAGATTAAATAGAAAAATTTTAATTTGGGGGAAACAGCAAAAGAGTGTCTAGAATGTTGATTTTGGAAAGTTAAGGAGCCAGATGGACTTGAAAGAATTTTTCCTCTGGGTTGATTAAAATTTTATAAAAGTATATATGAAGATTTTGAAATTAACTGCAAGAAATCCTCCTATGGGAAAGTTTGCTGACTGGAGAATAAACATATGGTAAGAGAGGACTCTGAAGGTTGACTAGAGGGTACCAGAGAGAACTAAAAATTACAATTAAAGGAGAAGAGACCTATTAATACAGTAACCCAGTATTAATATTAATACTGAGGCTGATTTGAATGTGGATTTGAAAACAGATTTTTAAAAAACGCCAGACTACAAGAGTGATATGGAAGAAGATTATGTGGATTTGAAAACAGATTTTAAAATGACAGACTATAAGAGTGACATGGAAAAAGATCACAGTGGATTTACAAATGAAACTGACTGATGTTTTAATAACTAAAGGGGACATACAAATAATAAATCACAACTTGCATAATTTACAGTTTTGGACTTACAAAAGGGATCTGTTAAACTATTAAAGCTATTCCTGAATGGGTTAAAGAGAAAAATATAAGAAATCAACTTGTGGGACACTATTTGTCAGGATTAAAGACCAAGCTTTTTAAAAGTAAATAGAAGGATTACAAAGTGAATTTATTTGATCAGGGCCAAAATATATTGTGGTTTCTGGTAGCTGTTAATGCCATTTCTTTATGACTAGGACTAAATGACGATGCTTTAAAGTTTTGTTAACAACTGGGGAGAGATTTCTTTTGCTTTATCTCTTAGAGAAAGTGATAAGTTGGAGCACAAAATGGATTTATTCCATTAAGATTAATTAAGGGGTGTGTGTGTGTGTGTGTGTGTGTGTGCAAATAAATAAATAAATAAATAAATTTCTGGTAGCTCTTAAAGGACTTTTGCTGAATAGAGCTGAATAATGAGTTTTTATAATTTGTTTATTGATAAGAGATGAGTTATGCAAAGAAGAGATTTTTTTATTATTATTATTGAAATACTAGAAAAGCTGTTAAGTTACTGGAGTTGTTTATACTTGTCTGGAGGGATGGGGGAGTCACTTTTATATTTATTCTTTTCTTCTTCTTTCCTTTTTTTTTTCTCTTTGAACTTTTTCTTTTCCTCACTTTTTCATATTTCTTTTAATTTTGTATTACTTGTTTATCTTTGTATTTATAAACTTTAATAAAATTATTGCAAAAAAAATTTCTCTGTATCAATGTATGTATTTGAATCCAAAATTTTTAAACTTTTTACATGACCACCAAACATAATAAAATGTCCCTTCATGTTGTTCACATTTCCAACATACATTTGAAATGCCTTTATACATTCTGGATAATTTCTCTGGTGATATATACCAATGATACCTAATTTTATAAAAATTATCTTTCAGATCATAACATAATGTAAATTTCAACCCTTTTAGCCACATATTTTCCCATTGATCCATCTGTATATTATAACCAAAATTCTTAGCCCACTTTATCATACATTCTTTAACTTGTTCTTCCTCTGTTTCAAACTTCAACAAAAGTTTATACATTTTAGCAATTACATGTTCATCATCAGTGCACAATTGTACTTCAAATTCTGTCTTACTTTGCTCCATACTATAAGTCTTTTTGTCCATTTTGAATCTTTCTGATAACTGTAAATGGGAAAACCATTGAGAACTATATCCTTCTGCTATTAGTTGCTCTCTCGATTTAATTTTATATTTCCCTTGATGATTTTCCAATAATTCCTGGTATGTTAACCATTTATCTTTGCCTGCTGTTTCTCTTCTATGGAATACTTCTTCTGCTGACATCCATAGAGGTGTTCTGTTAGTGTTCCATTAACAATTATTTATGCTTTCTGTGAAGTATAAATCACTCTTACCCATTCAATAAAATTATCTCCAAGATTCATAACTTCCAGAATTCTAAAGAAGAAAATCCAGTTCAAATTGTCAAAGGCCTTCTTTGCATCTAAGAATATCTATGCAGTTTGTTTTTCATTATGTTGCTCCAAATACTCCAGAAAATCCAAAACATCGCTAATATTATCTCATAATTGTCTTTTAAGTAAAAACCCGCATTGATTTTCATGAATAATGTCCTGTAAAATTATTTTCAACCTTTCAGCCAAAATCATGGTAAACAATTTGTAGTCATTATTCAATAAAGATATTGATTGATGACTTCTTGTTATAGTCAAGCCTTTGTGCTTTCTAGGTATTAAAGTTATATTAGCCTCTTTCCAGCTATCAAGAATCTTTCCCTTCTGTTAAATAATATTCATCATTTGTTGTAAAGGTTGTAAAAGCTCATCCTCAAAACATTTATAATAAGAAGCCAGCAGTCCGTCTGAACCAGGTGCCTTTCCTGTTTCAGTCTTTTTAACAGCTTCACACACTTCCCTTATTATTATAGATCCATTCAAAATTTGTCTCTGATTCTCTGTGATCTTCTGTTCACCCAAATCTTCATGCCTTAATGAATGTTTGCCATTACATTTTTGAAGCATGTTTATTGCCCTTGTTTTCTCACTGTTCAACTAACTGTTCCACAGGTAAATATATTTTAAATATTTTAGGATTATTGTAATCCTAAAAAAAAAAAAATCACTACAAGTCAGGAAAGGGGAAACATACTTTGATATTGTCAAAGTGTTAATAAAATAGTGCAGTTCTACTATATTTCTCCCACAGGTAGAATGTGTCTAGAAACAAAAAAGACTGCATATTGCTTGTTGGAATTTTCCCCCTATAAATATAAATGAATTTGATCTTAGGCACATTGATTTATAGGCGTGATTAGGCTATAAAAGAAGCAAGCTAACAGATAGGAACATTTTATTTCATATCTCAGCAAATACCCAAGCTAGGTGGTACTCTTTATATAAATATAACAAAAGTATTATTCCAAAGATAAAAACTGATGGGTGGTACAACACACATCTCAGCACAAGTCAGAACTGAGTTGAGACTTCAGTTCAGTGAGCCATATTTCAAGAGGGATTTTGAGAGACAGTTTGAGGGACAGTAGGATAAAGCTGGCAAGGAAGAGCTGGAATATATACTTTTTGAAGAAAAGATGAAGGAGCTTAGCCTATTAAGCTAGAAGAGGGGTACTCAGTAGTGAAGCAAATGGAGAACATGGTCAGAGTTTAAAGCATGCCTACCAACATGGAAGGATGAAAAATAGCTGCATTCCTCATTCAAGGCAAAGATTAATTCATTTATGTCCCTCCCCCACCATGTGCATTTTGTCTCTAAATTCATAAAGGGATGGATCCAACAGACCAAGACAAATAGGTCTGAATCAGGATTTGACAGTGTGAGAATCTTCCTAAAAACCCAAATCAAGAATTATATTCTAATAATGCCTGAAAGCTAACTGCCTGCCTGAAAATGCCATTCACTGCAAATGACAGGGAAAGGAATTCTGCATTCACTGTTAGTTTGCCACTGGGTTATGTGGACACAACATGGAGCTCGCCACTTTTAAATTGAGTGGACTTTCCACTCTTGTCCTCTGCTTAACAGGGAACACCTTTTCCATCAGGAATCCCACATGAGATACTGAGAAGGGACAAGCACTTGCTTTACAAAAGACATGCTGGTTTCCTTTTCTGGGCAGTGTTCAAAATCCCCACCCTGTGTACATATGAGTGACCAGTTGTAGTTTCACAAAATGTTGGCTTGGATTTTCATTTAGGCATACAGGGCTACAACCTTAAGCTTTTGAAAAGAAAAGCTGTTCTGTGGCAGAAAAACCCTGCTCTAGAGCAATAAGCACGATTTGAAACGAAACATTCTGTTCTGCATCTCAGACAGTTACTGAGTTAATGAGTAATCTGAGATACTGTATTACTGGACTTTATTTCCTTTAGCCAAGGTTGAGGTAACAATCTGAAATGCTGCTTGAAAGTATCTTTCAAGCACTACAAAGGAAAAGAAAAGAGAATCTGAAAAGCAGGCTATATATAGTTCTTACAATTTTACAAACAGAAAGATTTCCAGCTTTCAATAACTTATGAAACAGTTTCAGCTAAAAGGTAGACATGCTAATAAACAGGGATAAATTAATATGTCCCTTTCCAATCTCAAATTTGGTTCACCCTATCTCCGTATCATTTGGAGATTATTTTTTTAAAAGGCTGGCATTAAACTACATATTTTGGTACTCTAATTTTCCTAACCTGCAAACAGGCACCTGTTCAAGTATGTATACATTTGTTCAGGAATGTATGCCTAGGTGTATATACAGTATGTGTGTGTGCACATATACAAAGATATGTATATACACATACATATAAGCACATGTTGTTGTTGTTGTTCAGTCGTTAAGTCATGTCTGACTCTTCGTGACCCCATGAACCATATCGCACCAGGCCTTCCTGTCCTTCACTGCCTCCCTGACTTTGCTCACTTTCATGCTCATTGCTTCAGTGATGCTATCTAACCATCTCATCCTCTGCCATCCTCTTCTCCTTTTGCCTTCAATCTTTCCCAGCATCAGGGTCTTTTCCAAAGAGGCCTCTCTTCGCATTAGGTATCCAAAGTATCTGAGCTTGAGCTTCAGTATCAATCCTTCCAATGAGCAATCATTGAAGTGATTTCCTTTAAGATCGACTGGTTTGACCTCCTAGCAGTCCAGGGGACTCAAGAGTCTTCTCCAGCACCACAGTTCAAAGGCATCAATTCTTCGGCGCTCAGCCTTCTTTATGGTCCAGCTCTCACAGCCATACATTACTACTGGAAAAACCATAGCTTTGATTATGTGGATCTTTGTCGGCAAGGTGATGTCTCTGCTTTTTAATATGCTATCTAGGTTTCCCATAGCTTTCCTCCCAAGGAGCAAGTGTCTTTTAATTTCATGGCTGCAGTCTCCGTCTGCGGTGATCTTGGAGCCCAAATAAATGAAGTCTGTTACTGCTTCCATTTCTACCCCTTCGATTTGCCAGGAATTGATGGGTCCAGATTCCATGATCTTAGTTTTTTTAATGTTGAGTTTCAAGCCAGCTTTCGCACTCTTCTCTTTCACCCTCATCAAGAGGCTCTTTAGTTCTTCTTCACTTTCTGCCATTAGGGTGGTATCATCTGCATATCTGAGGTTGTTGATGTTTCTCCCTGCACAAAAGCATAATGCAAATTTAAACAATCTGGTGAAAAAAACTAGCAACAAAACCTAGTGAACTTTGAATTTCTAAACATAACTGATTTTTTCCTATTGTTTGGTGAATGAGAAATAAAATGTCTGTCTAACGCATTGGTCTCCCAGTCCTACACATGAAGCAGAAAAGTTCTAAATTATCTATCCCTCAGCTGGAGCTATGTGATTGAATCCTTTTTTAGTTCTAGAAGTCTGTCTAACAATGACCATCTTACCATATTTAGTCTTGGCTCCAGAGCTGAATGAATATTCAGTAGTGGGGTGAAGTCCAACTATCCCCCAAAGGTCATGGTGATACTTGCCTTAGTCTCTCTGTTGGATGACTGGGTTTGTAAAGCTTCCATTATATATTTTCCACAATGCTCTGGAGTGATGCTATATTGTGGGAGATGTAAGATGGTGACTGATTGCCAGTTTTCACTGCCACTAAATAAGCCAGTGGATGGAAGACCACCAATTTAGGAGATGCAGAGAACCCATTTCCAAAAACATGACTGAAAGGGCTATTCAAGGGTAAATTAGAGCATGTGCAACCCACTACATAAACTATAACAATAGCATGCAGTTGTGATTCCCAATCCTTATGCTATGAGTAAATGTCCTTCAGAGCTACACTGAGGGAGAAAAAAGTATATTTTTGTAACCTAATGCACCATAGTGAAATGATTAAGTCTGTAATTCTGTTTCAAAGGAATAGGTCCATTTATTATTAAAAACCCTTACAAATAATAGTAAGAAGTAAATTTATTTCCCAGAGTATATTTTGGAAATGAATACTTGAGTGGCCATTTCATTCATCCAATCTTACTTGTTAAAAGAAATGTAAAATCTCATTTGAGAAAAGAAACAGTGCTTGAAATGGCCTGAGAACCAGTAAAGAAGATTACACGAACTGATAACCCTATAATGAAAATGGGGAGAGAAAGAGAAAGGAAGAGGGGATTTGGGCTTCAAAAATATCTCTCAGAGCAAATTTGCCTCTCTCTCTCTCTCTCTCTCTGTTGCTCTTCATTCACTGGTATGAAGCTGAGGACCAGATTACAAGCATATATGGTTGAATACTGCAAAGAAACCAGCTAGAACTCAATTATCAAGAAAACTAAAATGCTGGCATTTGCCCAAAGGCCCAGGAGCCACTCCTGGAGCATAGATGGCCACAAGATTGAGCAGGTCTTCTGTTTCAAATGCCTGGGGATTGTCCTTCATTCTGCTGGCAGTAGGAAAGCCCGTGAGGCCGCGTTGCTGAAAATGCACAGAGGAGCTCTTCTGTCATCCTTAAATTCCTTAAAACAAGAGGTGGTCCCTGTATACCGGCAGCACTCAAATTATTCAAAGCCAAGCCACTAGCATGACTTCTTTATGGTGCCCAGCTCATCTCACCATTACTGCATAAATACCCAGGGGGCACAGGACAATTCCATGCCTCTCTGCTGCTTTCAGACACCAACCTCGCTACAACATACAACGTTGCCAGGCTCTGCAAAACAGCACTTAACATTCATCGGATGATGACCTGTGCCATAAATTAGATTTAATGAGCATCTAGTTCATCATACTAGAGTGCTCTGTAATTTGATAGTCTTCCACATACTAACCTTTATGCTCCCCTACACCCATCTAATGCTCCTACCCCTCCCTTAAGATTCTTTTAGACTCTTGTTTT
This sequence comes from Python bivittatus, assembly GCF_059951505.1. Classification (NCBI taxonomy): domain Eukaryota; kingdom Metazoa; phylum Chordata; class Lepidosauria; order Squamata; family Pythonidae; genus Python; species Python bivittatus. The sequence continues at coordinate 54,491,800 of NW_028277112.1, read as the reverse complement.
TTATATATACTTTCTGTTTTATATCTTTTAGCTTTTCATGTCTTTTTTAGATCTTCTATGCTTTTTAATTGACTGAACCCTACCCTCCTTATGCTGGTCTATGACCATAATAAAGATTTGATTTGATGGTGGAGTGTTAATTAAACTACTTCCATTCAGAAAGGATATAAAGTACATGTATTTCTGATATGCTATAATTAGGTTCATGTCCCCATTTGGATGGGTATTATTTCATTCAAACAAACAAAAGTTGGGGTGATAGGAAAAAGTGTCCATAGAGCTACAATAGCTCACTATTTTTTTAATATCTGATCATCGGAACGTGATCATTCCTCCTTTCGGATGATTTTTTCAGTATAAGTCATTGCATATAGTCATTTTATACAGTTAGGGTTGTGCAAAGCACTGAAGGAGTGCCTCTGCTGGGTGAAGGTTTAGTCAAGTCACCCCACTGAAGCAAACTTTCAAACCAAAGGGAGGTTCTCCTTTGACCCAGTCAATCAAATCAGGTGGCTTCCATGTTTTTGGTCCCTGTCAAAGTGCTTTTCAGTTTTACTGGTTTTCCTCCTGCTTCTGGGATTGTTACAGATAATGTCCAACATTGCAACTTTGGTTCATGTTTCAATATGAAGCATATGAGTAGGGTGATAGCCAGCCCATCAGTTTAGTGTCTTACTAAGCTGTCTGCTGTTAGAGCTCTTTGGCATGGCAAGGCATGGCTAACACCATTTGCTTCCTCAGCTCTCTTGCTTCTTTAATGTAGGCAGACAAAAGTCTTAGCTTTGCACTCTCTTCTGCTAATGGAAAATTACACTTCGGTGTTGGTCCTGCTGACACAGCTGGGAGTTCAAGTAAGCTCTGAGCACTCTGAATAGGAACTCAAGGCTGACCTACACCCTTGAGTCAAACCTGACTTTTAAAATCAGCACAATGGTTCAGCAAGTTAAAGTCTCTTGACAATGAAGGAGTGGGTGCCATGCTAACATACAAAGGTGCTGGCTCCAACTTTTTCAGCTTTGAAAATGAGGCTGGGATAGTAAGGCTACAAATACCAGCCACATTCTGTGCCAGCCTCGTTCTCTGCAGATTGCTTCTCTCTGTGGCATTATATCTCAGTGCCATTTTTCTGCTGCTGCTTCTGCTGGCTAACTAAAAAAAAATGACATTTTTAGGAGCCACAACCCTGACATAACCAAGTCCTGACAGTAAAGACAGGTCCTTTCCAGAAAGGCCAAGCTTGCCAAACAGCCATGCCTGCCCTCTTGGCAGCTGCGAAAACAGAGACAGCAAAACACCTCAATCAGGAAGGAAAGTCAGTGGTCATTCTTCAGTTTCATGCCAAGCCCAGCAGTCTGAAAAAGTAAGAAGAACAGAAAAAGCTTACAGGTAGTCCTCGCTTAGCAACCACAGTTGGGACCGGCAACTCTGTCACTAAGCAACGTCATCCCTAAATGAAACATCACGTAACCAAGATGGACTTACGACGTCACTTCCCATTTGGTTGTTAAGTGAGTCACCATGGGTTGTTAAGCAAGACATCACATGTCCGCAACTTGCAATTTTACTACCAGCTTCTCCATTGAGTCCGCTTGTCAAAAACCAGCTGTGAAGCATGCAAATTGTGATCACATGAACACAGGACACTGCGACAGTTGTAAACGCCCGCTGGTTGTAAAACGCCTGAATTTCAATCACGTGACTGCAGGGACGCTGCAACAATCATAAATGCAAGGACTGGTCATAAAGTTACTTTTCAGCACCACTGTAACTTTGAACGGTTGCTAAACAGGGCAGTCCTTAAGCGAGGTCTACTTGTTTCTTAAAAAACAGTTTTTGAAAATGTGTATTATAAGTTTAGAGTAGGCGCTTTCTAAATTGGTTCAGCCAATTTCTCTGTAGACTCTTTCTAGACAATTTGGAAGCTGATTTCCCTCCTCCCTGTTTTCTCTATTCTAAAAGGGGTCCAGGGGAGATATTTTGCATATTAATTGTGGTAAACCCTTTGAAGGCATGCAGCTGAAATATGGCAAGGTTAAAGCATTCTAAATGGTCTACTGTCCCTGCTATTTTTATCCCATTCAGGAAAAAAAATGAAATAGCTTTAGGCATTTTGAGATTTCCCTATTATAGCCCAGGGACAAATATTTTTTGAACTGAATACTGAAGCAGCTAAAGTTGGATTAGATGTTCCTCAAATCACAGATTCAAACTAAATCAGGGCTGAATTGCACAGGCCTAATATGAAAAAGATAATCATTGCTAGTTTTAATCTATCTACAGCTTTAAAGCTGCTGTTCATGAATTAAGCCATATTTTTTCAGATATGTCATATTGTTTCCAGAAGAACTTAAATATTGTGTAAAAATATATATAATACTATGATACAGAATTGGTTTACATTTTCTTAACTACCTAATGAAGATACCTAACAATCTCTCTCTCTCTCTTTTTGTGCCTTTAAGTCAGTCTTGACTCCTGGCGACTGCCTGGACAAATCCCTGCAGTTTTCTTGGCAAGGTTTTTCAGAAGTGGTTTGCCCTTGGCTGCTTCCTAGGGCTGAGAGAGAGTGACTGGCCCAAGGTCACCCAGCTGGCTTTGGGCCTAAGGCAGGACTAGAACTCACGGCCTCCTGTTTAAAAAGCACTACACCAATTGGCTCATTTTACAAGTGAGAAATTGGGTTAGGTAAGAACTTTGAGTTTTCTCTTTGGCAATGACATTTCTGTTGTTAAAACAGCAAATGTAAATACAGCTTCAATAGTAATTTTCTACTTTCTCTGCCTCTTGGACCATTTCTTTAGATTGATGGTTAAGCATGGATTGGAATACATTCATTATTCAGAGTTAAAATGTGACTTCTTTGAAATGCATACTGTGAATGAGGCAAATTACATTTATCCATAAAATTTTATTTTATCATGAAATAAAGTTTAAACATAGAGGCAACGGAATGAACACACATGCCAATTCAGTGAGACCTGAAAAAGAAAGAAAGAAACTTGATTTATTAAAATTTATATCACAGCATGCTGTTGAAAAGTTAGATTAAAACAGCCTAGAAGATATCTGAGAGAATGGTGGGGTGGGAGGCTGGGTTGGTGGTGGTTAGGCTCCAATCATTCTTAAAGAAAAGTGATTTTTAGTCCCATTTCAGTTTGGTTCCAGATCTGGCTTTGGGACTAAAATAGCCTATCAAGAGAAGAACAGGCCAAGTACAACTCTGATAAATTCTCTGACTTTTGTTACAACTGACTGTGGTATCTTACAGAAGCTGTATAAGTTAGAAGAGACATTATTCCACACTAGACATGATGATGATGATGATGATGATGATGATGACGACGACAATGATGATGAAGATGATTAAATGTATATGTCACCTGACTCCCAGCAACTCTTGCAGGGTTAATCAAAACAAGTAGCACTGGGTAATCAGCTAGCAGTTAAATACATCATTTTATCTCCTAGAAAAGTCACCAGGAGACCCCTCTGTTTCTGAAGTCAAGATGCTATCACCCTTTTGCTGTTTATTCACCCTCCCCCCCAAATTTTTTAAAGTCCTTAATTTTGCACTGAAAACTTCTTTCTCCAAGGATTGAAGGAGACTCATCCAGTGCATATTGTAAAACTTGCCAATCTGTAGCTTCTTAATAATGGAAAAGCAGTTAAAAAGCAATTCCAAAACTGATTAAGAAATGAGGTTCATCTGAGCTTTTTGTCCATACGGGCTATGTTAATAGCTGTGAACTTGGCGGAACCCCCTCAACTCCCAGCCATTCTGCTCATGAGCCGACCACAAAAACTTTGGTTCCTGCAGTTTACTCACAAGGAGCAACTGTCCAGAGTGCATGTGGGCAATCTCACAGTCTCTCCTTTTTCTGAAGAGATTAAAAGCAGCCAGAATTTGCCTTCTGGTTACAGATCTCTGCTGCAGTGCTGTTCTCTGCTCCTTTGAGGACATTCAGCTTGCCATATCCTCACCGGAAGTTCCTAGGTAGCACCATTGTTAAATAACTTGGGACCAGGTTTACTTGAGAGAATGGTTTTTCACATATAGATCTCCCTGATCACTATGATCACCTCTTGGCTTTGCCACTTTATCAAAGTGTTCACTTGCCATCAAACACCAAAAGGCATATTTCTATTAGGATTCCCACTCTTTGAAATGCCTGCCCTCCAGAAATAAAGCACAACTAAAATTTGTTATAGTTTAAGCATGCAGTGCTGGGGAATGCATATTATAACATGATATATAAATATTTGGATAAATATGTCATTTAATATTTAATATTTCTGTTGAATTTAAGTAGTAGCGCATATGTGATTTTTTAAAAAGCTTATGTGTTGGATAGGCTAATTAATTAAATTAAAATGTGAATATTTTAAGCTTAATGGCTTAGATTAAGTTGGGGAATGTAACGATTGCACGGCACGCCGCTATCCTACCTTGCTGGTCCTACTATAGCTCTGTGAATGTCTTCAGATCTGCTCCAGGGGACTGGTAGAAGACAGAATATGGTGCAAGGGATTGCACATGGAGTAGGAGAAAGAAGTAAAAGAAGTAAAAGAAGTAAAAGAAAAAGATATGACTGCTATGTGTTTAATGTAAGATTAACATAGGTCCTTGCCTCTGCTGTACAGGGATATATAGTCACAGTTCGCACGAGCATTTTATCTTAAGCAAATTTTAAATAATGCTGAAGATTCTTCTTTCAGTGAAATAGTCAAGGAGTTTTTGGGGAAACCTGAATAGCTTAGGTAAATATGATGAAATTTCTCAGAAATGTTTTGTACATCTTGAGAAGGTTCATTTGGCAAGTCTTACTTCTATGGGACTTCTGTGATACCAGTTAATGGTGACTCTAGTTCCATATCTCCTCAAAGTAGCCTTCTGAAGAGAATAAAGTCCACATCAGATGAGAAATGAGCCAGGAGATATAAGAATCTAAATCAGCACCTATAATCTCTTTTGTTTTGGTTTGTGATCATTTCAGACATTTGACCAGAACATTATATTTTCACTATTTCTGTTCTACTCTTCTTTTGTCTTTGACATACAGAGTTTGTGGTTGTCTTTCACTGCAAGAAGCTAAACTAACTTTGAAATAAATGAATCTGCCTTGTATAAAAACTGAATTAACTTGGTACTTTAAATGGAAAAATCAACAACAGCCTGAAAGGAGACAAAAACCAACCATTCTATAAATCAATGCCAGGTACCACAATTTCACATTTCATCCAAGAAATTAGAGATTGATTTGGCTTTTCTTCAAAGCTTCGATGAATGTCTTCATTCAAAATTCTCCTAACAAACAAACCTTAGCCAATCCTGTAAATCTGTATTCATTTTCCACAATAGCCTGTATCACTGGCAACAATACATCTGGTTAGATTAAAACGTATCCCAAATTAGTTACTTTGCAGAATAACGGCCCCCCCCCACCTCCTCTTCCTCCTTTCTTGGAATGTTGATGTCATGTAAATTCCAGAGAAAGAGAGGCACAAGAAGAAAAAGAATGAGGTTTTTGACTTTGATGGCCAACTGTTTGGCAAGAGCACTATAAATCAGCTCTAAAGTACAAGAGAATGTATCTAGTAGTATAACACAGAGACCACATCAACAGGTACAGTGCAATAGATTCAGCCTGTACGCTGAAGGAGAAGATGTTGTGTCATTCCTCCATTCCATGTCTAGAAGCTGACCAAACTGCTAATTGCATCTGGTTTCAGAATTCAGGGTGGAACAGTGGCTTCCACATACCTGAAGGAACAGAGCAATTTCTCTGGTGCTCACACCTCATGCCCCCACCACCTGGCCCTGTTTTCCCACTCGCTTCAGGGTCTAATGTCTGAGCCAATGGTCTCACTTTGCTTAATGGTACATCCAACTCTTTTTATCAAGGGATGCCTTTGATTACAAACCAGTCCCAAAACCTCCTGAAACAGACGTTAGCAAAGGTACTGCTGAGAAGAGGGACCATTTTTGCTCTTATTTTTTTTTTAAAAAAGAGGGTCCACATCATGCAACTCCAAGCATTGAGATTAATGATGTGAGATCCACATCATTAAACTCCAAGATTTTATTGTATTGGCCACTAGGAGTATTCAGGATAGCAATAGAAAGCAAGAGACTCTCCTTTTTCTTCTCTCTTTATGTCTGTTTTCCTCAGATTGGAAAATTCTTAGGCTTTCTCCTTCAGTCTGCTTCCTGCTGGAGAAGTATTTCTTTCTGTCCTTTTTCCCCATGACGAGGATCAAAAACTCAGAGAGGTAGGCCTTCTGTCAAATCAAGTCATTTTCTTCATACATTTTACTTGCATTTTTGATGTTAAGTACTTGTCTGTAGATACCCTTAATGGGTGTGTTTCTTCTGGCACATGTATGCTGTACCAAATATGGACCCCAGGGTTATCTGAATATTTTCCCCGTGCATGCTGGGCTGGCAGTTGCACTAGTCAGCAGCATGTACACCTTCTCCTGCAGCAAACTGGAACGATTTCTCTGAACAAAATCCAAGGCAAGAGACTGCATAAATGCCTGGGATGCAATGAAATTACTTCCCTAGTAAGCTTTCCAACAAAATGATACTCATGTGTATACAGTTCAGGATTAATATGCATTAGCCTACTAGCAAATTAATAGACATTCTTGGCAGTTCTGCGTGTGAAGAAAAAAGTCATTGCCAAATACTTTGCTACTCAGAGACTGCAGACAATGAAGATATTGAAGTGGTGGATAGCTTCTGCTTTTTAGGATCAACTATCAGCAGTAAAGGAACTAGTGGTCAAGAAATGTGCTGCAGACTAGCACTTGGTAGGTTAACAGTGAAGGGCTTGAAAAAGATACTCAGATGCCACGATGGGTCTATATTTACAAAGATCTGAATTATGCAGGCTATGTGACACTCCATGGAAACACAAGTTGGACTTTGAAGAAGCAGGATAGAAAGAGTATTGATGCTTTTGAACGTTGATGTTAGAGAAAACTCCTGAGAATACCCAGGAAAATAAGCAAATAGATCATAGAACAAATCAGTCCAGAGTTTTCCCATGAGGCACAAATGATCAAGCTCAAATTATCATATTTTGGACACATAATTTAAAGACTTAGCTCTCTTAAGAAGTCTATAATCCTGGGAAAAGTGGAAAGACAAAAAGAGGACAATTAGCAGCAAGGCTCAATTACAGAAGTGATGAATGCACTGTTGAAAGTCCTGAAGGGCCAGGATGGGGATATGTCATCTTGAAGAAAATCTATCTATGTGGTTGATGCCATCTTGATGGATCATCATTATCATCATCATCGACTGCTGAGTCTCTAGTTACATTAGTTACTCAAGTTTACTGGATGAGAAACTGGGCAGTAGACCAGATACTGGTAAACTTTACTATGTATCCCAACCAGACTCTGAACTCTTCCATCCATCCAAATGAAAGATCAACTCCATCAGGGTCTTCTATCCAGCTAGTCTTTATAGCCATTATTATTTAGCATTAAGAATGGGTGACTCACCATTTTTCCCTCTTTGTTTCCCATTATTTTTTCCTTTTGTGTCAGGTCTTTTAAACTATAATAAGCCTGGGGCATGGACTGTCATTGTTATATAAGCTAATTTGGGAATCATATTGGTTGGACTGAATAAATGAATACATTGCTGTTGGCCAATAAATTTTAGGAGTTTGGAGACCTCATTTAAAAATATAAAATTGGTATTCCCCCCCCCCCCCCTTCTACTATTTGGGGAGAGGCAGAAGATAAGTTCAACCTATAATTTCAGCACTTTTTAACATCACATATTGGGGTACACATATATTCCAGATTGGAAAACTCCAGACCTTCCATTGGAGTTAAGGTGCATTTGTCCTCATATGAAAGCAAGAAACAAATGACCATGAATGATGCCATGTTGCCACAGTTACTGTTGTTGTGTGTAACTCTGGATGATCACAAAGTTCATACAACAGTGCTAAAGATTCAAATCTTGTAACATTCCACTTCCATATTTATAAGAATGTTTGATCATGTGACAATTCTCAGCTGTGATGCTTCTCTAATGGATCAATCTCCTTGAGAAAGGGTATCTGATATTTGAAGTGGTTTGGGGGCAATCCCCCATTGTTTTCCCACCTAGTCATTTTAATATTTTCACTTCTATTTGAAATTTGTCTTATGCAGTGTAGCAATGCTGCTAGTTCTATTTTAATCTTTGATATCATGAACCTTGTAGATATTTCCCATATCTGAGATTTATAACCTACCTTTTCACAAAATGGCCTCCTTGTTGTATTTTCCATTCTTATTTTTCTGTTGTTGTTTAGCTGGAGTATCAAATTGATCAATGATCAGCCACATGGTACTCAGAGGAATTTCCTTTTCCTGCTTCCATGGACATACATGTACAATTATTTTAATTTAAAAAATAAATGAAAAGCCGTCACACTGTGAAGCAAAGCACCAATCTCTAGCATGATCTTCATTTGCAAGAATGCCTCAAGGCTCCATTGCCACTCTTAGAAGGACTCTGATTTTGCCTGAAGAGCAATATAAAAGGCTAGACTGCTAGAAGGCATACAAGAGTGGTCAGCAACCTCACCAATTTGCTTTCTAGTAAATGCAGGGCCATCTGCAGTGGGGTGTGTGTGTGTGTGTGTCAAAAAGTCAATATGGCAGCCATAATCAAAGCCATGTCTCTTTTTATGTGTCTATGAGATACGTCACCTGCATGTAAAATAGGGGCAGGACTTTGATCACATGGTTGTAACTTCTGCCTTGATTTTTTTGACTCCTCAAGAAGCCCCTAGGCAAATGAATGCTTGTGTTGCATCTGCAATCATTACTATTTTGACAAAGGCAAATACTTCATTGAACATACTTCATTTTCTCATTTTGTGAGAAATCCATCCCAAAGAGTCAAACATATTCCCTGATGGAAAATATTGCCTAACCCTAAAATCAATCAATCTGTCAATCAATCACATAATAAAAGATTACCACAGGCTATTGTACTGCTGTCTGAAAAAGTCATTGGATCCTACTCACTTGAATCTCTATATGATGCAAGAGGAGGAGGTTGGGGGATGGATACAATTTATATTTCTCAATTGCAATTAGGATCTACCTTGGCAAGCGCCTGTTTATTTATTTATTTTTCTTTCTTACTTTATACCAACCTTGTTTTTATTTTGAATCTGAAACAAGAACAGATTCATGGCTTTGAAGCATCCAAGTAATAAATTTTTCCCTCAGCCCCTTACTACTTAATATTTACTGTTGTTGATCACAAAGTTGTGTCTATCTAGACCTGCAGGCATGCCGGTTTGTGATTTGTGTTTGGAATATGCTGTATCTTAAAACCATAATATAAACATGCCCAAGACACACACACACAATTTTCTTTCCAAGCACCTCTTCCTTTTTGTTATAAAACTGAATTTATGACATGTGTGTATAGACTTGAATTCTGCAGGGTCTCTTCATGGAATATGTGCTCCTGAACGTAGACTGAAATTATACTGAGTAATTAAGCAGCAGAGGGTCCCATCGAAAAAGTGGAGTGCAGATGATAATTAGTTGTCTTAGATGTTGAGGAAGTGCTTAGCCCAATAACAGACATTCATTACACTGGAAGTCAAAGCTAGATTAAGAAAAGAATATAGAAGAGCCCCACTTTCTTCTAAGCTACATCCTAAAGAGAGGGAAGTAGAAGGGAGAGAAACAGGAAATTCCCAATGACTCTTAAACACATGGGCCAATCTGAACTAGCCATTACAGAGGAAACATGAATGACTGAGAATAAGTTCTTCCTACATGATAAGGCCACCGCACTGTCTGAAAGGGGCTTGCCAGTAGTCTCCCATTTCATTGTACAGTTGGATCTGTAATCCATTCCATTCCCTTGCTGTCAACATTCTTGGTATCTAGTTGGGATACAGTCAGAACTCTGATCATTCACAATGGTGAAATTCCCAGTGAAATGAGAATATCTTGTTTGAAGGATGCTTCTTTTCCCTACATGGGGGAAAAATATATATATTGTAATCATCTATTTGTTCTTTCATTGACCAAACCTGGTCATGGACTGTGTAAGGCAGAAGGAAGAAACTAGAGAGTCCTGAGAGTCACATTATGTGCAGAAAAATATGGTGAGAACACAGAGTAAATAATTATCTGTGAGTTATTTGCTCACCTCTGCCCTCACCTCCTCTGTTTATGCTGATGAGCTCAGCGCTATTGCATCTGTTTAATATAAAAGCACAGTTATGACACATCTGCCATCAGTGGCACTTACCAGTGATGGATTGGAGTCCTCTGTTTTGGCCCGAAATGATAAATCAGTTTATCAAGGAGATAGAAAGAAGGAAGGACATGATCTAAAATTCAGGGCTGCATCTTGACTTTGGTTGTAAGTCTCATATTATTTTTGCAATAATCTGTGGAAACTACAATTTCAATATTAAACAGGCATCCTTACTTGTGTACATAAATTGACAGACATCACATGAGAAATTGAGAATTTTGGTTTTAGAGTTTCAGAGAAGCAACATTTAGAGGAAGCAAAAGATGCCCTTCTAATTCCAGTTGAAACAAAGGCATTATTTTCCTCTCTTGATTTGAAAATAAGAGAAATATGCACAAAATCAACATGAATGTTTGTGCAGATCTTTAGAGAGCAAATTCATAAACTGGTGAGGAAAAAAGGTGGAATAAGCTTCAGGTCTAAAAGCTGAGAAGTGGAACAAACTCTATCTTGGCATGTTGCCCCATTCCTGGAATAAAGTACATACCACCACATGACAATCATGATATACACTGTAGTGTTCTTCTGTGCAACAACATTGATGGAGCGCCTCTTGGGAGTTTTCTTGGCAGCTGAGGAAGAAACCAGTGTGAGCAGATGGAAGCATATCTGCAGGGTGTCCCTAGCCGGGCAGATGTTTCTGAAGTCTTCTACAAGCGCATGAGAAACCATAATAGAAAAGTGGCATAATTAGGTTATCACTTCAAGCAAGCGTCTCCAAATGATCTTTCTTCATTTGTTTATCTAAAAGCATGGCTCCTCTTCCCAAGAAGAAAGACAGCATCCAAATGCAGGACTCATGCCTGAGGAAAGGTAAAAATAAATCAGAATGTTCCACATAACTAAAATCAGTGACAGGTTTCTATACCAGAATAAAATCTGAGTCCTGAGCTGTGTGTGTATCTTGATTTCCTACATGTCTAAACTCTACAAATCTTGCAGCCAAGGAAACCCATAGGGGTATTCTTCACAAATTATGTATGTCATACTTTCAGAAAATTGTGTGCCTTGAATAAAGTATCCTCATTAAACACATTGGTGCATATCAATACATTCTCATGCATTCTTGACTGGTTTGCATGAAATTGCACATTGTATGGGAATTGCAGGGTTTTTCCCCCTTCTGTTTTAAATGTATCACTTTATAATGTATGTCAGAAACTCAGTGATTATTTTATACTACCCAGAGGAGTTTGTTCATTTATTGGGCTTATATACTCTTCCAATCATGCCAGCCCTGAGTGGCTTACATACCCCATTCTGTAAATAAGGTTAAAAATATACATGCAACACACATTAAATTACATTTCCCTGCTGAGGAACAATTTAAGAATTCCATATAGATAAAAACCCAACTACAAGGAGCAACTCTGATGAGTAGTAATCCCCAAGGCCTGTTGAAAAAGCCAGGTTTAATACCCTTTCTAAAGCCAAGCAGTGTTTATACTGTATATCTATATCTATCTATAATATCTATCAACCTGCACTACTGAAGCTTCCAATGTTCTATTTTATTGATATCTCTTTTCTTTCCTTTATAATACATACTATTATTGTTGTAGATGAATTCCAAGTTGGGAAGGAAAGAATGGTGGGTTACAATGCATTCAAGCAATGGTGAATTGTGAATATATTAAATAAATGATGAAAAGTCTTAATAAAATTGAATCCATCAGCCAAGGTTATTACAAATGGAATTAATTTTTTACCCATCAAATTGTTTTACAGAACTCATCAAGTATAGTCATTACTTTCTCTTATATTTAATTTGATTTTGAAACCTTTGGCTTATTTGATCTGATAATCAAAATATATTTGTGTATTATAGTAGCTGGTGTTGTATCCAACTTGTTATTATGCTGATGCTGTTTTTATGATTTATTGATGATTATCAGGGTTCTCTACCAAATTAGGTAAGCTTTCAGGTTATTCAATTTATTGGAATAAGTCTAATTTATTTCCTATAAGATTTATGTATCAATGGAAATCTATAAAGTTTGGGCTCTGACATATTGTATGAATTTCTTTAAATATCTTACAATAATTGTTCCCCAAAACATCTCCATGTTTGTAGAGGTAAATATTTCTAAAAGTTTGTCTCAGTTTAATATTGCTATTAAGAGATGTTTTTAAATGTTTTTGAGTCTTTGGAGAAAAATAAGTGTTAAAATAAATATCACTCAATGACTGATATATATTTTAAGGTTTTTTGAAAGATTGATCATAGCTTTATAGAGAGTTTTTATTGGGTTTTCTTTATTAAATGACAACTTCCTTATAAAGAACATTTTCCCAGATCTTCAGCTTAATCACTGGTATATTATAATAACTTTATTAAGTTTTGAGAGAAAAACAATAAAAACTAACTAAAAATTAATAAGAACTAATATTAAGAAAAAGAAGAAGAAAAGAAAAGTTGAAAAGAGAGAAAATAGTAACCTGAGCAATGGATCAGCTCAGATTTTACCCAAATTGCCTTTTTCATATTATCATTTTTGGAAGTCACTGGGAAATGACTTCCAAATTAAATTTGATTCCATGAAGAACTGATAACCTAGGACAATCCTAGTTAGACAACTGCAGGTAAAACTTTTTAATGAAGTTCATGGCCCCAAAAAGTATTAATACCATAGATCATGTTTATTTTTAATCAGATTTTAAAAATATCTGCAGTGCTGTAATAAGAATTTCAACTCACTAAAATTGCTGAATAGCAATATATACAATGATATAATATGGACCTGACGCTTTGGTAGCATCCAACATTTCTAAATTATTATTATTATTATTATTATTATTATTATTATTATTATTATTATTATTATTATTTTTCAAAACGGGTTTTCAGGATTCTAAACCCATATTGTGATAGAACGAAGATTATAGAATGAGGAATTGGAATAATCTCTTCTAACATAAATGAATTAGGATTTTTAAAAATGTTAAATGTATGTCCTTTGATCTTATGATGCATTTAATTCAACATAGTAATGTGGTGGTGGTGGTGTATGCGTGTGTATTAGACATCCCAGAGGATGATTTATACGATTTAGATGTCAATTTCAGTATATTGGAAGCATAAAATAGTGGAGGGAATACCAACACATATGTTTTGGGCCTGCTTTGTAGAAGTGCTGTTTTGGTTTAATAATTATGAATATGTTAATAAATACAAGGACAAGAAATTAGGTTCAAATATATTCATGTAATGTTCAACTATATACTAAAATTTAGAGTGTAACAACATATGAAGAACTCGAGATTTATCATGCATGGACTGAAGCTAAAGAAATCTTGGATTGATAAAATGTGTTCGCTTTCTACTTAAGGCCTTGCTTCATATCTAAGTAGAGGAAAGTCTAGCCAGTACTTTTCTATGTGATCAAGCTTTAATTTCCTGCTTAAAAACTGAGTTACCTTATATACAGTATGTATCTTACCTTATATGTTTCTTCTTTTCTTTTTCCTTATTTTTGTTTCTATGAACTATTCGTGTTTTTTTCCTCTATATTAGAAGCAATAGTTTTTTAAAAAATATATAATAACAACATGGCAATAAATTACAGATGTATAATGGGGGCAGAACTCTTGATTTTTTGGTAACAAACTGATTAGATAAAATAAGATACCAAAGGAAGATTTTATGAGAAACTGGACATTTGGATTTGTGCTAATCCACGGCGTGCCTGCCTCTGTGTGGTTTGATGTGTACAACATACTAGGCGGAGTTAAATGGTTATTTTCACATCAGCTCATTGTGGGAATCCTGCTGTTGTTGTAGCATGGTGTGTGAATGGGGTTTTCACAGTAATCTGTCATATGTTTCAGCACAGCAGGTTATGTGAACACAGAAATTGCATTTTGTTAATCCAAATCTGAGTTAACCTAGTTTATATAGCAATGCTTTTCTTCATATTTGGTTAACCCACAAATGAACTTTTTAATAAATTGAATAAAAGATTTTAAAATCTTGGGTATGTATCTGATGCAGAAAATTGGCCCATAGCTATAACATTGGGGGTTTTTCCCCTAGCAGTTTTTCCAGTGACTTGATTTTTGTTCTTAAAACAGATGGCACAATATGCTCCTCAGTGTGTATTTTATATTTGATGCCCTTAACTATTCTTCCCTTGCTTTTAAGTGTTTGTGTTTTGTAAATAACTGGCTAGGTAATTATACTGTTGTCACTTAGCAACCTCATCTGGGGATTTCTGAAAGAGAGCACTGGTTTTGGAAGGCAATGCAAAATGAAAATTCTTGTAATACATTGTAGAAAGCTTTCTCCTAGATAAAATAAATATGCTGTGCCTTCTTTAAGAGGGTAATGCTTTTCACTAATCTGAATCTGCTGATATGGGCTGAAAACCACTGGTGATAGTCAAGACCTTTCATAGGTTGCCCCTGTTGAAAAATTGCTGACAAAATTCACTAATTAGGTTCAAGTGCTGTGATCTAGTGGTCTGTGACCTCGTGACTACATGCACTGTATTGACACTCAAAGGCCACTTCACAAATGCACATCATTAGATGACTGTAGCATTTGGTAATAACCAGCAGGTATGAAGAGGTCATGATAGATATGATACAACCAACAGAAATGTCCTAATGTCTTCACATTAGAAGTGCACAACTTGAGGCTCCTTAAAGTGGGAGGTACACAGAGCCCCGCAAACACTGTGCATGAGGTCTCCAGGACTGTTCCAAAGGTTAACTCTGCATTATATATTTGTTTAATGTATGTATGGGAAATATAGCCCAGTTCTCCTTCAAGACTGCAAGGTAAACCACTTTTCCATCTTTAATGTTAGCCACATATCAATGATTGTGATAAAGACTGAATCACAGAATCATAAAGTTGGAACATACTTCAGAGGTCATCTACTCCAACCTCAGTATCAGTATCAAAACTGCTAAAGCATTTTGGACGGATGGCAATCCAGCCTCTGGAGACTTCCAACGAAGGGGAACATATTATGTGATGGGTCAACAGCTGTTACCATTAGGAAATTTTAATATTCATTTGCAGTTCCTGTTCAAAAAGCAGGTAGCAGCTGTGGGCAGGAGGGCCTTTGCACAGGTTCATCTCATGTACCAGTTGCACCCTTTCCTTTACTGGGAGGTCCTTCAGATGGTCACTCATGCCTTGATCACCTATTGCAATGCACTCTACGTGAAGACCATTCGGAAGTTACATCCGGTACAAAATGCAGCAGTGTGAGCAGTGATGGGCAATTCACAGAATGTCTATGTGTCATGCTGCTACGTGAGGTGCATTAGTTGTCAGTAGGCTTCTGGGTGCAATTCAAATGCTGGTTGTCACCTGTAAAGCCCTTCGTGGCATACAGCCTGATTTTCTGTGGGACTGCCTGTCTCCAATTGTCTCTGCTTGTCCGGTACATTCACACAGAGTGTGTTCCAGGACCCCCTATGAAATGCTACCCTCTTGTGGAAGCATGCCTTTGCTGTTGCCGCCCTGCCCTCTGGAACAGCAACCCCCCCCCCAAGATAAAAATGGTGCCCATTCTCCTGGGCTCCTGAAAAGCTCTTAAAAGCTGGCTCTATTCCCATTCCTGGGCTTAATGTATTTATTGATGTATTTGAAGGGCCCCTGTCATATCTATATGGTTTATCGTATCGGTTGTTTTAGTCCAGGCTGCCTGTTTATGTGTGTTTGCATGTGTTGAATTGTTTTTATTGTTTCTGGATTTTGTAAGTTGCCTAGAGTCTAATAGAGTGGGCAGCTATAACAAACTTGTTCTCTCCTTCCTAACAACCAGTTAGATATTTGAAGGCTACACAAATATCTCCCTTCAGGGTAAACTTCAATATTCTCTTCTGCAGTTAAACATTTCCAGATCCTTTAATCATTCCTCATAGGATTTGGCTTCCAGTCCCCTCACCATCTTGGTAGCCCTCCTCTGAACTTGGTCCACTTTGTCAGTGTCCTTTTTAGACTGAAGTGCCTAAAAGTGGACACAGTATTCCAATTGGAGGCTAAGTCAGAGTAGAATGGGACAATCGCTTCCTGCAGTCTAAACTCTATTCTCCTGTTACTACTTCCAAAAATAGCATCTACCTTTTTAGCAGTTGCATCACGCTGTTGGCTCATGTTCAGCTTATGATTGGCTAAAACACCCAGATTCTTTTGATAAGTATTACTTCCAATCCAGGTCTCCACTATCTTATACTTGTGCTTTTCATTTTTTTCCTCCCTAGATGCAGAAATTTTTATTAATTCTTGATAAATTCCATCCTGGTTTTGTTGGTTGGTCCACTTTTCTGAATCTACCATTTCTCCTTTGAACTGCTCCTCCCAGTTTTGTGTTATCTACAGCTTTGGTCATCAATCCCTTAACCCCTTCATTAATCCTGTAATGGGCTATGAAAATAACCTTGAGGGACAGGAGGAAGAGCTGCAACCAAAACAATGGTCAGATAAGAGAAATCTGAGTCCAAAGCAGTAATGTAATTTGAGAAAACATCTCAGACTTTACTCTTCCTAGTTCTCTTGAATATAAAGGCAGAGGGGGAGAGGCACATTCAGACTTGCAAGATTCTGTTGCTGTAGCTTTCTAATAAAAGTAGTATTAGCATTCATAACTTTGGATGAACTCTGGACTACCTCAAAGGGCTGACAAATCCAGGTCATTCATGAAAATGTTGAACAGCAAATGTGGCGCTTGATGCTACTCTCCAATTTGATGTTGAGTCATTTATGAATACTCTTGAAGTATAGTTATTCAGCTAATTGTGAATCCATCTAACCATTGTAATATCTTGCTCATATTTTATCATTTTATTAATGAGGTTATGATAGATTTTGTCAGATCCTTTCCTGAGTCAAGATAGCTATGTCCACAGCATTCTCTTGATCTATTAAGTAAGTAACTTGGTCAAAAAAAAAAAGGTAAGGTTAGCCCACCATGACTTTTTTGTGACAAACCTATGATGATTCTTGTTAATTGTTGCATTCCTACCCAGATAAGCTGCTGGACTAGAAACTGGGTGACCATGAGGTCTCATTTCCCTTATGCAGGAAAGTTGGCTGGGTAATATTGGGCCAGTCACTCTCTCTTAGTCCAAGCCCCCTCCCAGGGTTGTTGTTTTGGGGAGCATTAGGAGTTGTGCAAAATAAAGGCAGGATATAGATGTCATCATCATCATCATCATCCTCCTCATCATCATCCTCCTCATCCTCCTCCTCCACTTGAGACCTTGCCTGGTATAGATGTCAAGCTAACAGTTCTGTAATTTCCCAGGTCCTCCTTCTTCCTTTTGTTTCAAAATAGGGGCATTTGTTTTCCTTCAGTCTTCTGGGACCTCACTAGACCTCCAGGAATTCTCAGAGATTATTATTAGCAGTTCTGCAATTACCTCCACTAGTTCCTCCAATACTACAGGAGGTGATTCATCTAGCCCTGGAGACTTGAATTAATTTAAATTAGTGAAATGTTCCTTTTCTTTCCCCTCTCCTTTTCTATCCTGTGCGCAGCTCCTGCCTTGCACTGTTGGCACTACGCTGGGCAGCCAGGGCTTCATGCGCCTTCTGAGGGAAGACAGATCTCATCACCCTGCCATCTCAGCATCCCCCATTAACCGATTCTCCCCTTTCTCATTACAGGAGACCTACTGCCTCTTTACCTTTCCTTTTTGTTTCTGACATACCCACCAAATGCTTTGGTGGTGGTTCTGGGCACTTCTCCCAAGCCTGAATTATGCTGAGCTTTCACCTTTCAGTCGTGCCCCCTACGGTTTCTACATTTGCCTTGTAACCTGCTTTAGTAATATGACCCCATCGATGTAGGAGGTCTTGAGCTTGGATTTCTCCAGTCCTAGTCCAGCCCTTACAGCACTCATTTTTAATATAAAATAAAGAAAAATTATTAAGTGCATAGGAGGTAATACCATCAACTAGGTTTAAATTATGTTAAAGTAAATGTTTTTATTTGGGTTCAGGTCTCTCCCCGGCTTTTTGGAAAACAATTCCTGATATGTTTGAAGCTTCTATAGGCATCACAGAAATTGTGCAGCTCTGCCCACCCACGGCTGAGAAGAATGTGAGCATTTGCTTCAACACCAAAGATTTAATGATCCTTAGCCCATATATCACATGTGCGTGAGCAAGTGGAGGAACGAAGGAAGCATACCATAGATAACTAATAGGATGCATTAAAATACATCTGGGGGGGGAACTATTGAACAAAAGCAGGAATGGAGGGACCCTCCATTTTAAACCCAATTTTACATAATGAAAAGAGTAGTAGTTTCAAGGCAGCAACTGCATATGCAGCTAAGCTTTGTTTACTGTCCCTGGGTCAGTGTGCATGGCCACAAAATAGCATCTAGGGGACCAGATTGTAAATATTCAAAATCCTGCTTGAAAGGAAAGAGTCTCTCCACATAAGCGAAACAGTATTTTTTATGGAACACAGAGTAATTTTCCAGGGTAAAACAAAAGAAAACAAAACGAAGCAAAAAAGAAGCCTACCCGGTGTTTATGTATGTGTCTCTCTCCACACACACACACACACTATAGTCTAAGTCAGTGTTGTCCAAACTTGGCCACTTTAAGATGAGTGGACTTCAACTCCCAGAATTCTCCAGCCAGCCATGCTGGCTGGAGAATTCTGGGAGTTGAAGTCCACTCATCTTAAAGTGGCCAAGTTTGGACAACACTGGTCTAAGTGAATTTGCTAAGAACCACTTTAACAATTGTGTTGGGTATGTATGCTATACAGGTTCTAAAGTATTTTGAAACCATTTTTGAGGTCCATAGTTGTTTCTTCAACAGGAATTGGTGTGTGTGTGTGTGTAAAGAGGCATGGTAGAAAAGTCTATTATGTATTATATAAATGCTGACGTAGCACCCTCCTAGTAGGTTTCCTTGAACAGTGCTGCTGAAAGGCCTCCATTTTGTTTTCTGAAAGTTGATAAGGCAAGTGGGTGTGTGTAGTCTAGAGATTTTAGCTGAATGTTTTGAAAGCCTGCTCAGGAGAGGTGCAAAAGTCGGATTGCAGAGTGTTGGAATAAGAGTGTTTTTGTGTTTTTAAAGGAGCTGGTCAGAATCTTGTCTGCCATTCTAAGTGACATTTCTGAGCAAGGAGGGTAAGGAAACACATTGATTGCCTCCCTGAGAGTCCTATTGACTGGGTATGTTACTGGCTTCTCTGCTAGGAGCACAACAGATAATATCTGAAAGCTCCCTTGTCTGGACGGTAATGTAGTATTTTAAAATGTCAAGTGTGCCTGTGTACATGGCTGTGTGTGTGTGCCTGTATCTGTTTGCTGCCAGAAATGTAAATGATTCAGGTTAAATTTCTAGTCTATTGGCAAATCATCCCACTAATGTTATTGAATTGTGTATCCTTTCCCGGCTGGCAAGAGAAAGCTGTAGGCCAACACATATGCCTGTGACCCTGGCTCCTCACCTCTCTTTCCATTGCCCATGCAGTCACATAATTGCATCTGCAGTGATTAAATTAGGCTTAGCAGCCAGTGAAACTAAAAAAGCTATAGCTGCATTTAATGACAAACACAGGTTCTGTACCTTCTGAAGCCTTCTGTGATTCTGTACTGTTTTCAAATCATATTTGGAGAATGACTTGCTATCCTTTTTTCTTCTTCCTTTTTAACCTCAGGCCAGGACTACACATTGGTCTCCGCAGGATCTGAACGTGTCATGATATATTTTGCTAGTCTTGACTTACTCAGCTGGCTTACTCAGGTGACTTGGACATTGTTGTAAATAAATAATAACAGCGATCCTCTTTTGGAGATCGTGGTGTATACTGGCCGATTCCCACTTGTTGATAATTCTCTTCTTTCACTACTTCAGACCAAGTCCAACTTTTTTTGTAGGGTTTTTTGTTTTTTTTAAACTATAACATGGCTCATACCTTTTTGCACATCATTATGCTTTAGGATTTTTGGACACACATATTTGCATTGTTTTGCAACTGTTTATGGTTGTCTTTTGCCAATCAAAATATGTTATTGTAAGCAAATTATGATTGGATTTTCTTTTTATGCAGTGCTTATCTATATATTACTAAAACGTTCATGTCTGTAACCTTCAACTGGGTGAAATCATGCATCATAGGGCAACAATTTTTGAACCAAGGTATCTCAAATGGACTAACTTATAGAATATGTCCAAAATCTGGGACTCATGACTCCTGTGGGATTGAAATTTGTGAAATTTGTGGCTGCTTCAGCACTATTATGCTGCTGCGCTACCATGGTCAGCCAAGATCACATAATCATCATAGGCTTATCCCTGACCTCTTTCCTGCCTCCCTCTGTCCCTCTGTCAGCTGGCAGCAAGGCCCAACAGGCGAGCGGTGATTGGCTGAGGCTAAAGTTTGAAATCTCTTAACAGTGGTGGGTGTTGAGGGAAGGACAAGGGAGCGACTTGGATGTCTGCTGGCAAGGTAGGGCTGCCTGGGTGGCACCAGCGGTCTACAGGTGATCCCTCTTTCTCCTTCAAGAGAGGGGGCCCTTGGGGGCATGCCAGAATGGGGTGTGGGGATGCAGTTTTCCTCATGGTCCATGGCTCCCTTTGTTCCACCTCCCCCCAGCAAAGTGGCAGGCAGTTCCGCAGGTCACTTGAGGAGGAGGAGGAGATTACGGGGATTCTTCTGAGGGTCATGAGGGGAAGGCAAATGGTGCAAGCCTATATTATATGTGGGAAGGGAGGGAGGGAGATTTCTGAGGCTCCCTGCCAGCTTCCCACAAGCAAAGTCAATGGGGAAGCCAGCAGCAAGTCACAAGTTGCTCACACTCCTACTGCTTTTTTGCCCTTGGCCCTTCTCTGTTTAGGTAAGGAAATATCTCTGAAACAATGATCCAGCTGGTCACAGGTTGTCTAGTTTTTGAATAATTCTTGATTTCAGTTTACAACAGTGTTGCAATCAGTTGATATTATATTCATCTTAGCTAATCTAATATTACTAATAAAATAATTATTTCAAAGATAAAATTGTTTGCTAAACAAGTTAGACTTTCAAGCTTAGGTGAAAGAAATTATAAAATAGTGTATTTGCCTGGGCCAATTTTAAAAAATGAGCTCTGAAAGTAAAGCAAACATCTTCAGCATTCTTTAAAAGATCAAGATGTATAATAGTCTTGTTCATTATTCAGACATTTGATGAAAAGGAGTATCACATTTTACCCTGTCTCACTAGATAGGAGAACTATGTTATGCCATATAATCATTTTGGTTGTACTATTTTTAAAGAGACATTTTAATATGATCATCACCCATTAATTTACTTCTATGGATTAATGTTTAAAAGCTGTATTTCCACAAATACACCCTAACAACATCCTTTTTGGCTGCGTCCTGCCCTGGTGTTAAAGTAGCATTTCTCCACTTAAGCTGACACTCTCCAAGAACAGTCTCAAACCATATAAAAACAATTAATCTTTGCCATCTTGGAGGGAAGTCATGTGCCTGACCGTGGCTGGGAATATTCTTCATTTAATTAATTAATTAATTAGATTTGTACCCCTCCACAATCAGAGGATTCTTGGCAGCTCACAAAATAGGAACATTCAATAACAAAATAAGAACTCAAGAGAATTAAAAGCCTGCCACAGCACGTGGCATCAGGCCCAAAAGCTCTCCAGAAAAGCTCTGCCTTCATTTTTTTGCCCGTAAGGCAGGCAAAAGAAGCAACTGAGGCAGGATAAGGATTGTTAATGGGGCAGCAAATTTCATTTCTGTGTACAGTATCATTTTCTGCTGAGCCAAGGATGGTCGGACAACCCTGTAACTTAGTATCTGGGAAAGGACCTCAGATATCTTGTAAAAAGGTAGGTTTCAGAAGCAAAAGGTCATCCTTCTGTCTGAAATGTGCCAATTCCCTTGGTTTATGTCACCAGAAAAATTGTCTAGACGGTATAAAGGCACTTCAAATTTATGTTGGAAATGTGAACAAGAAGGGACATTTTATCATGTTTAGTGGATGTGTAAAAAAGCTAGAAAATTTTGGATTCAAATACATACACTGATTCAGAGGATGTTAAAGATTAATATACAATTGAGACCAGCTGTTTTTCTTTTGGGACTGATGGACCCAAAAAGAAAAAAGCCATGGAACTTTGCTTTTGTATATGATAACTGCAGTGAGATTATTGTATGCACAAAGATGGAAAGATTCAGCACTACCCACCATGGAGGAATGGTTGGTGAAGAAGACGGAACTTGCTGAGATGGCTAAACTGACTTCTTTGATCAGAGAAAAGTCAATAACTGCATTTATTGCTTACTGGGAACCCCTTATGGACTTTTTGCATAAAGCAGGGGGAAAAAAGAACTTATGATTTATGGTTTTGATGATTAGACAGGATAGTGTCAGGTTAAGCCTAAGAAACTCCATGAGACAGTTCTGGAACAGCTCAGTTACTTTATTAGCTCACACCCGCTAGACAGAATCTCGCCAGACTAACTCTAAACTCCCCAAGCCAGCAACTAAACACTATGAATTCCTTAGGGTGGTGCCAGTCTCTTCTTTGCTTTCCCATGCTCACGCTGGGGGCTGAGGAGATGCTTCTGTCCTTGACTCCTCTCATTCCATTCCATCACAGATAGACTATAGAAAGAAGAGAGTTATGCTGTAACCATAGAGCAAGAGGTAAATTTATAATTGTAGTTATAACTGCTGTAAAGAAGATTGGAAGGTACTTCTGTGAATCTTTTTTTTTTTCTTTTCTATTTTTCTTTTACTTTCTTCCCCTTTCTTCCCCTTTTAGCTTTCTCTCTGATTTCTTTCTTTTTCTTACTTTTCTTACTTTATATTAGTTTGTGTTAGTTTTATCTTCCATTATATATATCTATAATGAAATATGCCAATTCCCTCCCAGCCTTTCACCCAGCTCACGCCTTGAATCCACTCAGTGTTCTGTTGGCAACCCATTCAGCCCATTGATAGCATGTACAATAGAAGAACCATCCATTTATACAGCACTTTGCCTCCTTGGAGTTCAGCAGCACTCATCCATTGGCGCCAGTGGTGTATTTCCATTAGGTTAAAGCTATAATTTGGAGTTTATGTACTTGTAAAACCTGCTGGATTCAAATGAGACTGAAAGCTTTTGCTGGGAATTCAGTCCAGGGCACGATATAGTGTTGAAAGGAGCCTTTCGCGCCATTGAGACCAGCTGCCAGCTCAGTGCTGGAATCCAGATGAAATATCCACAACAGTTGGGGGTCTAGCCTCTGCTGGAGCCCATTAGCAAAAAGAAGCTCACCAGCTCTCTAGGTAATTAGTTCTACTATCAAACTGATCTTATTCTTAGAAGTTTCCCATTAACACTCATTTGGAACCTTCCTGCTTGTAACTTGTGTCTTGGTATCTAGCACTCTGGAACAACAAATCCTAAACAACAAAAAACAAATTCTTCTGTGTGCCATAAACTCTTTGATTCTTCTCTGTTTTACAAATTTCACACAGAGTGACCAAATGCTGAATTAACACCCTACGCCACTGTAATGTGTGCGTGTGTGTGTGTGTGCACATGTGCATTTACAAAACTATTCAGAAAGGGATTTTACAAAGTGCCCTTCCACACCTGCTGTGAAGCTCCTTTGAAAGCTTCCCCATCATCATCTCCCTGGGTGTCCACAGATCAGGCTTTCTCTGGGACTACTGACAAAGTCACACTTTCATACTTCAAAGAGTAGGTCAGGAAGAGTCAGATTAAAATAACTCTGGCCAAGGATTTCATTTGATAAGAGCAGAATCCATATACATATATCCAAATCTCACCCCTATAATTGGTGCTTGTTATGACCAAAGTTTCAGCAGCCCGATTGGCCTTTTCTGGGCTCAAACATTAATTAGGGTAAGATGTTGTTAGTATTTGGATGGGAGAGCGCCAGGACATCTCAGAGATGCAGGGTAGACTGGGAGATAAAAAAGAAAAATAGAATCCAAGAAGACAAAGTCAAACCACTTTGGTATTGCTGCCAAGAAAACTACATCGATGTGTCCAAAACATCAATAGAAATCAAGCTCAACTTGAAGGAGGTTTTTTTTTTTTTAATGAACACATAACATATAATGAGATCAGAGTTTTGTGATGCTCAAATTTGTATAAAGTGCATCTTCAAAACATGCACTCAATCCTGCTGCTGCAAAACATTCTAATTAGTTTAAATAGCATCAATTGAAAAATCAAAGGGAGGGGAGAATTGCACATTTCTTGATGGTGAAATAACGTTTCTTGTCTAATTTGGTTCGAAAATTCATTCTCCTGCTTTAAAGGTCATACGCATACAACTCATCCATGCCCTGGTTCTGGCCTCCAATCAGGTGGGCCAATGACTTTGGGTTGGATCCAGACTAACAGTGCAACCTTGCATTCTTCGGCCGATATGTTGCATACTGTATAACAAGCTCATACACGTTCATTACCATATTCCAACAGCAGTTATTTGTCCTGGATCGCGCTGTATAGCTGATCTCCAAAAGGTGCTTTCAGACATGTGGGAGCAGGAAGGGATTTCTTGCCTGCAACCTCTGGAAGCAGCCGTTCCCTTTCACAGAGTCACACCTGAGCAATGCTGCTCCATTCAAACTCCTGGACTGTGCTGGATTACAGCCAGGGTGGTTTTATTTCTTCTTAACAGGGCATTGTTGTGAATTACTGGTTTGATCAAAACAGGTCAAGTCCTAAAACATTTTGGCAACATCACATTTGAATGAGATTTACCCCTCCACCTCAATATTTACTACACCTCTAGATCCTCTTGATCTTTTGAACATTTTTGGAAAGGAGATATCACAGAAGCGCTTGTAAAGAGAACAGATTACATGAAAACAAAATCTCCACAAAATCAATGCCTTCTTTCTTTTTGGAGTCTTTTGCCTTCACCTGACGGAGGTTCCCTGTTCTTCAATCAGTCTGTTTCAGCAGAGTAAAATCTGTTTTAACCAAAGCATGAGAAGCTTGAATGAAACATAATGATTTAGATTAAAGTAAAGAGTTATATGAAAGGTAGAGTAGAGCAGAGCACCAAATAGCCTGAGAATGAATAATTTAATCCTCCCATGATGTATAAAAATACAGTTTTCATATGAATTATCAGTGTCTGATAAGTGATTGTTGGCATGAACATTTGAATTGTATTTCATTTTTTTCCCATGGATTAGGCAGAAGAGGAGTGGTAATTGGCAATCATGCTCATCTGTTCACGGATTCATTTCATTATAGTCAGGGAAACATAGGCAAGCGTTTAGACGAATGTAATGAGAACATGCTCTCAGGAGAAATGTTGCTGAATGTAACAGGACAACATTTGAGACGTTTTAGATGATTTCCTGAAACCTACGCTGGCTTGTGCTGTTTTTCTTTTTAAATTAATAGTTGGCAAAGTCAGTCCTTGTAGAAATGTATTCTTAATTGGCTTTGATATTCCAACTAAGGTAGTTTAGCAGAACCTTGTTTTTGTTGTTCAGTGTGTCGAAATGTTGAAATAAAATAAGCATCTATATTATAGACTAAAGTTCCTCAATCTTACATGCTTCTGATGTTTAGAGACAACAACTCCCAGAATTCCTGGCCAGCATGCTCAACTGAATCCTAAAACCTCTGGGGCACAGTGACTGTAGAAGGCTGTTGTAGATTGTCAGTGGATTTTAATAATGTTATGGTTTGATGGATCTGTGACTCTGAAAATAAACAAAACTGATGGCATTTAGTTATTTTTTGTATAAGCAGCATTGAAACGTGTGTTGATTTGAGCATATAGAGTACACTGCACTTTAAGTTACAACATCTATGAAGAGCCAACAGCATCCCCTTGGACTTCAGCCAGTTCTCTTCTATTTTCTTCTATTGGTACCTTGTAATTTATATTCTCTATATCAGGGTTCCTCAACCTCAGCAACTTTAAGATGGGTGGACTTCAACTCCCGGAATTCCCCAGCCAGCCATGAGATCACAGTTTTGTGATGCTCAAATTTGTATAAAGTGCATCTTCAAAACATGCACTCAATCCTGCTGCTGCAAAACATTCTAATTAGTTTAAATAGCATCAATTGAAAAATCAAAGGGAGGAGAGAATTGCAGATTTCTTGATGGTGAAATAACGTTTCTTATTTCTCTAATTTGAAGTCCACCCATTGGAGTTGAAGTCCACCCATCTTAAAGTTGCTGAGGTTGAGGAACCCTGTTCTATATTATATTGGTACCTTGTAAGATATATAGAATAAGTTCTATTCTCTTCTATTGGTACCTCTTATATTCTCTTCTATTGGTACCTTGGACTTCAGCAGTTCTCAGAATCATCAGAAAGAAAAAATAAAAAAGTCACCCACTATATCCTCAATAGGCATCACCACTACAACCTCAATTCCTTCTGTGAAGTAAAGTCGTTTGGTGGGACCCAGGTGGCATGCCTTCTCTGTTGTGGTGCCAACTCCATGGAATAACCTTCTTCCTAATATTCGGATGACCCAAACCCTGCTGGCCTTCCAGAAGTCCTTGAAGACCTATAGGTTTTCCACCCAGTTACATTGGTTAAAGTGGGCGGCCATCTCAATGTGTTCAATACATAACTAAATGAACCATTCCTGCATTTAAGAATGCCTCTTACAATAAATAAATCAATACATAAGAGAAATAAGTTTCAGTAGTATGGAACATAAAACAGAATGGCTGAGCATCTGCCTTCCATCCAGCTAATGAAGAAGAGGGTAATGCATTCTACTGAGGGATATGGGAGGCGGCCATCTAGGGTCTCAGCATCCATTTTTCAGCTTTCCAACATCTTTGCAGAATGGTTATATACCAATGCCACAATGAATTACGTGATTGGTTATCGACACTCTATTAGCTAATGCAAGACCATATGGTAAGTTTTGCATTGTGGAAATGATTATTTCCTGCCAAAGAAAGTTTTTCTCCACTCTCTTTTGCAAGGATTAAATAAGTTTCTGAAAAATTAATGGGGAATCACTTCACCCCTTTTCATCCCACTTTTTTCAATTTTAAAAAATGCCTCTGTTGTGTGGTTAACTGGTCTGTTGTGTGGCCAGGTGATCACTGTGAGAAATAAGACAAAAAACAAAGGTATAATTGATGTTATAAAGCTGGAAGGATACCCATTCTTTGTCAACTGTACAGTAGTCTGATGGTCTGAAGGACTAACTTCTGTTTTTATATTTGAATGAGCAGATTCTCACTGGGAGTCCTGTTTGGAAGACTATTTAGAAATTTGGACAACTTGCACTTAATATACTTAATTTTCCTTTTATCCCATTGTTAACTCAACTGACTGATGTCAATACTTTACCTGCAATATACATATACAGTGGGGCAAAAAAGTATTTAGTCAGCCACCAATTGTGCAAGTTCTCCCACTTAAAAAGATGAGAGAGCCCTGTAATTTTCATCATAGGTATACCTCAACTATGAGAGACAAAATGGGGAAAAAAATCCAGAAAACCACATTGTCTGATTTTTAAAGAATTTATTTGCAAATCATGGTGGAAAATAAGTATTTGGTCACCTACAAACAAGCAAGATGTCTGGCTCGCACAGACCTGTAACTACTTCTTTAAGAGGCTCCTCTGTCCTCCACTTGTTACCTGTAGTAATGGCACCTGTTTGACCTTGTTATCAGTATAAAAGACACCTGTCCACAACCTCAAACAGTCACACTCCAAACTCTACTATGGCCAAGACCAAAGAGCTATTGAAGGACACCAGAAACAAAACTGTAGACCTGCACCAGGCTGGGAAGACTGAATCTGCAATAGGCAAGCAGCTTGGTGTGAAGAAATCAACTGTGGGAGCAATAATTAGAAAATGGAAGACATACAAGATCACTGATAAATCTCCCTCGATCTGGTGCTCCATGCAAGATCTCACCCCGTGGGGTCAAAATGATCACAAGAACGGTGAGCAAAAATCCCAGAACCACACGGGGGGACCTAGTGAATGACCTGCAGAGAGCTGGGACCAAAGTAACAACGGCTACCATCAGTAACACACTATGCCGCCAGGGACTCAAATCCTGCAGTGCCAGATGTGTCCCCCTGCTTAAGCCAGTACATGTCCGGGCCCGTCTGAAGTTTGCTAGAGAGCATTTGGATGATCCAGAAGAGGATTGGGAGAATGTCATATGGTCAGATGAAACCAAAGTAGAACGTTTTGGTCTAAACTCAACTTGTCGTGTTTGGAGGAGAGAGAATGCTGAGTTGCATCCAAAGAACACCATACCTACTGTGAAGCATGGGGGTGGAAACATCATGCTTTGAGGCTGTTTTTCTGCAAAGGGACCAGGACAACTGATCCGTGTAAAGGAAAGAATGAATGGGGCCATGTATCGTGAGATTTTGAGTGAGCACCTCCTTCCATCAGCTAGGGCACTGAAGATGAAACATGGCTGGGTCTTTCAGCATGACAATGATCCCAAACACACCGCCCGGGCAACGAAGGAGTGGCTTCATAAGAAGCATTTCAAGGCCCTGGAGTGGCCTAGCCAGTCTCCAGATCTCAACCCCATGGAAAACCTTTGGAGGGAGTTGAAAGTCCGTGTTGTCCAGCGACAGCCCCAAAACATCACTGCTCTAGAGGAGATCTGCATGGAGGAATGGGCCAAAATACCAGCAACAGTGTGTGAAAACCTTGTGAAGACTTACAGAAAACGTTTGACCTCTGTCATTGCCAACAAAGGATATATTCCAAAGTATTGAGATGAACTTTTGATATTGACCAAATACTTATTTTCCACCATGATTTGCAAATAAATTCTTTAAAAATCAGACAATGTGATTTTCTGGATTTTTTTCCCCATTTTGTCTCTCATAGTTGAGGTATACCTATGATGAAAATTACAGGCCTCTCTCATCTTTTTAAGTG
Source organism: Python bivittatus (assembly GCF_059951505.1). Classification (NCBI taxonomy): domain Eukaryota; kingdom Metazoa; phylum Chordata; class Lepidosauria; order Squamata; family Pythonidae; genus Python; species Python bivittatus. The sequence continues at coordinate 54,462,633 of NW_028277112.1, read as the reverse complement.
GGAGAACTTGCACAATTGGTGGCTGACTAAATACTTTTTTGCCCCACTGTATTTGCAAGAGAAATGTTGATTAGTACAAAAAAGATATGCTTTTGTACTCTTCTTTCTCTCTCTTCACATTTAATTAAAACATAAATAAATCATAGCTTCTTCTAATGCTTTTTTAAAAATGCAACCAGCCAAATATACATATATTTCTAAACATTTGAAAACATACACTCTTCTTTAACTGTATAATTGGCAATTAATGTGTTTCAGTAGGATTTTTGGTGTGCAAAAATCACGGCCGATGCCACAGTGCTACAGTTGTTTATTTTGGTGGTTCAGCCAAATTTACTTCCATAGAAATCTTGGACAAACTTTTTTTAAACTACTGACAGAAGGGGAAAATACCACCACTAAAGGAATTTCATCACCTTTCCTAACTTCCTTTGAAATTATTTACATATTTTACCTAATGGGAAACACTGAGATTCATCTCGAGCTTTGTTTGATGAGGTTTTCTCCCTCTTATGCCTAGAATTACTGAGGTTTGCATCTTTGACCACATGATAAAATGTTGTTTGCAAAGTTGGGTTAAAATACAGTCCAAATATGATGGGCAGTTTTAGAAGATTTCAGGAGACATGGTTATAATTCTCACTAAGTACTGTACATTTTCTTTTATTTCCCCTGATGTGCACCATAGCGCTGAAGTATCACACTATGCTTCATAAGCCAAAATTCATTCAGAAATGTAAGAACAAAATACACTGCTTACCAGAAGGTTTTGTAAGAATAATACAATTCAGGAGAATGTTAGAAATTGGAAAGGATGGTCTGGGTTCAGACATGCTCATCACTCAATGCAGGCATCGCAAAGTGATTTCTTGCAATACCGAGCTATCAAATAATGAAATAAGCAAATGTGATTCTAGGGCGAGAGATGCTTAATCATACTGCAGAGGAATTTTGTGCCGCTTAGAAGCTAGACATTTCCTGGCAAGCTCACTGTAATATTCAGTACTGATTCATATTTGATTTACTATGTCCTTTTAAAATGTAATTCTAAATATAATCAGCTCATCTTTAAAGGAGGTTAAGCATTTTTTAAAATCACTGATGTCCTCAAAGCAGGGACAGTATTATAGAGAGGCAACCTGTAGCCCATCAGATGTTGCAGAACTGCAACTGCCAATACCCTTCATTATTGGTCATGCTGGCTAGGATACTAGCAGTTGTAGTTTATCAATATCTAGAGCGGCATAAGCTCCCTGGTCTACCTTAAAGGATTAGAATATATGCTTTCACAGGTTTACTTCCAAATGTGTACTTACATTACAAGTAACCTTTGATGCAACACTTTATTTATGTACTAACACATTGTCAATGTGTAGAATGCATTTTGCTCCATATTTGTAGATACAATGTGTTCTTCATGTCAGTAAATATGGAACAAGACTATGGGACCTATACATTAGAAAGTATTGCTGAATTTACCTATACCAAAGTAAGGAGATGCAAGAGAACGTAAAGATTATCGAACCCTTCCTCCAGTTCTTCACTCAAGCAATGTTTTCCTTAAGATCTTACAAAGAAGAATAGAGCCACACGTGGAAAAAGAAATATCTGATGAACTGGCAGATTTCAGAAAAGGTGAAGGATCACAAGATCAAGTAATTCAAAATTGTTAATGAACAAAGCAAAAGAATTTAAGGAAGATGATTACCTTTGCTTTATTGATTATAGCGTGGCCTTTTGATTATGTAGTTCATGCGAGAATGTGGAACTTACTAAGTTAACGGGCAGGATAAAACATTTGATCATTCTTCTCAGGAATCTTTACAATGAACAAGAACTGTAAGAGCTGAATATGGAAAAGCAGAATAAGACAGAGAGTGAATAGGGATGCATACAATCCCCATATTTGTTTAACTTATACATCACATATAAGAAGAGCATGATTGCAGGAAGTAACAGCTCAAATCAAAATTGGAGGCTGAAACATTAACAGTTTCCAATATGCAGACAATGCTGCTTTGTTAGCTGGATGGAAAGAAAGCTTAGAAGACCTCATCATGAAAGCAAAAATGAAAAGCAAAAAAACAGTCTTAAAGGTAATATTAAGAAGACAACAGTAATGCCAGCCAGCATATTTAGTAAACTTACAGTTGGCACAAAAGAAGTTAAATGGTAGACAGTTTTATCTTCCTGGGCTCAAAAATGGGTGATGAGAAAGTGCTGGAGAAGTAACGAGTAAATTATTTCTAGGGAGAGAGGCAATAACAAACTAGACAAGATCATGATAAGGATAGTCCAATGATAGCAAAGATGAGAATAGTTAAAGCTTCCCAGTGGTAATAAATAGTTACGAACAATGAACAAGGAGAAAGAATGAGAGAAGGAAGAGAGAAGCCTTCACTTTTGGATTTGGAGATGTTTAGAGTACCATGGATTTTAAGAAGCCCCAGTCAATCCATCTTGGACAAAGAGTATTTGACTATTCCATTGAGAGAATACTCTACAGGTAGAAATTCACATACTTTGGCCATATGATGCAAGCCAGTGATGATCCTAAATAAAAATCTCTGCTTGGTAAGACTGACAAAAGCCAAAGGGATAAAAGAGATAAGATGGAACAGAATCAATGAGGCCACTGAAATGCCATTGGAAAAGCTGTGGATTGGTACTAAGGATAGGTTGAGATTGAGGGCAATGGTCTGTATAGTAAATATGGGCCAGGATGGCTAGTTAACTAAGTCTGCACTTTATAGATACAGAAATACATACTTTTCAGGTCTTAAATCTCAAATAGGATTCCACTGTCTGACTCAATTATATAAGCAGAAAGAAGACATATATTCTCCTTCTTCACTAGCTTAAACTCTTCAGAAATTTTCCTGGCCAGTTGTCCTAACATCTGTCCCAATGCTTGTACACATAAACAAATATAAAGTGAAGGTAATTGGCTGGTGTTTGAATCTTCACAGCTGTTTTAATCCAGGGTTTTGTATTTCATTTTGTTCCACAAAAAGAGTCCTAAAGTTTATCTGAGGAGTCAGAAGTGCCAGAAGAGATGCTTTAGGCAACTTTTTATTAAAAGAGAACTCCAAAATGTAGCTGAGTTCAACTCTTCTCTTGCAACTCTGCGTAGAGCAGTGAGCCTCCTTGACATGCTTTTGAAGGCACCACATTTTTGCTTATAGGACAGGCAATTCTAAAGCAACTTCCTTCTGATCAACCCATACTTTTTACTAGATTTATTTATTTAAATAATTTATATGGCTGGCCATGTCATAAGAGTGACTCTGGTCAGTGTACAAAGATTAAAACAGCAGCATTAATATACAACCTATGATGCCCAAGGTTAAAACAGTTAAGTCTAAAGTATAAAAACCATATCACCAGCAGAAATCACCTAACCTCCTGGCTCAAATGCCAGGGAAAACAGCCAGATTTCAGAGCTGACAAAAGGCTAACAGGCCATCCATCCATATTTATTATTATTATTCCATTTATACTCCACTTTCATTTGTACAATTCAAAGTGGCATGTGTAATGCTCCCACCTCTTATTTTCCCCACAACAACCCAGTGAGAATGGCTGGTCCATGAAATCACCCATACAACTATCATGCCTAAAGGAGGATTAGAACTCATGGTCTCCTGGTTTCTAGTCCAGGACCATAACCACTACACCAAACCAGCTCTTATTGCTTTACAAACTTAGAGCTTGTTTTACCTCCAAGGAAATGAGAAAGACAGGTTAGGCTGAGGGAGAATGGCTTTGCAAGGGTTACTCAGGTTTCCTTCAACTTTATTGAAGGAAAGTTAAAGACTTTTTTTTCTCACAGTCACGTAAGATTCTAACCATTAAAAGTTATTAAATGTGATTTTAACTGATGATTAACTTTAGGATGGGGTTCTCATCTAAGAGTTTTGCTTTGGGACCCAGCGAACTCTACTTATGCTTGTAGAAGAGTTGTTTCACTTGGTAGAATAGAATTAAATTTGGCTGAGATTTTCCCAAACAGAAGTAAATAAAAGTTACACTTTTATTAGGTTATCTTAACTGTTTCATGCAGGGATATGGATTGCTATAATAATTAACCTGTCAAATTGATTGCTATTTTTCATTAAATATAAATAAAAGATGGTAACTGATCCTGCATCTCTGGAATCGTTAAAATGTGTTACTGCAATGGTAACCTCCATAGATATTTAATTAAATCTTTTTTTCCTCAATAGTATTTTCTTTAAGATGTCATCATTTTCTCGTGATTTTCATTGTTCACCTGCATTTTACCAAATATGCATATCTGGGAAGAATACATATATGCTTTCAAGTTAGTGTTGACTCCTGGCAACTGGACCCAAGATTTCAGAAGTGGTTTGCCATTGCTTCTTTTCTAGGGCTGAGAGAAAGTGACTGGCCCAAGTCACCCAGTTGGCTTTGTGCCCAACCCAAGACTAGAACTCATAGTCTCCCAGTTGCTAGTCTGGTGCCTTTAACCACTACTCCAAACTGGCTTCTATATCATAGCACCTCATTTATGAAAAGCACTCCCCAGAGAGGCTCGACTGGTGCCTACACTAACCTCATATGGGCAACAGGTGAAGTCCTTTCTATTTTCCCAGGTTTTTCAACAGGCTGTTAATTGTATTTTAATTGTATTTTAAATTCATATTTTTTTAATTTTCAAATGCCCACCTTGCTGCTGCTGTGTGTGTGTGTATAATTGCATTTTTGTATGTTTTATTGTAAATTGCCCAGAGAGATCTGGCTATTGAACAGTTTAAATTTTTTAATTAATATTAATTAATAATAAAAATACTTTGTGGCAACAGTTGGAAGGAATCTGGCTATGGACTCTTTTTCTTTTAAAAAAAGAGTTAAAATATGTACCCAGAAACTAGTTCCTCTTACAATTCACAGAGCTTGAGTAGGCTGCAAAATTCCTTAATCTCGTTGTATATATTTGCTGGAGAAAAAAGAGGGGAAAACCCACGATGTACAGGACTTTGTACTAAGGAAGTTATGACAACACCTACTGAAAAAAACAGAACCATTATATTTTTATAATTTCAATTTATACCTACCTTTCCAGTCTAATTTACAGAAATAGGAGCTGACTTTGACAAAATCTGGATCATGAACTTCTGCTCAGAATTGAAAGTTGTGAATTCAATACATTTTGAATTAGTGCTGCTGAGGATCATAGAGATCTTGCTGGGCAAATTACATAGTACAATCAATTTTATTTTTAGACTCTATATTGAGGGGCTCAGGCCCTCTTCAGAGGAGAAGGAGGCTAGTTCTGTTGTCCTCCATCTATAGCTTCTAGTCTAAAAATCTCTCTGTGCAGTGGCATAGATTCTGGCAGTTCAAACTGGACTTTAGAACAGATATTTTCACACTGTAAATGTTTTGATCTGGTGCCCAGAAGACCAATGGTTATATAGTCCAGTTCCAAAATCCCAATGTTTTCCATGTTTTCAGGTTTACAAGCGGCTAATGAGATCTGGCTCTCAGTGTAGCCAGAATGCAAATACCCTTATCAGATAACCTCCAAGAGACTACTATGGACATCAGTGACATGGACATCTGGCAGGAAAAAAAAGGGAAATAGGTACCATTCGTAATATCCTTCAGCTTTGCATAGTGGAACAGCTTGCAACATTTGCTGCTTGGGTCAAATGGAAAAATAGCAAAACCAACCAATCAAAATCATTCCACATTCAGAAGTCATCCATAACAGTAACTGAATCTTCAGTTCTGGCAGTAGGATAGGACAATATTTTGTGGTCCACCCAAAGACAACACAATAATTGAGGGAGTGCAAAGCAGGCTGTACAGCTTAGTCCTCCAACGCTCATTGCTAGTCCCCCAACAGCTGCTGCCTAAACATTTCCTACATGTTGTGTAATGGTAGGGCTGGCCCTGACTTAGAGCTGAGGATGAGTTAAATCACCACAAGCAATTACATTAATACTGTCTTAATATCTCCTAAAATTGTACTTCTGCCTCAGTTGTACATATTTTTTTCTGCTCCTGCTAGGACTGTGTGGTGATGACTTATGCAGAACATTTGCTACTTTGGGATTCTTGATAAAGAGAAGTAGTATAAAAAAGTTTTTAATAAGTAAGTAAAATACAGTAAAGTATGTTAAGGATAAATAAACATGATCCACACAAAAAGATATGATAGGGCTTGCAAAGCAGGCTGAAGCCTAATTGATTTCAGCGGGATTTCTGAGTATGGCTGCTATGGAGAGGAGACTCATACATTTAGTCTCTGATCCAACCTAACATGTAGATGATCCAAACCCTTTCTAGTGGATGAAATGTCTGCTGATCAACTCTTGCAATAGGGAGAAAGCATTTATTCAGTCATCTATTTTCATTCTGGGACAACTCTATAGTATGATTTGGAGTATTTTTTTCCAAGGGAGAAGAGTTCCATATATCTTTCATTAGTTACTGGGCTCAATGAAAAAAAAATGGGACTAAAATTAAATATAAAGAAGACCAAACTAATGACAACGTAGAACAACCAGTCTTAGAAGTAACAGTGAAGATGTCAAAGTGGTGGACAGCTTCTGCCTTTTAGGATCAACCATCAACATATACAATCAAGTAATATGCCATGGACCACAGCACTTGGTAGAGCAGCCATGAAGGCCTTGGAAAAGATACTCAAATGCTCTGATGTATCTCTAACTACAAAGATCAGAATCATGCAAACCATGGTGTTCCCTGTGACACTCTATGGAAGTGAAAGTTGGACTTTAAAGAAGCAGAAAAGGAAGAGTATTGATGCCTTTGAACTTTGGTATTGGAGAAGACCCCTGAGAATACCATGTACAGCCAAGAAAACAAACAAATGTTTAATCAAACAAATCAACCCAGAGTTCTCACCCGAGGCACAAATGACCAGGTTCAAATTATCCTACTTCGGACACATTATGCAAAGACATATCTCTCTTGAAAAGGTTCTAATGCTGGGAAAGGTGGGAGGAAAGAGAAGAGGATGACCAGCAGCAAGGTTGATGGACTGTTACAGTGGCAATGAGTACACCATTGGGAGACCGGAAATAACAGGTTAGGGATGGATCATCATGGAGAAAATCTATCTATGTGGTTGTTAGGAGTCAAAAATGACTTGATGGCACATAATCAATCAATCAAGTTATTGGATTGTATCCAAGAACAGCACACTTCAAACTATCTCCATTTATGAGGGCATTATTCATCTCTTTAGGCCAAGAGCGAACATTTGGCTCTCATGCTAAGCTAATCTCCAAAGCCATATGCAAGGGATCACCTATGTGCATTTCATCCCTGTCAAGATCAGAGTGTTGTACTTGCAAACTCCTTTATATTTCATATTCTGGCTGAAATATATTCTCCTAGTAATTATTTAAGAGAATTTAGCCACATTCGGAATTATTCTTCATGCCAATAAACTTTACCTTTTTGAGCAGGGGAGTTAGAAATCCATGAGTATATGCAGATGATGCAAAGCATAATGTTTTATGACACATAGTTTGCCATTTCTCTCACACTACATTAAGAATGAAGCATAGGGACGTAGTAGCTAACAGATCACGCTTCAGGATCATAGTAGGATCACCGAGAATAAAGCATTCATAGTGATATTGCATGCGGCTAAAATATATTTGACCTTTGTTCATGCCAATGAAAAGAAAGATGGAAGAGACTATTTATCTCAAGGTCTGGGAACAATAAGCTTTATTAATCAGAACAGCACTATTAGTTCCTGATGTGCAGTGAGGTAAGAGGTCAGGGAAATATCTCTGTAACTGTGCAAATAGCAATGTGATCTGACATTTAATCAAAGTTTCTGCGTGGTTTAGTCTCTGTAGTAATAGCCCAGATATCTTCAAGTAGCAAGTTTCCCCAAATATTATTTTCCAGAACAATACAGGGGAATACTATCAGAAACTTGAAAGGAAAAATGTGAGGTTCCTCTATCATTTTGCCTATCAGAGAGCCTCCAGAATGTCATCCATTTTTCTCAGGAGAAAAACGTTGTTTCAGGTTAAAGGATGATGGTGACATCATCCCCAAAGCCAAACTAATTGCGGTACTCAGTTTTCTTGGAGAGGTTTTCTCCATAGAGTGACAAGGTGTTGGCTACAACTCAAAGGGACAACTCAGTTTGCAAGTTTGAAAACTTAAAATTCACATCACCAGGACAAGATGGTCTCTGCTGTTTTTCAAAAGGTATCATATTTTTTGTAAACAAACATGGATGTGTTATGACTGATATATATGTGTATGTGTATTTATTCACGTAAACCAACATATGTAGACATAATAATAGCAATAACAATATTATGATCTATATCTGCCAGTTTGGTGTAGTGGTTAAAGGCACCAGGCTAGAAACTGGGAGACCGTGAGTTCTCGTCCCGCCTTAGGCACAAAGCCAGCAGGGTGACCTTGGGCCAGTCCCTCTTTCTCAGCCCTAGGAAGGCCTGGTGCAATCAAAAGCTTCCATAAAATTGTGCATCAGCAATGTTTATGTGACCCTCTGTTTAGTGCCACAGAAAAGTCAAATAAGGAAAAGGCTCCATCCGTAAAAAGTTGAAGGTAATCTGACATTAGATTCCCCAAGGCATGAAGGGAATTGGGATCCTAATAAGTGAACAGGAGTTCCACACTCACTTCAGAAATATCTTCAGTTCAGAAAAAGACAAAACAGCTGTAGAATTAGGGGCCAACTATACTAGCAAGCTCACAGCTAACAAACAGGGATGAGGGTAGACCAAGGAACCAGTAATAATGATAAATTGTTGCCTAACCCAGCAAAAGGGAAGCAAGTTGTAAACTCTGGCTAAATCCATACTTCCCTTTGAGGGTCTGTTACAGCTGTATTTTCTGGAAGGTTTGTAAACTGGCCAGGATGCCCAACTGGGACATTCCCTTCCAACTAGGATATATGATAATCCTCCCCATGCTGGCTGGGGAATTCTGGGAGTTGAGTCCACACATCTTAATATTGCTGAAGTTGAGAAACACTGGCCTAGAGTAAGGTCTGATGTTTAAAGCTATTTTAAATCTGGGTGGGATCCCAATTTTAAGTCTGATTTTTAATAATTGTGGATGGAAGATTCAATTACAAAGAGCATATATTTGAAGAATAACTGTCTTTGCATGTTTATACCTCTTAATATAAGTAGCTAGAGTATTTATACCTCTTGTCATAAGTAGCTAGAGTATAGGGCCATTTAACTGTGAAAATGAAGCGTTGTCCAGACTTAAGCACATCTGAGAAATCATTATGAATCATCAGGCAGAAGCTCAGATGAACCTTATTATTTACAGAGACAGCACAGGTGCTATAATGCCAAGAACTAAACAAAAATACTTCAGCTCACTCAGTGGTTAAAATGAGTATTTATAGTGTCTGCTTAATTAACGCATAGATACAGGCTTTACTGGATATATGCTTGAGAAGCATGATCTTGGGGAATTACTGCTATAGCAGAACACCAATAAAGTCTTGTATATAATTGCACAGGTGTGCTAAGGGTTCTCCCCTTTCTTCTCATCCCGTTCTCTGTGGTCTTGTTTCACTCTTCTGGGGCTGAGGCATTTGTTGTTGTTAGCAAGAGAGAGGGCTTCACAACAGAGCAACCAACTGAAATTATTTTCAACTCCGAACAGATGCTCCGTTCCAGGGGGTGATGGATCCAGTGCTTCAAAAGATAGAAAAGATTTGAATACAGCTGCATACGTTTGTTTCCCTTTCCTTCCTTTTAGGGAAACTGCTTTAGAAATAAAACTCGGCTCAGGTTAAGTGTATTCCAATGACACGGGAGGTTCTATAGAATGATTCCAGCTAGGGACAGTTCAGCTAGGGACAGTGTTTTTCAAACTTGGCATCTTTAAGATGTGTGGACTTCAACTCCCAGAATTCCCCAGACAGAAGGGGAATTGAAGTCCACACACCTCAAAGTTGTCAAGTCTGAAAAACACTGAGCTAGGACAATCCCAAATGAAAGAAATGATAGACAGACAGACAGATGATAGATAAACATGGACACGTTGAGGCCCGCTTTTATTTTTAAAACATTGTATACTTACAGGCTGTTTGGGCCCTGTAACACTGCGAAAAATCAAAATTTAAATGAAGCTTCCCCAAATAAGGGAACCTGTGAAGGTTTACATGAAGCCCCAGTACAGATATAATCCCATTTACAAGTCATTTCTGCTTCCTATTTCCTTTCACTAAAGAGTATAGAACTACAGCCTGATGGAGATACACACTGCTAACTTGGTCCTTCAGGTCTTCCAGTGGTGCCCCTGTTGTCACTGTAACAAGAACACACAACGAATTGTACATTCCTTCTAATAGCAAGAACGAACTTGACAGGTAAAAGAATAACAACTGAAAAAAATGTATACTGCTACACTGACAGTTTTCCAGTCAGGCTGAGGGCTTTGAGCACTGCACTTTTAAAAATCTGAATTGAAGACTCAGCTATTCAGCCATCTTTGTGGTAGTAAATTAGGGTCACCATCCATTTTTCCCCTGACAGTCTCCCCATCTTTAATAGGTAGGAAGGATCTAACACAGTTCTCTCCATGTTGAGCGTTCACTGTGCATCTGGCTGTGGGTAGGGTTTTGTTTAGTTGGGGTACTGTTATTTTTTAAAGAATGTAATCATGCTCACAAGCCAAGAGGATGCAGAGGTGAGATTGTTAAAAATAATCAGAGATGGGGGAAAAGCAGAACTCTAATAATGCGTGTGCATGGGAAGCCTGTTGGCTGAGTTCAATGAGCCCGTTTCTTCATATGCAGATGTTCCTTCTTGTGGGAATACCTTCAAACATGGCCCCCTTCACCTCCTCCTGAAATGTGAGAAGGCCATCCCAGCAGCAAATTCTGACGCACTCTTGATGTACAAATTAGGTGCACAAAAATGGTTAATCCGGTGAGAATATTCCCAGTTGACCTCTAAAGATCAGGTGGAGATGTAAGACTACTAAGGTTTCACCGTATCCTTTGAAGCAATTGAAGCCTACAGTAGGCTTATTGTAGCCGGTGTGGGAGTGATTTGCTCTTACTGAAAGCTTTCGAATCCAGTTTCTCTCAAAGGAAAGCTAATAGTAGAAAACCATCTGAACAGATTCCCATATTGTCACTGCCATAGCACAGAATGCTAAAAAACCCCAAAAGCAGTATGAAGATTAGCTCACCAAGGTAGCTGTAATGGCAAACGCTGCCTCTCTTAATGGTATATATCACTGCATAATTTATTGGCGAAGGCTGTACAGAGAGCTATTTCTGCCTCTTTGCTTGTAGTCTGTCTGTTGAAATATACAGGGGGGAAAATATGCTCTGCACTTAGTGGGTTAGCTCAGTCGAAACCAAATGAATAAATGTTTGGTTATGGGAACTGATTAAACAATATTTTGTGCTCTGTCTGTCAGGCACAGAAATAGAGAAAATTACAGTTTGTGCCTTATTAGACCCATTCAAACTTTAAGCTTACACTTGTGGGATTCCTCAGTACAATCTCTGGTATACAGAAGGAGTCAACAGGGGCTACAGTGGAGATTTTAAAAATAAGGCAGAACTGAGAAACACAGTTAGTTATCTGTTCAATTAATTTAGCTGCTTTTTCCCCTCTGGAGTTCTTTTTAATAAGGGAAGCTGTTGCAGACTGGCTTCTTTCATTTCCTCTTATTTTGATCACTTACTTGTAAGCTCATGCAAATTTTGTTTAAAAAAAAGGAGGAGAAGAGAGAGGGGAAAGAAAAGGAGGAAGAGGAAGAGGAAGAAGAAACTTATTTTTTAATCTGGCAATTGGACACTTGCCCAACATTTTTTAATAAAAATATGGTAATGGCAATGCATATTTTTAGCATTAGAAAGGCCTATGTGTTTAGCAATTCACACCTAATTAAAAAAAACCACACTGCCAGAGGTTTCATTGCTACCAGCACAAATCAAAAATTAAATTACTATATGAATGAATTACAGTATTAAGAAGATTATCAGATTCAATGGCTTGTATATATGATGTCCAATCAATGTGTTATTGAAAACAGAATTTCTCTTTTATTTAAATTACCCATGGGATATCTGAGGGTATCAGACAGGAAGATAGGGGATTAGAATACTGTACTGAAAAAATCTTTCTCTGCTCTAGAAATAAACAAGGTAAACTAAGCACTCAGTACAATGGATATAACAGACTGTATCTTTATACATTAGGGCTCTATAATTAACATATCCCAATGACCTAAGATACCAAAGTCAACTATAACAAACCCAATAAATGCATCTGGATGGATGATAGATAAGAATTGAACAATCCCATGGAAAAACTAGCATTTAATGGATTTTTAAAAAACATTCTAGAGAAGAAAAGCTAGAAGGTCTGTCTCTTCAGCTGTGGGTACACTTGTGTTGGGCTATAAAAGATGCCTTTGCTGTTCTTTTATGCATTCTCTCTAGTTTTTTTTATTCCCACCCAGCTGGTTTTTTTCTGGCACCTTTTCTATGCCCTGTCTGCCTTCTGTTTCCCTCTTGCTATGCTAAGTGATCTCTCTGCTAGTCTCCCCACTGCTTTCAACTTTTACTTCCCTTCGTTCAAAGGATCTGCTGGAGGAGTAACAGTTTATTCCTGATGTTTTTTGCTTTGAAGTGCCATTTGCTGACATGCTTAGTTGTACTCAGATGGCTGGTTGCTACCTTCATGATTAAATGCTGTTTTAATAAAGAGAAACTTCGTCTATTTTTTGTTTAAATCCATTCTTTTTCAAACTCAGCTAAAGAACACGCCAGAAGGAAGACTTTGAGAATTAGGTGGTGTATCACAGGAAGAGAAGAGAGGGGAAGATGGCATTTAAGCCCAAACATTACATAGTAACAGAGATCTTGCTGTAACTAAGGGTGTTAATTCTGAGGTAGGGAACACCGATTGGGAGCTTGATCAAACAGCTGGGCGGGTCTTAGGTAAACCCACACCTGGCTTGTTCCTGTCACCTGCACATCTGGTTCTGCATTTAAAGCACTGTTAAAGGCACAGGGACTAGAGCTAGGGCAATCCATTATTTTACAGCCTAATCCATATAAAAGGATTACCCATAGGTTGATCTCCAAAGATTAAAAAGTGTCCTCAGACACCTCGGTGAAGCAGTTTATAAGCTTTGACCGCAAACTTGTTTGCACTAACTGTAGCCTTACAGATTATTATTGGAAATGAATGTAATACTTCCTAATATATTAAACTAATGGGCTCAATTTTTCCTTTATTTCGGCTATTATCCCAATGAAGAGAAACAGATTTCAAATACAGTTGACTGGTAACTATTCAGAAAAGAAAACCACTCACTGCAAACACTTATATGTTTTAATGGATAATTCATTAAAAGCTTGGTCAGCCATTCACAAGACCAAGCATTTCTAAGCTAGAAAGTATCTGCTATGAATCTTGCCGCTAATGCAAAATAGAACAAATGGACATGTAATATCTTAGCTCTTGTAAAAGGATGGCTTAATTTTTGCCAAAAAAAATGGTAAATCCTTCATTTTTTGGAATGTTAGAATAGAACAGGCTGCAAAATGTTCTGACAGCCTTATTATAATTATTAGATTTTTATTCTGCCTTTATATACTGTATATACTTGTAGATAAGTCAAGAATTTTATGTGCCAAAAAAACACCCAAAAAATTAAGTTCGGCTTATCAGCGGATAGGTTCATCCACGAGTATATACGGTAATACTTTTCGAAATTCTCTGTATTTCCTGTATATACTCATGTATAAGCCCATCCATGGATAAGCTGACCTGTGAATTTTTTTATCAAAATACTATGAAAAATGCGGGTTAACTTATCTGCGGGTGGCATGTTTTTCATGGTATTTTGGTAAAAAGTTTGAGAGTCAGCATATCCACAGATGGCCTTATACATGAATATATATGGTGTGGGTGTATGTTATTTTCACCACAACAACAACCTTGTGAGGTGGATCAGGCTGAGAGAGTGACTAGCCCAAAGTCACCCAGCCAGTTTTCAGGCCTAAGGCAGGACTAGAACTCACAGTCTCCTGGTTTCTAGGCCAACACCTTAACCACTACACCAAACTGGCTCTCATTTGTTCTAATGTGGTAGTGTATTAACAATAAGGTCAAATAAAATGTGGCATGCATTCAGAATGTATTGTTTTCTTGACTACAGTCCTGATTATTTGTTGAGCTTCTCTGCGTCCTTCAAAGAAAGCTTTAACTCTTCTGAGATTCCAAAGCAACTTTCAAGATATTCAGAGGGAGGTAGCCCAAAATTCATTCCATCTTTGAATCACAGAGCTGGAAGAGGAAACATATATCAGCCCTGGCTCAGTGCCAACACCAGCTGATGAGATCCAGTGAAGGGGAATCTCCTTAGGTAATTGGTTACACTGTCAAACTGTCAGCCCTGCAAGGTAGGCTAGGTCAGGAAACAGCACCACAAGAAATAGAACTTGATTGACATGGGCTATAATAACGGCATCTTCAGGGCCTGACAATGTTTCCCTTTCCCCTCTCTTATACAGAGAGAATCAAGGTGAGGCAACCTTGAGTTTTTTTCTTATGCTTCGCTGTTTCCTGGGCTAAGCTCGTGTTTTACTAATGGTCACTGCATATTGTCTGCAAGGTCATCACTGTGGTCCTCTACACAAACCACTATTACTGTTAGGAATAGGTTTTCCTAACAGTAAATCACATTCTGCCTTCCTGTCCTTTAAATTCATAATTCAGTGTCCTGCAGTCTGGAGCAACAGAATGTATGTCTCAGCCTTCTGTGTGATACTTAGATTTCTGTATCCTCCTGCATATTTTCTCAAGGCTAAACATGGCCAGTCCCTTCAGTCTCTCCTTGTGCAACTTAATTTCCTGAAACTAGATCATATTTCTTTCCAATCTTTGTACCTGCTATCATTTAAGTATTTCTATCCGGAAGAAAATTCATTTCAAACGATATCATGTCCTTTAGAGATCTCCCCTTTGGAAGGAAAATTAATAAAATACTTGGTGATATTTTCCTCCTCAATGATGATGTGAAAATAATTTATTTGGCATTTGCTGGAAATATGTATTTGAAATACAAAGCTATGGGGAAACTGAGGCTAATAAACATTGGAAAATAATAGATCTCCCAAACAATGGAAGGAGGAGATTTGGGAGATTAAAGCCTTCCATGCTCAACATTTTTCCGTTTGCAGGGGCCTCCTCTGCAGGATTTTTTTTCCCCCTCCCTAACAAATTTCCCCAGAGTCTTCTATGACCAGTGCCTGCTTTTGCATGGAAGAAACAGAAACTAAGAATTCTTCCCTGCATAGTTCCCCTCTTTGCCTTAGCATTCCTGACTGTATATTTGTTATATGTTGACAAGGTTCAACCTTTGCAGCAAGTCCCAAAGCAAGGCGCTGTTTTGGGTTTTGGTTTAGCTCGTGTGGTCCTAGGACCCCTGGAGGTCCCCAAAGACCCTCTCAGGGGTTCTCAAAATCAAAATTATTTGCCAGGCTATGTTGAAAATAATACAATATTAAAATCCCATCCAACAATCTTGAGAAGCAGTAGTGGCAGCGTGTATGTCAGTTTTTATTTTTAATACAGTAAATATTGAGAAATATAACCCATACAAACAAAAGCTTTTGGGGTCTCCTCCCATAAAAGTGGGAAGGGGTCCTGAGAGAAAAAAGTTTAAGAGACACTGGCTTAGCATATAGTCCACATTCTGCTGACTGTTTGCTCAATAATCCATAATTAAGAACATCATAGCTTAATGAAATTGGCAATATGTAACTTCATCTTTATCAAAGCCTTTACTCTGATAATTAAATGAATGTATCCATGAAGTCACCAGACTCAAGCTAGAATTTGAAGGAGTATTCTTTATTTTAATATCTCCTCTACCTTACACCTGCTACCGACTTTGATTTTTTTCCTGACCACTCGCTAACCTTGTCTATTCAGATTTTGGGTAGGGGCAAATTTCTCTTTATAGCATAGCCGGCTTTTTCCTCAGTTCAATGTTAGAAGCCACAAACATTCAAATAAACAAGGAAAACTTCACCTTTTTTCATTATGCAGGGACACAGATGGTTGTGGGTTCTGAAATTTCAGCTGATAATGAATCATCTGGACCTGGAGATAAAAACAAAACAAAGCAAAGCAAAGCAAACCTGCTTCTATTTTCAAGTAAGCAATAACTTAGCAGAAAACAAAAATAGCTTGGTTTTACACAGTGAATTGTGCAAAAAAAAAAAAAAAAAAAAAGTAACCCTAATAAAACAGAAAGCATAGTCTTTGTTAAACGTGCTAACATTGTTGTTCAGATATGCTGGTTCTCTGTGTATATTTTCATACCTCATATTTTGTTTAGACACTAACCAGAAACCTTGGCCCAAAGTTTCTATTTTATTTTGGAAATGGCACCCAGATGGAACTTGGTGGAATTGCCAGGGAAATGAACAGCTATGACTGTTCACGTGCTTTGGTTACTCACTGAATGGAGAGATGTACATCTTCCCCCACTATTACACTGCATGGAATTTTCCAGAGAGAGAACAGCACCTGAAAACTGCCAGCTGGATGGAAACCACCACCATATCAATCCAGAGCCCCAGTGGGAAATGGCCTAGGCCTGAAGTTTACAAGATTAAGAAGAACACGGCACTGCCCAAATGATCAGAACCCTCTTCTCGCACAGACACACCACTGTTTTTATCAGCCTCCGTCTTCTGCGAAAAATCACCAAAGCCCTCTGGGGTGGCTTTTCACTCCTCGGAATACTTTGTTTTCTTGGGCCGATCCATCATGAGCACAATGCTAGAAATGATCAATTATTTTCCGTCATTTTCTGAAACTTTAGAACTATTCTGAAACCCTATCACCGCTCTTGATTCAATTTGCTGTTAACCTAGAATTGCACACTGAGCAGGCTGAAGAAATCAGTTCATTCTGTCTCCAAAATACTCCTCTTGCTCCTGAGCTAGCACTATGTCTAGTGCTAGTTAAGGAGCCAGACTGGCCACCTACGACAGCCAGAGCTACGCATTTCCTTGTCCCATATATGGCCCCCTGTCATTAATCCTGAGGGATCCATCTGACTTGAGAATACTTTATGCCCTGAAAAATTACCCACTGCATCAGAGACAGAGGCCCACACTCTTCATATTAGGTTTGAGGTTTGAGATCAAGCAAGGAGCTCAAAATGTGTGGAAGACTGCTATCTTAGATCTCAAGTAACTTGAGATTCTCAGTAGCTGGTTTTCAATCTACTTTAACCAAATTGGTGCGATCGAGAGTCTTTAAAAGTGACACAGAGCCATCTCACACAGCCACCGACCTTGCTCCTAAATCCTCAGCAACATTTCTGTGCCAGCACATGAACTTTTCGTATTATCATCAACACTGTCTTCGATCTCTTCACATACCAAACTGGGGAGCTGGGGGGCAGCCCCACTCCTATCCTTCTCTCCCCATATTTGTTCTTCATGGCAAAGAAAGCATACAAACAGCCATTATGCTCCAAAGTGGCAAAGTTCCCCATCAAAATAGCAAGAAAAAAGAGAAAACAGTGGTCACACAGCATGGCTGCATGGCCTCAGAGTCTGAGGAGGCAGGATAGGGTGAGAGTCCCCACCCGTGGGAAACTACCCCCCCTCATTGTTTCAGAGGAACACTGTGAAACAATCTTTATAATGTTCCTTTAGAGCAGCAGCTCAGCCAGTGGTTCAGTTGATGAAGATTTCTACCAGTTTCACAGCATCAGGAGGACCCAAGAGTATGGGGGTGAGCTTGGACCCACGCTGTCCTTGGACTAGCACAGCCTCTTCCATTTATTGCTGCTACGACTTTTCAGAACAGTGGTTTTCTTTTCTCTATTGGCTCTTTCTGAATAAGATAGTTCTAGGTTGTGCTCTAACAGCCTGAAGCATTTGACCTCAATTTAATTTAGATCCACCTACAGATTTTCTAGAGGGTAACTTATGCACAATATATTGTTTAATTTGGCATCAACCACCCAGAACTGAAGTGTGATCTCCGCTTTGCTGGGACATATAAGCCACTGATCTTTTCTTTACTTTTCCTCTCTATTTACTATCCATTTCCTTTGCATGCTTCATATTGGGTAAACTCTATTCTCTCTGTATTTTTCCTATAATTGGGTCAGAATACTTAGATGTGCCAACCCATGTCCTGAAGAGGAGCATACTATTTATTTATTTATTTATTTATTTATTTATTTATTTATTTGCTTATTCATTGGTTTGTATTTATTTACTTTACTACTTAATTACTAATTTGTAGGGGGAAATGAATGCTACCTGAACTTTATTCTTACTAGCATTTCTCTTGCTATGGATTCACCTAGCAGAATCTATTATGGATTCTTCTTACATTTCTGTTCGGTTCATCCTGAGTTTGACTTGCATTTTCCAGCTGAAGACAAATGATTATTAAAAGACATTTCTTGGAGCATAGCAGATTTTAGGGTTTGTTTGCCAGGGTTTGTTTGCTTGTTTGTTTTTCTGCTAACATTTCATATTATTAGCCTAGGAATTATGGACTCTTGGAGACCTTGTATCTGAGTTTTAACTAAGTCGTTATGCCTGCCTGAAAACTAAAAACAAAAACAAAACAAATACAGAGCAAACTTGGTTATCTTTATGAAGGCAGCTTCATAAGCCAAGGTTTGGAGTTGGCAAGTTTTCAATAAAACCAAGTTAAGACTGATCTTATTGTCTTCTGAGTTTGGACATAACACTGAAATACGGTTTACTGAAAAGGAAAGTCAATGCGTGCTGGAGGAGGGGAGAGGATGTGGAAGTAATTGTGTATAGCATCTCTGAACTGTAAGATACAAAAGGCTACATAAACTTTCTATTCATTTCCTACCATTATACAAGCAGCATCAGCAATAAAAGAGACACTATTTGCAGCTAGCTCCATTAATACAAGAGAATGATTCATTTTAATGACACCATCTTTGTAATAAGCACCCAGCATAAATATATCCATCCCCAAGTACCCTTAAGGTATATAGCTGTATGAAAGTCCCAGTAATATTTAAAAAGTGAAGTAAAAGTTGAAACAGCCTGAACAGATTTAGCACGTCATAATATTGTTAGACAAAAATATGAGACCTGTAATATTTATTGAAAATGTTAGCTGTTTTTTCCATGACTTGTATTTGGATACAGAAATTAAATTTCTAATGGGAAATGATTACATTGTCTGCTCTTGGTCTGCAACACTTGATCTGTGTTCAGTTCTGTGAGGCCGTCTCTACAAAACAGATTCTTTTGAAGAGGCAAACAAAGAAATAAAGAAAGGGAAGGTCAGTTGTTGCTTACAAAAGTTTGAAGTGCATGGTGTATGACTTCTCTAAAAGATATTTATAGCTTAATATATTTTCCTCCCCAAATGAGAGGCCTTCCTAGGAAGGGAAAGTGTAACTTGTAACAAATGCTACTCATATTCATTAATTCATTAGGGATGATGATGTCCCACCACAAAAGCTCAAGGGCTCCTGCTTACATTCCTTGTGGTCATTTCATCAGCTCATTTGCATCCTTAGGTACAGTGAGCATTTGGTTTCACTGCAGGTTGAGAAAACATTACAGTGTGCATGGTTGCCCTTGCTGCTGCTGTCCTATATGCTCAATTACCTTGTTCCCTTCTGGAAGATTTAGCTCTTGCTATCTCAATCAATATTTTAATGGAATCTATACACCACAATCAATAGGCTCACATTGTATTCCCATTATCGCTAAAAGTTGGACTCATTTCCGGGAGATTATAGATGTCTATGCTGAAAATTCTAAGCCTGAACCCTAAGTGCAACTCCAAAGCTGATCCAAGCAACTTTTAACTTCCTGTAAAAACTGTAAATGTTGGAACTACTACTTCCTCTTACCCCTTGCTCCAATATTAGAGTTTAATGATACATTAGTAAAATCTCTGGCTATTATAAAGTAGCCATTTCCAGAATTAGCCCATAAAGTTGAGTGCATTTGATACTGCAGACTTTTATTGATAAGAACTTCTACAATGGAACATAAATATGTAGCTATTTCAGTGGCAGCTATCTGGTAACCAGATGTAGAGGAAAGAGGGAATGACCTTGAAGGACAGGAGGAAGAGCTGCTACTGAGGCAATGGTCAGATAAAAGGAGCCTGAATCTGGGCCAAGAAAATAATGTGAATAAACTTCTCAGATAAGCCCCTCCCTAGTTCACATGAAGATAAAGCAGGGGTGGGGGGAAGCACATTCAGACTTGCAAGATTCTGTTACTATAATTTTACAATAAAAGTAGTATTGACCTGTATGCATTGGTTTCCTAGTCTGGTCTACCTTGAAGGACTGACATCACCTCTCTGTTTTCATGGATCAGATATTGAATAGCTATGGGGCACCAAGAAATACCAATGTCAATGGACATTAAAACTACATGAACACTGGCTAATCACTGTAAGGTTTGCAGCAGACCAATTAAAAAAAGCTGGGTTTAAACTGGAGGAGGATGGACTGGTCCAGGGATAGGCAATAAGAGAATTAAAAGAGATGGGGAGCTGAAGAAGAAAAGAATAGAAGAAAGGAGGAAGAAGAGTTCAAAACATGTTGAAGGGGACTGTAATGTCATGTAAATTATGCAAAGGTTTCAGTCTCCCAAATGAGCATAAGAATTCCAATAACTCAATTAGTCAGGATAGTTGTTTGTACACCATCAAAAAAGAGGGGAGGCAGCCTCCCATTTCCAAAAAGAAACAGATGTTGCTTTTATTCCCTATGGCAAAAAAGTCAATTCCCTTAGGCTCTTTCTCAACTGCAAAGGAAACCTTGAAAGAATAAGAAGGTTCTTGAAAGGAGACGTCATGCAAGAAGCCAGCCAGTCCTCTCCAGAGAATAGTACTTTCTCCTTGGATCCCTTAGACAGCATCTTCTAATTTAGATCTGCTCTTTGTACTGGGTCCAATTATCTGATTACTCCAGAATGTGGTAAATCTCTTGACCAAAATGAACTGCTTTGCCTCTTATTTTCAGTAGTTTTGAGAGTGGGTGGTTCCAACTTCATAATCCCGTTTTTCCTCAGATCTAAGTTATGTCTGGTTCTTCATCAACGTGCACATAATTTGCTGGATACACCTGCCATAGTTGCTTTCATGTAAGAAAAAGAATACCAAAGAGACTTACAATTAATGGCTAATTGCCACATGGGTAATACAGCTCTAAAGGAACTATATATGAGATTTAATAGCTGTGTTCATATACTACAATAAACCTTAACGGGGATTGCTTGTTTGGCTTAGCTTGTGTAAAGCTTAGTTCTTGTGGTTTATTAATCACGGTTTATGGGTTAGCATTATGTAAGAACTAAACTTTATGGGTCAAGAAGTCAGTTAAAACAAACTGCCACTTATTCCAGTGGAGTATTATCTCAGTTTTTGGACTGTGCTTATAAACTGTCCAATCCTGACGTCTCCTTTAAAAGTAACAAAATAAGTAAATCAAATCCGGTGTAGCATAAAATGAAAAGCTTTAACTGTGAGCAAGGAAATCTTTGGTTCACATCTTGTGTCAAAGGCCTTAGACAAGGTAGAAATGACGAAATGCTATGTTGTGGAATATTTTCAGAAACAAATTCTGCATATAATCGGTACTGTACGGAGATAAAATGGAAATTCTGAGCTTGTAGCTTCCTGCCTAGTTCATGATTGTTGACGTCAGGTCCTCTAGAGAGCCTAGGTCTCTTTCCCTAATGCCTGATGTTCTTCCCATGAACGCTTAGATATGTAACTTGGTTTTAGATAGGAAGCTGGAAACCATCCAGTGCTATGAATAAACTAAACCCATTGGACTTGGGTACTATGTGACATTTAAAACTGCACGAGCTGGTTCTCCCCATCTGTTACAAATCTAAAGACAGAGCTCTTGCCTCCACCGCTATTATCTTTTGCTGATTCATATTCATTTCTATTATTTTCCCTGCAATGCATTAAAAAACAAGGCCACTGGAATTCAGGTTGATCCATCTTTCCTGACAATTTGCTAGTTACAGTGATGTCCAGCTTTATGGAGCTTGAGATCTATGCAGTTCTGTTTTTATTGTGAGGGACATACGTGCCTGATTTGAATACTGAATGCAGCATACATAATAATGGGAAGTTGAACTACCTGAAAACGGGGTTTCAGCAATGCGCTATTAATATGTATTGTATTTTCCAGTGCAAACATTCTGAAAACTGTAAAAATGTGAATATCCAAAGAACTTTAATGAAGTTTAAAGTTCATCAAGCACAAGTCATAAAGGGTTAATCTTTTGACCTCACCAGTTATGAATAGCTCAGTTCTCCACAGCATCAGAAGGACAAGGTGAATAAAATCTGTTTCTTCTTTTCTAGATTTTGCCCTGTGCATGGTGTTTTTAATTGTTTTTAATTATAGCCTTTACTTTATTGTTACCTGCCTTGATTGGGTGGCCATATATTAAATCCATATAATAAATGCATATTCATAGTTGATCATAAGCATAGTCCAAAAATAGATATACATCTGATTACTTATATATTCATTAGTAAACTGTTCCTAATACACAAATGTTGTATATAGTGTATGAAAAAAAACCCAATATACACATTTCTGTATGTAACTTCCCCAAATAAAAGCATTTTTTTAGTGCTTGTGAATTAAGTTACTCGTTTGTACAACAACAGATTTCTTTTTGGCAGCTCTAACCATTTTCCTTGAAAAGAAATTGATGATGGATTTCTTCAGTATCCTTACTGCTAGATATCCTTGTATAAGATTGCATTGCAAATGACATAATCCTCACATCAACATATATATCAATAAAAAGTAAATATGCAATTTATTAATGTACAAGTATGTTTTTGAATTTATAGCCTGTTTGAAAAAAATTGGAAGATTCAGTCGAATGTCTGCAGGGAGGATATACTATACGTCACCTAACAATTTTAAAATAAAAACAGGAAATGCCCAAATTTCCCACAGCCCACAGGCATGGCCCAGAATATATATTGATCTAATTGCTTGTTGTTTACTTAGGCTGCCAGATCGTCACATGACTTGAGGTGGCCCAGAGGATAAAAAACAAGATAGAACAATAAAATAGAACAATAAAAAACCAAAAATAATAGATCAATAATAAAATATTCACAAGCAAACATCCTTGTGTTAAGAAATAAAGCATGAATACCTGCTGGCCATTCTAAAATATATTTGTAGATTTGTCCCAATATATAGCAACTCCTTTATACTGAGTTGTGCTGTCCAGTAGCATCTGGGGGGGGGGGTCTAATTATTATTATTATGGTTGGTCGCACAGTCAGCCAGATGTTTAGACTGGATTTGGCATTTTTATCCACTTATCGAGTCCTTCCCAAGGACCTGCTGTCTCCAGGTATTACAATGTCTGCTATCCAGACTTTTTTGTCTTATCAACAATTATGAAGTTATCGTCGTCATCATCACCATCATCATCCAGCTTTTTTTATATATAACTCAACACCTCACAACAACCCTGTGAGGTGAGTTGGGCTGAGAGAAACTGACTGGCCCAAAGTCACCCTGCTGGTTTTCGGGCAAGAAGACAGATGTGGTATCACGATCTAAGCCCCACCTCTTTCGTACATGTATTTGACACATATGAAAAGGGGCAGAGCCTGAATCATGACCCTGCATCCAGCATCTTGCCCTCTTTAATCCCCTTGTGATGCCCCCAGTGCTGACTCATCATTCTTCATTTTAAAGGTCGAGCAAGGCCACCAAAGGTCCTGTTATCACCACCAAACTTTCTACACAAATTCCAGAAGTTTATTTTTTTAAAAAACTCCAAAAGAGCCAATTTTTAAAATTTCTATCATGCCTTTCCTCCGGAAGTTCAATAGCATTCCCTCCTCCTCTTTTTCCCAGGTAAGAACTCGGTAAGGTAGTTTGTAAAACCACTCAACTGATCTTCCATGGCTGACGGTGGACTTGAAGCTGGGCCTCCCAAGTCTTTGCCTAATACCTTCGCCACCTTTCCACTCTAGACCCATCCTTCCATACAGCAGACCTCCAGTGACAGAGTCAACAGTGCCATTTTGGATTGCAGGTGGAAAATGCCATTGTAAAAACTACCTTTTAGTTGGTAACCCAACAGAAATGACAATCCCTCTGAAAGCCACAAAATCACACTGCAAAAAACAAAACAAAACCAGGATACCAATAGAGGTTTTAATCAGATGTGCTATTTTTCTCTTTGCTTAGAGTTTTAATTTTAATTTTATTTTATTACCCCAAGGGGAACATTAAAAATGGCATCTCTCCTTGCATGAGGAGGTGGTGGATAATGTTTAAGCTTCTGTCTTATTCAGCCAGTCTATCTTGTAGGGCTGCAGTACCCAGAAAGTACAAAAATGGCTTTTCTTCACCCCTGATCTAAATTATATTGCTGTATTGATCACATTTTGAGCGAGTAGGAGTGGGATTTGAGGCAGAAGAACTTCAGGTAGTCCTCACTTACTGACCACAATTAAAACTGGCAACTCCATCACCAAGTGACACAGTTGTAAAGTGAAATGTCACTGACCACACTGACCTACAATGTCAGTTCTGGCTGTGGTTATTAAGCCAATCACCTGTGGTCATTAAGCATGACCTCACATGACTGCAATTTGCAACTTCCTGCTGACTTCCCCATTGATTTCGCTTGTTGGAAGCTGGCTGCAAAGGTCGCAAAAGGTGATCATATGACCATGGGACACTGCAACTGTCGTAAATGCATGCTAGTTGCCAAGCAACTGAATCATGATCATGTGACCACGGGGATGCGGCAACGGCTGCAAATCTGAGGACCAGTCATAAATCTCCTTTTTCAGTGCTTTCATAATTTTTAACGTCACTGAATGCACAGTCAGTAAATGAGCAAGACTTGTATTACCTCTTTTTCAGTTCTGGGACTCCAAATAAATTATTAGGCTCAGAATTTCTGATATTAAATGGATGGATATTTACGAGGCACTGCCAAGGATTCTAATAAAATGCAACATCTGGCCCACAAGTCTGAAATGTACCCATCTTAGTCAACAAGTAATGGATCGCTATCCTGTAGTCCAGACATTAGCACCTACCAGCTAAGTAAAAACAACAGCATGAAAAAGCCCTGTAGAATGGCAGCTGGGAAATGTTACCAGTAAAATTGCCTTCCAAGATTATGTGACCTGGATTTTAATGTTCTAAGTGGCTTTCAGCTACATTTTCATCCTCCCTAGAGCAAGACAGCAAGACAGTTACTCAGTTTTGTAGTTGTTTCTTAAATGGGAATAGTAGCTAGTGTCCCTTTTTATTATGCCCTACCAGAGTGCAGCCTTATAGGTCTGGAATAGGAACATATAATCTACCAAACATTTCTGGAAATATACTTTATTACTGGTTGACCATGCTGCCTGGAATTGAATCGGGCAGGTATGTACAATTGTTTGAGTCTAGAGCAGCGGGGAGGGGAGTATCTTTTGGTTGGGAAAGATCAGTTCACATTTGGAGGTGCAGCAGAGATGTCCACAGGGCCACAACCATGCAATCAAAGTGCCGCCCCTGTTTTACATGCATCAAAATGCATATTAAAAAAGGGTGGGGCTTGATCCCACAGTGAGGGCTACCATCTTGATTTTTTTGAAGGCCGTTATGGATGAGATGTGCTCGATACATCATCCTCATCCATCCATTTTTTTTTTTTATTTGTGCAAAACAGAGGAGGGACCACCTGGTGTCCTACTTTGCATCCGTATTCTGCTGCTGTTAGGTACATGACAGGGTTAAAGCTGGAACAACCAAAGGTCCTCGGGGACTGTCCGTACTAATTTCCTATAGGATTATTTCCAGTGGCTCTGGAAAGTTCTCTGCTTTTCAATATATCTATAATATACATGGTTGTCTCTTGATCATATTTTCCTCTCTCACTACCCTTTTGTCCTCCTTTGCCAATTAACTTTGTTTGTTTGTTTGTTGGCTGATGTTTAATTAATTAACAGCAATCATTATTTTTTGCTAGCTGAACTGAATGGCGTGTTTGCTTGCTCTGATTTGGATATAGGGGCTGACGGGAAGCGTGCTGAATGCAAACTAAACTGAAAATTACCCATAGTCATTTTCGAACATCATCATCATCATCATTTGATGATGTCAGATGGGTAGTCTGGCTTCAAACATGGAAGTGGCCAGGATTTTCCATTTTTTCCAGTTTGGGATTTTGGTAAAGCATGTTTTAAGGCCAATGTTAAGATTACAGTTTCATTCCACAAAATGCCTCTTAAAAATGTTGCTGATTTGGGACAGTTACAATTAGGAGTTCTCAGGACCATAGAAAAAGGGGGTAGGGATGTTCTTTTGGGGACATGGCTTAGGAGCTATGGAAGTCAAAGTGCATATGATTAAATTGATGTACTTTATGGCTGGAATATAATATTCCTGTGTATATTTAGGATTGATAACAGTTTATGAACAGTTGGGTGCATTTTTAAGCATTTATTTATTTGTTTATTGTCCTTGCCTGTGGATATTTATTATTTCAATTGGAAGACTATGATTAGAGATGTTTGTATTTTTCGTCTTCCTTCCTTACTGGATAAGAATCTTTCCTCTTTTCCCTTTCAGATTACTTTTCCTGTGAGTAAATGATTGTCACCACAACTTTAACTTCAGTAATGAAAGCATAGCCTTTTTTTCACTTGGATAATAAGGTTTTTCTTCCATGCTTGTTTGTTTGCTACTTGCACAAGGGAGAGAGACGAAGTCTCAGGGGGCTTTCTGTGGCAGCTTCTGGAGTGTTTCTGAGGCGTGGTTGCAGGTGGCAACCAAATTGGCATATAAGGAGCTCAGAGGCTGAAGAATTAACCAGACTTCTCCAGAGCTCTTCAGGTAATGGCTGTGTCCTTTTCCTTACAGGCAGAACAGACATGGTTTTGCAGCCTATCCATTTTCTACTTGGTGCCATTCAAAAGCATGATTAACATTTGAGAAAAACATCTGTTTGCTTTTGTTTTGTCAAATTCAGACTCTAATTAGGCCCAGGTGAAAGTCCCTGTGAACATGGGAAAGACGACTGTAACAGTACCCCCTCCAACAACAACCCACCATTTTGTTTTTATGCTAGAGTTTGATCATGCTGGTGGTCATATACTGATGTTACTGTTGTTTGCTGCTGCTTGGTCTCCCTCTTCTTTTTTTATAACCCTCAAGAAGGTGAAGTAAAACTTTGCCTTCTCACTGACTGAGCTTTGTAGTCTGCAGGACTTTGGTCCTCTTCAGTGGCCTCCACGGGGGGAAGGTTAAACTCTGCAAGGCGGTGGGCACACTGTTGCCACCCAAGCCCTGCCCCTTTTACATTGTTGAGTGTCACATGCACATTCATAAGGGGTAGATCTGCCATGTCTCAGATTTTCATTGCCTGCAGATGCTGCTGGACTGTTGAACAGAATCAGTGAGATTTGGAAATACGGCGACTTCTTAAAGCAAAAGAAAATGACGACAAAGCCTTCTGCCCATTTTGTCATCCTATTACTTTCAATTTTTTAATGGAAATTGGTACATAGCTCCAACCCTTTCCTTCTAGTCCCATAAAAGTAGCTAGGCCTACTTCCAAACCTGGAAATTTATGAGTGTACATTTTTGTGGTTGTGTTAGTTTACCCCTATTTCTTTCATATCTTCAGGACAACCAAATAAATGCATTTAAAATCTAGCTTTCATAAAGGTGGATTTATCTTTTAAAGTATTTGTTGCATCCCATTTCAGAACTCTAGGTGGCTTACAAATATCTGGATTTTACAGCAATTACTTTTCTTAATAATTTACACTTCAAATTATAGCATGATGCATGACTAGTTTCATATTAAATAAAGATCATTAATGACTCAGTGAACGACAGAGAAGAATGTAGCTAGATGCATTCTCCAAAATAGATATGCTTTTGGAAAGATATCCTGGCCAATTATTAGCCAGTAACCCACTTTCCCTCTTAGGGCAGAAATTACTAGCAATGATTCTTTCAATCCATTCAGCGTGCTTTTCTGAGCATGCTCATTGTTTAATGAATTTGTCAGCCTATAATGCAATCTTTATTTCCTTGATCTTCTACCTAAGCTTTAATGGTTATGTCTTGATCATAAATCAAGGCAAGGGAACCAGGGAAGCACACGCTATCCAGTGACTACCAAATGTATATTCTCTGCTCAGTAGATCTTGGAGCTTGCCATGCTTATATTTTCTTTGTACATACTCAAAGTAGTGGCAGCTGAATGAGCCAATTGACTCTCATTCATATTATACAGACTTTAGGGTGTATGTGCCTTGATTCCTGACAACAACTGGACAATGCAGTTTGACAACATTTTCAGAAGTGGTTTGCCATTACTTCTTCCTAGGACTGACAGAAAGTGACTACCCCAGCTGGTTTTGTGCCTAAAGCAGGACAAGAACTCACAGACTTCCAGTTTCTAGTCTGGTGCTTTAACCACTACACTAAACTGATTCTCATTAGATTGTTTTTTGTGCCTTTGAGTCAGTGTTGATTCCTGGCAACTGCCTGGACTAGTCCCTGCTGTTTTCTTGGCAATATTTTTGGAAGTGGTTTGCCCTTGCCTTCTTCCTAGGGCTGAGAGAGAGTGACTGGCCGAAGATCACTCAGCTGGCTTTGTGCCTAAGGTGGGACTAGAATTCCCAGTGTCCTTGTTTCTAGCCTGGTGCCTTAATCACTACACCAAATTCACTCTTGGGATTAATGAGATTTATTGAACATAGTTTCCTATAGTTTTCACTGGTCATTTCTGTATTATCTGAAGAAACAAGTACCTTTTTCAGAACACATGAGATCAGACTGTTTAATTCTTTATCATTTAAGACTATCCACTTCTGTTAACAGTTCCAGTTACTGGTATCCTCTGTGTTGCAATAAGGCAGAAATTATTGAAAAGCAAGTGATGGACAATGATATAATTATGGGAAAAATCCTCAGCTGTGCTACCATATCTGCTCCAGCCAGTGCCTCCAGCCCCCTTTCCAGTTGTTTACCATTCTGCCTACTGGAAGTGGAAAGAGTCTGATTACTATGACATATATAGATACCTTGAATAACCCAGGAAGTCATTCTTACTTAGAGAGCTACTCCACATACAGAATTCGGATTGTAAGGTGATGTTTGCAATAATAGAGAACTACTGTATGCCTGCCAAAAGCTGCAAAATAATAATCTTTGAAATGAAACTTTCTTGTAAAGAAGCTAGAGAAGCTATTAGCTACCGTATTATACATCAAATCTCCCTATATTTTTATTTTTCATCTTTTTTCCAAAAAAGTATATACTGTACATATAGTATATGTGTGTGTGTGTGTATATACACACATATATACATACTTGTATGCAGTGTGTTTGTGTGTATACATACACACAAACACAAATGTATATATTGCTATACTAAAGCTAAATTATAATCCATAAAAGTTGCAATACAAAGCAAAAGTCACATCCTATAACAGTTTAGTCCAGGGAAAATAAATTATGATTAACGGTACCATTTGTCAGTCAAGCAAATAATATTCAATACTCCACTGAAATAATATTGAATACTCCACTGAAATATTACCAAGTAACATAATCAAAAATTAACAGTCCAGCAAATACTTCCTGATGATTACAAGAAATCATTAAATAATTATAAACAACAAAAACAGTAATAGCAAAGATGGGTTCCTAAAATATTGCAGACCATAGTTCCACAGCAACAAAGTCATGTGTCCTACAATATTAATGATAGGAAACCAAAACAAAGAAAAAACAAACATTTGAGTTGTAGCAAAAATAAAGCATGCTTTTTAAAAAAATTAAATGAGGGGTTTTGTTGTTTTTAAATGAGTATAACTGGGATTTTGCACTATTTTCACAAAGAGGGGCTTTTCCCCCTGGCTGGCAACTTTATTCAGCTCGAGCCTATCCAGTGCCTTTCCAAATCTTATTTGGGCAGCTAAGAACAGTTCATCGTGCCTTGGACCTCTGCCTCCCACATCTGCCACTTCATTCCACCATGTATTATTGCAACTGCTAGGCCCTTTCTTCTCCTGTTCCTCACTTGTGGGCACTGGGACCACTTTTGGATTGAAGCCAAGCCAGCATCCATATCAGCAGGTGGCTACTGAAGAATGGGGAAGGAGAGATGGAAGCAGCCAACTTCAAATGGCAGTTAGTTCAACTGAGCTGGGAAACATGAAACACAGCAATGGCTCCAGATAGAACCTGCCCTCCTCATCTAAGAAACAACCTTCTGCCATTTATCCAGAATGACTCCAAGGTAACAAATTTCTTTCCAGATAGAAGAATTTTCTTTTCCACCCACTGAAAACTGGCCTACCGAACTCCAGCAGTTCCTCTTTGATAACATCCAAGACCAGACTTTCAATTCCGCAAGAGCTGAGTCTTTAAACCTTTGCTTAATCACTTTATTTACTGTTGACTAATTTTGCTTTGCTTGATTTGCTTAAGCTTTAGCTCAGTGCAGGCTAAGGTCAAAGTTCCTTTTGACACCGTGGGCCTTACTTTAGAAAATACACTTATAGGCCAATGCAGTTAGATTTACAGTCTAAATGACTCAATACAACATGAAAGGGAAAAACAAAATGTAGAGAAGGGAGACTTAAGGATCAGCTTTTCAGGTTTTTCATAACAATTTTAATAGGTTGGATGATTATGTTTAAAGAAGAATACGGATCAAATGATACGTATTTGGCCTGGCTGCATATCCATTATAATTAGAAGGCATAGTAAAAAGGTACATTGGTAAAGAGGGAAAAGAGATGAATACATTTATTTGTTTAGGCTTCTTTCATTCTTATTTTCCTGGTATTAAATTCATTTCATCTCATTTGTGATTTTTTTTTAAAGAACCTACAAGAATATCTATATATATTTCTTTTCACTTTTCACCCAGTGGCCATTATTTTGTATACCAATATATATGTATATGTATATAGTGTGTGTGTGCATGCATGTGTGTATTCATAAGTAATTTTTCCAATCCATGCGTTTTTAATGTTGCTTCTGTTAATATACATATTTTTGGGGTGCATTTTCCATTGCAAAATTCAGAAGAGATGGAGACTGTTATTTTGTTTGAGCATTAATTTGAGAGGAATGAATTAGAGGTTCACATTAAAATGGAAACTGAACAAATTCTTCCTACAGTCCCTTGAGGGTATATGATATGCTGTTATACCTATCTTCTCTTTCATTTGTTTTAAGTATCATGAGAAGCTACCAATTTAAATGAAAGAATAAGGCAAAGGGGGGAGCACTTAATTTTCTCCCTTCTGGCTATATTTCTGTACTAAAACACCACATAACCCCAGCTGCCTTTCCATCCACAAGGAGAAAAATATGGGTAATTTCTTTGTAAAGGTCATATCTCTTAGTTTCACTAGGCTAGCTTTGATTTTTTTTTTTTTAATTTAATCAGCTGCATGCAGTTTGTTTCTCTGTTTTCATCTTGGCTCAAATTCACTGACCTCCTTTTGCAGTTTAGCCATCTTGAGTATTCGCTGGAGTAGAAAGCTGGGCTATAAATCAAATAAATAAATAAAGGCTGAGGAGCAACCTGATTGGTAGCAAAATCCAGTGTTTACCTCAAGGTAGCTGTGTAACTACAAATATAGGTGAAACTATCAAGGAGATCTCTAAAGATGCCTGTGTCTGAACCATGATTCAGTGCCCCTCCAAAACCCTCCTTGCAGTACGTTAAGGTGTCTGAGTTTAATAACTAAATGAAAAACAGATAGCAAATCTGTTCTCAATGCTTCAAAGACAAATAACATCTGGCTTATCTCTTGGGCTCTCTTGCCTGATTTTTATTACACTGACAGTGTAAGGTGAACAAAATGTCCTAGCAGTAGCTTCATGGAGTAGAATACTGCTGTTGCTATAGTCTTTTGCAACGGGTTCTCCTGTACAGTACTGATAAGTTCTTTTTTAATTCAGTGGTAGCACAAAAAGGCTAGAACCCTCTTTGGTCCAGGAGGTCTTGCTTACCGTCACTCATGCCTTAGTCACTTTCTGACCGGATTATTGCAACGTGATCTAAATAGGACTGCCCTTGAAAAACATAACAACGGAAGTTATAATGGGTCCAGAATGCAGTGCTGCATACAGTTAAGGGCACCCTATGGTTTGCCCATGTTACACTACTGTTGCACGAGCTGCACTGGTTCCCAGTTTCTTCCTAGGTGCAATTCAAGGTGTGGGTTATCACCTTTAAAGTCCTGAATGGCACAGGGCCATGTTATTTGCAAGACCTCCTCTCCTGAGAGTATCTGCCTGTCTCACCAGTTTGGATAGGTGAGTGCCCTCCAGGCTCATTCTCTTAACTATTGTTGTCTGGTGGGACCTTGCAGTTCTGTCTTCCCTGTAGCTGCTCTGGCCCTTTGGGACAGCCTCCCCCTGGCGATCTAGAAGGCCACGACCCTCTTAGCCTTCCAGAAGGCCGCGAAGACCTGGTCATTCCCTCAGGCCCTGGGCTAGGATGGAAGTGAGCCCAGCAAATGTGGAATTCCAATAGAAGAGAATATCTGTAGCTCAGGGTTGAACTGTGGAGTTCTTGGTGCTCTCTGAGCCTGGTTGTTTTGTTGCAGACCTTTTACTACCCAGCTAGGTTACCTAGCTGGATAATGAAACGTCTGCAAGCAAACAACCAGAAAGCATCAAGAACTCCAAATGTAGAACTGACAGGATGTTGTGGCACCATAATGGGAAGTGTGATTTTTTTTTTTTAAGTATAAGTTGCATGATCGTGGGTTATTTTTCTATTTTCACTGGTTGTTGTCAGCTGCCTAGGATTATGCTGTGTAAGATAGACAGCCATATAGGTTTTTATAAATAAATAAATCTCATAACATTTTGCCAGCTGAGAACAGCATCTTTTTGGTCATGTGTATCCTCCAGATTCTACACTGGCTTATATTTGGCTCAAGAGAACTCCCCACACAGAGCATCTCCCCTCCTGCCACAACTTTGAAGCACTGCTACATCATGCTTCTCCTGTGCCCTAAGGTGGAAACACTTACTTGGAGCGCTGGAAAGATCATCACTCAGCACCTTCAAGTAGTAAGGCACAGCTGGATGAGCTTGTAGTCTGATTAAGTATAAAGCAGCTTTTTAAATTTTTGTCTTGCTTCTATGCCTCATTAGGACTCTAACATGATGGCAAAACATATTACATTAATCATCATTTGTTTAAAATCTGCATATTTGATGTGGATACTTTGATTTTGCATGCAAAGTAGCTTTGGGGGAGCCAATTCAAAATGTGATCCCAATCCTTCCTGTTGTATTCCTTCAAACTGGTTTTCTGCTGAAAGAATTCTCTTAGCTGACAGGGTGGGTTTTAGGGGCCAAATCCAATCAGATTCAAAAGAAGATCATCCTAGGCAACTCTTAAGCCCTAAAACTTGGTGTGAAGTTGCTTTAAGAAAAAAGGCTTATCGGAGGAAGTACTGTATATAGTCATGTAACTACTGACAGTAAGAAATACTTGGCTTTCTTAGAGGTTTCTCAGACATTTTGCCTGAAGCAGAAGCTCCATATTCACTTAACATTTCATTTTTGTGAGATCGATTAACAGCCTAGAATTTGGGAGAATCCTGAGATGATTGATAGATAGACAGACAGACAGACAGACAGACAGACAGCTGGCTTGTGCTTTTCTAAAGTTCCTTGTCTCTAACGTTTTGCCAGAGAAAGATTCACCTCCTATCTTTTCACCTCAGGGTGCTTTCCATTTTGCTTCAGGTAAAATTTGGGCAGTGACTGGTAGAGCTATGATGTGATGAGCCAAGTCATCAGATTTCCTTCTTTTGAGATACCAAAGCTCTAGTTGTAGGTATCCGAACTCTCACAGGTTAGGGGTCCAGCATCTGCACTGCATACATACAATCCCAGACTGAATGCTTAGTATCTCCTAGTTTTGAAGGAATAAAGTATTAATTGTGGGGGAAGAAAGTTTGAGAAAGCTGCCTCACTGGCATGGACAATACTAGGCTACTAAGACCATTTCATGACTGGCTAATATATTCCACACTAGGATTGAGCAGTAGTAGAGCTTGCATGTTATATAAAATATCATTTGGCTTAGCAAGTTGTGCAGACTCAGCACAGTGCTTGGTAAACCATAATTTAGGCTTTGCTCACTGTGTGATCACAGCTAATTATGGTTTGTTAAACAAACCATGGCTTAATGTAATGTATGGAAGAGTCAGGCACTTGCAGAACACAGAATCCTTTCTGTTTCTGAGACCATCTTGGTAGAAAAAAGATGGAACCAGCTGAACTCAATGCTCTTAATAAGCTTCACTTCCATGGCTGTTCAGATGTTACCGACTTAATAGCATAATCCTAACCATTTTTGCCCAAAGGAAAATTTAATTCTGTCCAATAGGAATGAAAACTGTGGAAGGATATTTAAGATCGCAGCCACCAATATTTTATCCTGGGGTTGCTCCTATGGGCCAATGATTCCCCTATATTAAGATCTTTTCTTGTCCAATATTGAGCTCCTGAAAACCCATAAATGCATAATATAGCAGCTAGAAGGCAAAATTCATTAGAACTGGATGAGTTTAGTGGCCAAATTCTTTCATAGTTCAGCAAATTGGTACTTGAGAGTCTGTCTGAAGAGGGAGCTGGAGCCAGATGTTTTGCCGTTTATGAACTGCATCTGATTGACAGGTTAAGTATATCTGTTGTCTAAACCCAGAGATCAGAGAGGTGATATGGATGTCACATATTGTAGCTCTCCAAGCACTTAGACCTCTAGGCTGATACAGTACATTGCATTGCCATCAGTAAGTATAGTGGTTCTAACAAAGGTGCAATAAGTACTCTTCTGAAGGACTTCAGTGGCTAAGAGACTGAGGTGTGAACCCAAAAAATCCTCAAGTCAAATTACACCTCTGATAGTTATATAGTGATTTGGGGGGAAAAAATACTATTCTGTCTTAAAAGGTGATTGCAACATCTGAAGTACTTCAAGTTCTGAAGTATTACATGATGCTTTCACTTGCCATTTAATCTCCTGCAACTACTTTTTACAACAATGGGATGGTGAAATCTAATCCTACAGTTTGGCTGAGCTGGGATAAGCACTTGAAATGTTTGCTTTCCAGCTTTTATAGAGGAAAGAGTAATTGTCAGGTTGGCTGGGATAAAAGCTTCATATGCAGAATAGCAAATAAATGGAAAAATCAGGAATTTGAGAAGGAAAAGTACAGATCTGGAAGCTAAATTATAACTGGTACCTAACTATGCAATATATTTCATACATAGCCCTTTTGCTTTGCTTTTTCATTAAGCCAAGGAAAGCAAAGATTAGATCTGCCATAGGGGTAGCCAAATTTTGAGGGCTGAAGATCAAGCTTGGCCTTTGAGTGACATATTGTGGGAACAAACTCCAAAAGCAGGTGGAATATGTTTTCTTGGTGTGTGTGTTTCAGAATAATCTGAAATATCTGTTTTTTCAGGACAAATCCCAATTTTGATCTAATTTACATTTATACGCAGATGACACTATGATTGTGTCTACCGCTGAGGTGGGAAAAAGAAGGACATTGAGCACTTCAACCTCTTTGTGCTCAAAAGAAATGCTAGTAATAAATTATCAGAAAAGTAAAGATCCATCACAAAATAATTATAATATTCATCCTTAGCAAATTAATGAGGATGCTGTTGAGCAAGTGCACATTTCTAACATTGGAATGCTGTTCCAGGCCTCATTATCCTGAAAAGAACATTTTCAACATCTGGCATTGTTGCTCAGCTTTCCTGAGATTTTTTTCCATTTGAAAGGAGTCTATTTCATCCCTGTACCTTGCAAGGTCTTTGTAGACAAAGTCATCTCACAGCTCCACTATAGAGTCCAGGTCTGTATTTTTAAAAACCTTCAGATCCTTGAAGCTATTCTGCCTAAATTGCAGTCCCCAAATGTATTTAAAACACTGCAAAAGATGGGCTTAGTCTCTGCTGATGCTAGAGCTCGGGATCATTTTTGAACCTTTGGCTATTGCTACCTTTTAACTCAGTGGATCTCACCCCACTAGGTCCCGGAGATCACTTTAAGTCAACTTGATTTTTAAAAAGTGACTGGCAAGTTTCACTCCCTAGCATTCTCTCTGGACAACCTTTGCCCATTAGATTTTGATAACACCAGAAGTATCCTTAAACACTGTCTTTGGGACATAGATCTTCAGATCAACCAATGTCTGATTCCCAATTTCACAGCATGTGGGATCTTTTCAAAAGGATAGATGACAGCCTCCTACCCCTCACCTATCACAGTCCTGAAATTCTGTTAGACCTTCAGGTTTGGCAATGTTGTCCCCCTGTTGGGACACTATAAACATATTTTCTTTATTCAGCTCCCTGTGGGGAGGATTTAGTGGAATTTTTAAGTTACATGCTCTTCCATTGTTTTCTCTGCAGTGAATCCAAGATAACTTTTATTCATCCTATCCTGAAAAAAAATCCTGGGAGAGGATATGACTTCTATCTGTTATTTCTCCAGTCTGACTATAATTTGGATATATCTTTCCAGGTTCCCCAATTTGGTGCCTCTCTATGCACTAGCCACCTCTCTATGGGTCTGCAAAGTGTATTTTCAATTTTCAATCTTTTTTTTTTTTAAGCCTTATATATTTTCATTTTACTTTTTTTCTGACTGCAGACTGTAATAAAGATTTGATTAACTGTTAATAGTTAAATTAAATTACATAAATTGAAAACAGTAAATATGGTCACTTATTGTGTACTTAATTTTTTCCCTTTCGGTCACTACAGAAAAACCTGTTTGGTAGTAAGTTGGGAGAGCGAAAAGTGGTGGGCTGCAATTTGTACATTATGAGCTAGAGTTAAATTCTGACCATACATACATACATACTTATATATAATTTTATAGGCCACCCTACTCCCAACAACTCTCTGCCTTGAGTTGATCAATTATATTTAAAAAGGTGGGATAAAAATCTAATAATAACAACAACAACAACTCTGGGTGGCTTATGGAAAAAAGAAATAATGAATGTTCCCAGGAACAACATAACAGGGAGGGAGAGGAAGGAAGGAAGGAAGGAAGGAAGCAAGCAAGCAAGCAAGCAAGCAAGCAAGCCCCAGGGCTTGAGAGAATAGTTAGGTCTTTAATAGCTTTCTGAACATCATCAGGGTGAACACCATCCATATCTCTAGGGGGATAATTTTCCAGAGGGCCAATGCTGCGACAGAGAAGGCTCCCACAAGATGGCAATGCTTAAGCAATGGGACCTGGAGAATGTGCCCACTCTACTCCATCATACCAGATGGGTAGAAACAAGCAAAGACAAGTGGTCCCTCAAATAAGCAGGCCTTAGGTTCCCTGAGATGTCGCTAGGCATTCCACGAGAGATCATGATTGAAAAAAATAAAGTGGTTTTTTTTTTTTTTAGCTTCACGTACCACACAATGGTAGCAATGGGAATTTTTACACACTGTGACTCAGCTGCCAGCCTGCTGCTTTGCTGTTGTTGCAAACATTGTAAAGCATGGCTTGTGTACGTTAGAATGCATTGCAATGTGGAGTTTTCATATTTTGTTGTTATTTTTATGCAGGGACTCCCTAAGACCTGGAAATGATTTCAGGAGTTCCTTCAGGGTAAAAAAAAAAAAAAGTTGAGAAAAACTGCTTTAAGCTGAAATATCTGAACTGGATCAGACTTTGAGACCTTCAGTCTACACAACTGATTGAAAAAACCAGAGAGATTGGAGAGCGTGCCTTTGCCTTCAGCAATAATGAGCTCGTTACAATTTCTATAATACACGTTCTATTTAAAATAAATTCAGATTTGTTGCATTTGGAAAGACACATTAGATCAGTCTTGATTTCCACCTCTTACGTCCTGTACCAAAGGCAACCTTACTTATGCAACCTTAGTAGCAAGTTATTGTGCAGTCTAATGA
The DNA here is from genome assembly GCF_059951505.1 of Python bivittatus. NCBI lineage: Eukaryota > Metazoa > Chordata > Lepidosauria > Squamata > Pythonidae > Python > Python bivittatus. The sequence continues at coordinate 54,424,605 of NW_028277112.1, read as the reverse complement.
TCCACTAGAGAGTGCTAGAGGGTAATTGCTTGCTAAGCAGATTGTGGAAAATAGTATCAGTCTCTATAATTAATTAAATCAAAGTAGCTGTGGTCAGGGATATCTGACCATGAATGCTCCAATTTTATATTACAAAGCAAGATTCCAAACATTCTCGTCTCTCCAAACTCTGACAAAAGCAAATCTGTGGGTTTCCATTTTGTTTTCAATTGGTCCCTTTTTCCCTCCAACTTAAATCATAGTTATAAGCAGAGATTGTACCAACCCTAACAATAACTTTTAACCAGAGCATTGCTCTAAAGTACTTTTTTGTTGTTGTTAAAAAAGAAAAAAAAGTTTCTGGATTGAAAGGTTGTAAAAAAAATGTTGACTGATTCTCTAAAGTTCCTTTGCTGTCATAATGTCCATGGCCAGCTAGAGCTGATGTGGCATCCAGGATCCCAGGAAACATCATGTGCCAGTTTTTCCCCAGGAGGTCCTACAGGAAGGGCGGGAAGCATTGCTTTCACTTTGATTTTGTCCTGATATAACAAATCAACATGGAGTCTTGTCATGGCTGAGCCAATCAGAATGCAGGCAGTGATTCCTGCCCTTATTCTAGAAAGTGCTGCTGATGGTGGTGGTGGTGCAGACTTGAAAGCCACCAGTTCTCCAAAAGTGGAAAGTAAGTTTGCCTATGGAACTACATGTTAGTCTGTAAATATACCCATCTTATCTTCTTACCGATCCCTCTCCAGGGGGGATTGGACACAGCAAGGTTTAGAATGCTAGCAGATGTATTTAGAACCACAGAGAGTGTTTATTTCTATGGCAACCTAATTTAGATACACTACTACTGACATTTACATTGCTCACTGGGGGTCTAAGGAAGATATCTGCCATTCCTTACAAATATAAAGAACATTCCAGGGATCATCACCCATTCCTCACAAGAATTTGTAACATTAGCAAAGATGCCAGGAAGCTTCAATAATTAATTTATCATGATAAATTATTATGCCTGATTTCATCCTAACACTACAGGGGAGAGCCCATTAAGAAACTTTTAAAATATCTGAAATATTGATGAGTCTGTTCAGTCATAACATTTCATTCATTTCATTCATAGACCAGGGCAGTCAAATAAGGTCAGAGTAATTATCTCTGGAACGGTAGACTAAACAGTTGAAAAACTATAAGGACTTGCTTAACCTACCCCATAAACACTGTAGGTTCTATTTCATTTGATTTTAAATTTGAAAGCATATAACTGGTACATCTAAAAGCAGTATTGTGATGGAATGTATCTACGAGGGGGAGCATGGTGTGGGAGATCAAGGCTATCAGGAAGGAGGGGGTGCATTCCAGGAGGGGAAAGGAGACAAGAGGCAACATAGTCCACAGGGGGAGCGTGAGAAGAGTAAGAGATTCAGGATAGCCACTCCCTAGAATCTCACAGGGTATATCCATCCACTAGTTGCTGTAGTGTAGATTTAGTTTGTAAGATTCTGTCTGTAAGGTGTAAGCAAATATAGGAACAATACTCAACTGGACTGTTTCTCCGTTGTTCTTGGGCTGGGCCTGACAAGTACTAACTGAAGATATGAGGGGAAAATGGGAAGAAAAAAAATGTGCAAATGCATCTAGAAACAGAGATGCTCCACTACTGTTAAGTATGCAAAAAAGGTACTGTTTTTATCTTTTCTAATGGAGTTTTGGTATCAGGGAGCAGTGTTACAATTTATTTTCTCCTTGTTTTAAGTTTCAGCCACCGCTGAAATGGCATGAAGGAACTATTAGATAATAGTTTTGTTTAACATCGATGTGAAACTGCTGGGTGAGGTCATCCATTGATATGGGGTCAGGTATCATCTATATGCTGATGATATCCAACTGTACATCTGGATCCCGGGGCCGACCAAGCAATGCTGTCAAAGTCTTGGTCCGGTGTTTGGAGGCTGCATGGATCTGGATGGGAAGGAACAGATTCAAGCTTGGTCCTGACAAGACTGAGTGATTGTGTCTGTTTGGACCTCCTGGTTCTGGGGATATTCCATCTTTAGTCTTCACTGAGGTTGTACTTCCCAATTCAAATCTTGTGTGCAATCTGGGAGTCATTCTGGACTCACAGCTCCTGCTCAAAGAGCAGGTAACAGCTGTGAACAAGAGGGCCTTTGTACAGGTTCATCTAGTTTGCCAGTTGTGTCTGTTTCTGGACCAGAAGGTCCTTCAATCACGCATACCCTGGATTACTGTAATGCACTTTATGAGAAGCTACCCTTGAAGACCATCCAGAAGCTACAGCTCATCCAGAATGCAGTGGCTTGGGCAGTGATGGGCGTGTCATGATATGCTCACATGTCACCACTGCTTTGAGCACTGCAGTGACTACCACTTGGCTTCTGGGTTCATTTCAAAGTGCTAGTTATCACCTATAAAGCCCTTCATGGCATAGGGCCTGGTTATCTGAGGGACTGCTTAGCTTCTATTATTTCTGCCCATCCACTGAGATCAGGTAGAGTGGGTCCTAAGATCCACGAGAATACCTGAAATCAGGTATTCTGGGTCCTGCTGATTAAGTAGTGTCATCTTATGGGACCCAGGAAGTATTGCCTACCTCCTGGAATGACATCTCCCCAGAGATCCATACAGCTCCCACCTTAATGACATTCAGAAAACCATTAAAAACTTGGTTGTTGTCCCAGGTCTTGGGATAGGGTGGTTGTAGAGTCCCTATAAGTTTGTTTTAATTGGTCATTGGGTCAGTCTTCTGGCCAGTATGACTATAGGCTTTGCTTCTTTCTTTTTTAATTGTATGCCACCCAAAGTTGCTATGGAGTCAGGCAGCCACAAAATTGAGTTAAGGAAATTAATAGAGAATAGGATATGAAGCTACTGTATATGCTTTCTAGAACTGTTCAGCTTTAAGTGCCTTAAGTTTTTCAAAGAGCACAAGAAGAGATTGCCTCACTCCTCACTGCCAAACTTCTCTTTATTGGAATATCTGGAATTCTTGAGTATTAGAGATACCCTCAGACGATTTCTTCAAGTTGTAAATAAAGACTCCCATCCTCTGATCTCAAAAGTGGGGAAAAATAAGCTGAATCCTTGCCCAGTTCTAGGGATCATCCATCATAAGGCACAGAAGTGCCCATGTAAGGGACTACATCTCATGAATGAGGCTCTCCCCATAAGTAGAAATTCCTCAGGCCTCTCAGAAGGCTTTTGACTGAATCTGAGTAAGGATCTAAGTGTTTAGGCTTAAAAACCTTCTGTTCCAAGCTACTGCTTGTTTGTAGACCTTGATCTGTTATTTTATACTCTTGTTGAGTCTTTGTGCTCTGACGTGTGGACCTCCCTTTGGAGAAGAGATATCTAGAGTGTCGCTGGTGTTCAACAAAGGGCAAATGCAACCAAACATGGGTTAGAGCTGCTATTAAGGCTTACTTTGTGGCAGTAAGGGCGGTGAAGCGTTAGTACTTCTCTCCCTTATTGCGTCTGCAGATTGCTAGACCACAGCCCTGTTTTGGATGACATGAGCCCTCTTGGGTGGAGGGGGCTCAGGTAACATTTTGCAGGGGCATGTGGAGGAATTCGCTCAGCATCTGTCAGACAAAGTTGTTCAGATTTGCTCACAACTGGACGCAGGTTTGTTGCAGGTCCAGAGGAGATGCCTGGGCAGGAGTCCTGCCCAGCTATCTGGGAATGGTTTGAACCTGTTGGACATGAGGAAGTGTACAGGGTCCTTAGGACTGTGAGGTCAGCCACCTGCTCTTTACACCCATGCCCCTCCTGGCTTGTTAAAGCGGCCCAGGGGTGTCATGTGAGTGGGTTCTAGCAATGGTTAATTCTTCTTTGAGTGAGGAGGTTGTTCCTTTACCTCTTAAAGAGGCCTTGGTACATTCCATCCTCAAGAAGCCATCTCTGGACCCCACTATACTGGACAATTTTCGTCCATTATCTAACCTCCACTTTTTGGAGAAGGTGGTTGTGCAACAGCTTCAGAGGGCCTTGGACAAAGCAGATTACCTGGATCCTTTTCAGTCAGGATTCAGACCCAGGTATGGGACAGAAAGGGCCTTGGTCACATTTTTGCATGATCTCTGGTGTGGATGGGATGGGGGTTGTGCATCCATCCTTGCCCTATTTGACCTCTCGGCATCTTTCAATATCATCAACCACGGTATCCTTCAGGACCAACCCAGAGGATTGGGGTGGGTGGCACGGTGTTGTGTTGGTTCGTCTCCTTCCTCCAGAGTGGATTCCAGTTGGTGGTAATTGGGGAGGAGAGATCCCGCCCTTGGCCTCTACTATGTGGGGTGCCACAGGGTTCGGTGGTCTCACCTCTCCTATTTATCATCTACATGAGGCTGCTGGGTTTGCTCATCCCTTGCCATGGGGTGAGGTATCAGCTGCAAAATTATATATCTCTACCCCTGATGAAGCGATGCCATGAACATCTTATCCCAATGCCTGGACACTGTGAGGATATGGATGGGGAACAACAGACTTCAGTTGAACCCTGGCAAGACTGAGTGGCTTTGAGTTTTGGGGCCTACTGGTTCTATGACTATGCCATCTTTGGTGCTGGATGGGGTTACACTGCCTCAGACAGACCTGGTGCACAATCTGGAGGTCCTCCTAGACTCACGACTCCTGCTCAAAGAGCAGGTGCCAGTTGTGGCTGGGAGGACCTTTCCACGGCTTCATGTTGTGCACCAGTTGGTCCCATTCCTGGATTTGGAGGCTCTGCTCACAGTCACTCATGCCCTAGTCACCTCCAGATTGGACTACTGTAATGTGCTCTACATGGGATTGCCCTTGAAGAGTATCCGGAAGTTTCAAGTGGTGCAGAATGCACAGCACGGGCGGTTATGTGTGCTCCTAGAAGAGCACATATCACACCTCTGCTCCATGAGCTGCATTGGCTGCCAGTCTGCTTCTGGGTCCAATTCAAGGTTCTGGTTTTAATCTTTAAAGTCCTTCATGGCATGGGACCGGGTTATTCTGAGGGACTGCCTCTCCCTGATTACCTCATCCCATCCCATTATATCTGGCAGAGAAGGTACGTTGCAGGTACCATCTGTTAGGAACTTACATTTGGTGGGTCCCAGGAGGCGGGCCTTCTCTGCCATGTTGCCCACCTTATGGAACATTCTCCCCCTCCCCCACCCCCCAAAATCAGGTTAGCTCCATCCCTGTTAATGTTTGGGAAGTCCCTCAAGACCTGGTTAAGTCACCAGGCCTACAGGTTCCAGGGAACGGGAGACATTCTTAGACGGCTCCATTATTGTGTTTGATATATTCACTCTCTCGTGCTTTGTGGTTTGTATATGTTAAATTCTTAATATTTAATATTTAATCATTTTAAAAATATTTTTACAATTATTGTTTATATCTTTGTGATTTTATTCTATTGCTGTACCAGAATCACTTTTTGTGAGATGGGCAGCCATATAAATTTGATCAATCAATCAATAAACAAACTTACCCTTGGAGTGGTCCTCTAAGGTTGCCTTCTTGCTAGCCCTAATTCCTGAATGCAGACTTTTTGAGCAATCCAAAGCGGCAAAAGTACCCCACAGGCTGGTGTAGCTCTGCTTGAAGTACAAGATTGTAGGCAGCACGAAGTGACAACATTAGCTATCCTTACAGATGTATGCAATTTATCCTTTCAACCACTGGGATAAAGTTGTAAGCCATCTAATAAACCATTATTACAAACCATGTCCTCACTTAAGAAGCTCATCCTCTAAAGCTTCCAAACAAATGATGAACATACCTTACCATGCAGTTATAGGATTTTGTGAAGGCATAACTCCCCATGTGATCAAAGCCTGCAACTAGTCCCTCGTACACTTTGAGCAAACATGTCTCTTGCTAAGATAACAAGTATGTGCTGAAGGAAAAGAAAGTATAGTTTCACCCAGTAGTAGAGCATCTGCTTTGGATGCAAATAGTCTCAATCCCTGACAATATCCAAGTACTAAATTATTTCAGCAGAGAAGATGACAAGCTGGGGTCCCCCACCTCAAATTCTCCCAAACTGCTGTTTCTCTCTCTCTCTCTTTCTCTTTTTCCTTTTTCTCTTATCGCTATCAACAAAAGAAAATCCAATCAATGTGTACACAAGATCCACTTGATTTCTGAACAGAAAGTACTGCAATTGGTGAGACCAACTTTGGAAATGTGAAACCACAGTAATGTAAGATGTGAGATATTCTCAAGCTTTTGGAACAAATCTTCAGTCTAAGGAGAAAGTATATCAGCAGGGTAGAAAGAGTTTCCATGAGGAACTGGACAAGGTGGTAGAGCTAGTTAATAGAAACTGTCTTCAACCTTAACTTTCTCAGCTTCAATACTAATACAGTGAAATAAGTCTGAATGTCTGTATGTGCATGTATGTTTCCATAAAGCTGAATATTCCAGTTAGTTGTCATATTTTTCACGGTTGTAATTCCACTAAGATTCCTAAATGACCCATGAAACAAATGTTGTAGTAGATTTTGTTTAACATTGCACGCATCTAAGTTAACATCTTTTATCCCTCAATTATATTGGTTGATGTTTTGCAACAGAACATGGGTCTTGGGTAAGATTAGGTAAACTTTCAACCAGGAGTGTCCACAGAATAGGTGTATGCGAAAAAAAGCCAAGATGGCAATAACATGATTGAAGCCACCCCCTTTTGTACATGTGTATGATATTGAAGCAACATACAAAAACGGGCAGTGCCCTGATTATAGTGCTGTGACCACCATCTTGCATTCTTTATGCTTCCCCTCCCCTTCCCCCTGAATGCTGCTGGTTTCAGCAAAGGTTTGGTGATGGGTCATACATGTGGCATGATACATCTATAAGAAATGAAAGGCAAATGTGAAAAACATTTACAATACCACTTTTCTTCTTCTTTTAAATATATGCACAAGGGAACTGATGGCAATGTGAAGAAGACCTGTGAGAAATTTCCTCTTGGTTTGTTGAAATTTCTTTGCTCCTCTGAAATTGTTTAAATCTTTGCTTCAGATAGCCTTTCAAATTTGGGGTCAACCAGCCTGGACCCCAATGCTAGTAAATGGCAAATAAGAAATACAACACACTGAATGAATCATACCAAATATAATGTGATTTGCATGACTTTGGCTTAAGCATCTTGTATGACCTGAGCTAATTGTGATTTATACAGTAACAATTCAATAAACATGGCTTAGCACAACACACATCAAATTCTCCACCGATTTAATCAACTGTGGTTGTTATTACTGTTATTGTCTGATAATTTCCCAGCACCATAAAGCTGCTTTGAGAAAATGATAACTCTTGCTAACCTACCCTTTAAGAGTAACATAGATTTATTCCAATGTGCATGCATCTCAGAGCATCTTGAAGGATGGGCTAGCTATTGACGTCAGCAGATTAAAGGTACAAACAAAAGAATAATGGATAGCAAACAAAACTGAACCCCATTTCTTGAAGAAATCCTCTCTGGCAGATGACCCTGTTAAGCCAATGCAACATGAGCCACGTCAGCTTGGGGGGGAAAAAAACAGAAAAAAAGGAAGCAATGGTGAGGACTAGAAGATGAGTGAACAGAGGCCTATGGAGAAGAGCAGCATTTAAAATACAAGTGTCAAGCCTGAAAGATACCACAGCTAGTGATTGAAGCCAGGCTGTAATACATCAGCAGGGTGAAGACAGTGTTTAAAGTCGCACAGCAAGGAAGGGGGTCCAGTCGCATATTTCCCTCATGGTTCAGAAAGCCTCACCCCAACTGTTCACTCCGAGCTGCCATGTCATCAGGGCAGCAGATGGAAAAGTGCTCCCTGCACAGGAAGGTATTCAGGAATACTGGTGCAAGAGGGAAAAACAGAGTTTATAATCCCTGGAGGGAAAAGCTTATCTCAACATTTGAATAAGTACATATGGGTAGATGTGGTGCTTCAGATATTAAGCTGAAACCCTAAACCCTTATTCGGTGCATGGTCTGCTGGATAGAACTACTGAACATCTGATGCAAAGGAACATTTATGACCACCTAAAGCAGCCTGTCCCACCATCAAACAGCTCTTACTTAATAGCATCCCCCAGAGTTTAGCTGAAAACGATTTTCTTGCCACTTTTACCACTAGTCTTGGCCTTATGCTCAGGAGCAATAACCTTTTAGCCTTGTTCTCTGGAGCAGATTTAACCATCTGAATGACAGGCCATCAGATAATTCGAGTCTAGCAGTAGTCCCTAATCAACCCTGGTTGTTTTTGTCTTAGCTAGTGCTAGCATGGAAAGCCACTAGGAAATTTCAGGGCTGGAGATTAGACTGAGAAGTTGAAAAATATCCTGGAATAAAGCAATAGCAAACCATTTCTGCACTGTTGCCAAGAAAACTACATGGGCATTACATGATCCCAGGCAATCCTGGAGAACAATGCAGGTACTTTAAGGAGTGACAGACTGGAGCTACATTTGCTCTAAAACACATTTTGCCTTTGAATTCAAAGTGCTGCAAAACCCTAATGGGCACGTCCATGAAGTCAGCAGGAGTGAAGCTCCGTACAAAGGAATCTTTATTTCAGCATAGCTTGATATAGTCTCCTCTCTATGTTAAATGAACTCAGTACAATTAATAGTCCTTATAGGTCTTGCTTTACAGATACCTGACCATCCCAGTTTCCCTCATCATTCTCAGTACTAATCCAGCTTGTCCACACATTCTTCACAAAAAGCAGAGTTTACAAAGCAAAGAATAGATTAGAATTATTATTTTCTAGATCTAGACCATAAGCAGCTGTTAATATGATTGAAGATTGCTCTACAGCCACATCAACCTGTTGGCTCACATTCGGTTTGTTATTTACTAAAACAGAATTTTCTCACACGCACCCCTGCTTTTGCATTTATTTTTACTGAATTCATTTGTATTGAATTTCATTGCCTTGATGAAATTCAATGGAAACTCGGCACTTGGTCCATTACGGTCACACTGAATCTCAATTCTGTCTCCAATTAATCTTTGTATTTTCTTTAGCTTTACAGCATCTCCTCTCTGCTTCCATTCTGAACGATGCACACCATAGGGCAAAACTTTTTGGTACTTTAGATTGTCATAAGTCTATTATGGTGGGTACAATTGCTCAAGCAAATGTAGATCCCCCACACTATGGAATCATCAGCATCTTATTAGCAAAGATACTTTGGGAGTTCTTTTCTCACCATATCCTGAAATTAAGACAGCTTAATCTATCATATCAGCACTGCTTTTTCACTGTTTCTTTCTACTGATCCATGACACTGTTGACTTCAACATTTGTTAGCCCAGTACAGGTGAGTTGAATTGGAGGTAGCATTGCAGGATAGGCCTGCACGACTGAAAAAAAAAAAAAGGCCTTTAAATGGTCCCACCTGCAGATACTGACAGCTTAGTCAAGACACTGTAAACGGAGGAATTTCAATCCAGCAGAGAGAAGTTTTGCTTGCAGCTGGAGCTGAATTGAGCAAAATTCTGTGGAAGCCTGAAATGAACCAAACATTTTGGCTTTCAGCTGAAGAGCAGCCCAGCTGAGCTTGCTTGAAGCTGCCATGGCTGAAACTATGACACAAGGACAGGGCCAAGGTTAGGGAGACGCCTAGAGATGAGGCGCCAGAAAGGCTTAGAGTGTGCCAATTGCAGCAGGTCTCCGATGGAAATATTTTCAGACTTGACAGCAAAGCGAGAAGAGACTTAGCAGCAAAGGTCACCAGACACTGTGGGGTTGACCCACTGAAGAGGTTATGTGGCACATATAGGATGCAGAGAGGGGGTGCTAGCTGCAGAACAGGCTCAGACTGGTTAGGGCAGTATGAGATGATATAGACTGAAGGTAGATCTTCACCAGGACCTGTAGGCTCCAGTAGCCTGAGCAAAGGCTAAGTGTTAGTGCTTATATCAGGAATATATGGATTACTCTAGGCTTGGTAGGCAGCATAGGCCTAAACCCTTAAAAAGGCAGCTTGGGTAGGATCACACTATCAATTTGCCAATGAAATGCTCAATTTGTAGAAATGGTCACTTTACCTGCCTGGGTTTGATCCCATCCTATGATGCATGTACCCTGGGAAATGGATACAAGAGCACATAGGTACAGATATTGTGCTCCTACTAGCCAGAGTAAGCACCAGGCATTGCGTGTTTGTTTTTTTAACTCTATCTATGTCTGCATTCTTTTGCCCAGCAGTTTGGCACCTGCCCTCCTGCTTCCTCAGAACCTACGTGGGTAAATACAAGTGATTACAGGTCCAAATAGAATGTTTTCATTTCAAAACTTAGATAGTTACAGAACACAAGGTAAAACTGTCCACTACATTCATCACAGCTGAGAATAGTGGGTGTTCCTGGCATACAGGTGAAATTGGTGGGCCCCAGAAGTGGCATTTCTTGATGACAGTCCCCACCTTGTGGAATAGTTGCTCCCTGGAAATTAGAGAGCAGAACCAACACACACACTTGAAACATGAAGACTGAACTATTCTGCAAGGCTGCTGTTATCCAGTATTGGATAGATGTCTGTGGTGATCATAGCATTCACTGTTTTATTTGTACTCATTTAGAATGTTGTTTCTTCTGGTTTTATGATACTTTGTGTTTGTGTTTTATTACTGTAAACCAATGAGAATTGCAAGTTTCAATGGGGTACAAATGTCATAAATAAATAAATGTTCATGAGGCAATGATACAAACAGATGCAGGCCTGCCCAGTCATGGTCATAAGCGCTACGTTGCCCAATTAGGCTGTACTCAAAAGATGCCTTTCCTTCTGAGAAAACGCCTGAGGAACCAACCTCTTCTCTCTCCTCTCAGCTGGACTCATGCCTGAGGAATGAGTAGAACCACTGCACAACAGTACCTCCAATCTCCACTTTCACCAGCAACCCAGAAGAATGCCATGGTTGATGGTACTGAACACAACTAGGAAATCAAGTAGGACCAGGAGAGGCTCACTCATCTCATCTAGATTCCAGCACAGGTCATCCTCAGAGCAACCACTGATCTTTTATGAAATGACAGACCTGAATCCTGAGTGAAAGGGATATAGATAATCAATTTCTTTTAGGGCACTCTGTAGCTAAACCCATATCACCTTCTCTATGTCCTTTCTAAGCAAGGAAGGTTGGAGACAGAATAATAGTTGCTTTAAGTAGCCAGATCCAGGGAAGTCCTCTTCAAAAGGGGTGCCCCAGGCCTCTTTGAACAGATCTGGCAGAATCCCCTCCCCAAAGAGGTTCTGACTTCCCGGATTTAGCCACTCACCAACCCCCACCCAGCACTGAAGGAGCTAGGAAGAGCATGGATCTAAATCACAGATGGTGGAATGCATGCTAGTGAGCAGCATATCCACTTTATCAGTGTCAGCATGCCAAAATGAATAAATAAAAATACATTCTTGGATCACTTTGTAAGTACTAAAATAAATCAAATTGCTTGTCTTTAAACTAGCTGTATATTTTTGTTTGGGTTTTTTTTTTCCCTTGTGACCTATTTGGAATATTAAGGACTCAATGGCAATTATTTGTTTTCTTCTACAATGTGTAGATATTCAGAAGTGTGGCATGCATTATTGGCAATCCCTTAGTAAAATGTTATATTTGCAAAGAATGAAATTTCCCAAGACACTGATGAATTAAGTCCCATGAAATGTGCTCCTACTGGCAAATTATACCTTTTACTTGAAGGATGATATGCATTAGGGACTGTCTGAAGAATCTCCAATTCGGGTCTGGAATACTGATTTGGGCCTGGTTTTCTTGTAGAGGAAGACTTAATTATTCTCATGGATTGCCTCAAACATATGTAATGTGACCTATTCATTTTCCTTGATGTCATAGCAAGTTTTGATCCCACTGATGATGCAGCCTCTTAGATCACTGTGGATTTGGGTTCAGGAACATGGCAATATGATGGTTCGAAGTTATCTGACAAGAGGATTCCACAATGTAGAATTTATGTCTGCTTGACCTTGAAACAATTGTATTATGGGATTCCACAAGGTTCTACTTTACCACCATGGTATTCAGTAGTTATGTGAAGCAGCTGAATAACTCATCTGAAGATTTGCAGTGAGCTGCCATTGTTATGTTGATGATGTGCACTATGTTTTCCTTCATCATCTGAGTCACATGGTCCGAATAGGTACAGAACAGGAACTTGAATCCAGTTATAACCTAAATGTTGGCCAGTAAATAGAATCCCAGCAAAATGGAAATGTTCTTGGTACATGGCTTTTGGATCTGGGGGATTGATATTTATCCTGTTTTTGAAAGGGCTGCTCTCTTCCTGAAACAGAAGTTCACAATCAATAAGTACTCTTTGATCCAATTTTGTTAATAGCCTAGATGGCATTGATTGCCTTTCACCTATCCTCTTGGCTATATCATCCATGCTTTATCAACCCCCCAACTAGATTACTACAATACGTCATGCATTGGCTTTCTTTGAATATTAATTATAAGATGAAGTGATACAAAATATGACTGCCAGATGGTAGATGAAAGGTAAATGGCACAGTGGGTTTGCACATAAATAATGGCTCTCCGTACTCAATTCAGGGTGCCATTTCCTTCTTTTAAAGCCCTAAAACCACTTGGATCCCCAAATTTGAACAGAAACACCTCTCACATCTCAATCCTGTATAGATAGTCTTTCACTAAAGCCCTCCATTTTTACCAGAGATGAGTTATTCAACCCCCCCAAAAAAGAGAATCTTTATGGCAGTCCAATTACCATCTTCTTGACCTACTGTACATTTTAAGGGGTTACTTTCAAATGAATCTGTTGCTGTATTATTGTATTGAGACAAAAAAATCACTATGTATTTCTCAAAAATGCTAAAAAGGAAGAATGGCAAGGTATGAATGTTTTGAATAAATATGTTTTCAGAATGGGACAAAGAACAAGGCCAACTGAAACCTATATCCATGATCAAATATTATGTAACTACCACACTCAGTGCATATTGCAGAAAGTAAGATTCAACATTTATGTAACTGTCTCTCTCAATGCTAAGTAAATGATGTTGACTCATTGGTTCTGAGTCTATTTCTGCACATGGCAATTAAAAGTAATCTGCTTTGAGCTTTCTGCTTGGATGCAAAAGCAGCAAATAAATAAGATTTAAATATATTAAACAAGTTTTGAAGTGCATAATTATATACTGGTAGTATTTTTTAACAAGGCTATTTCTTATATAATAAATATGAACAGTTGTTCAGAATTGATTAGTGTTCAGTAATGATTGCTTGTTATCTGGTTAGTATTGAGATTTGCACTTATTCGTGTTTGCAGCTTCCTACTGAATCAACAACACATCTGAAGGTTCTTGCCTGGACCAAAATCCCTAAAATAAAATCAAGAGAAATTAACAGCGTTTCTGAAATATGAGCAAAAGTTCCACCGTTGTTAAATTCCATTGAAAGTGAATTGAGGAATTTCAAGGGAATCCACATGTCAATTTTACTTTTATCCTTTAGCTGCTTGTGTTCAAGCAAAACCAGATGTAACAGCTGGCATTGTAACAGACCAAATCTGGTATTATCCGATCTACCAAACAATCCATGTGCAATGATGTAGACAAGACTTACTGATGTGGAATTAAGAGCTTGGACTTACATTGGCCCTACAGGGCACAATCATGAGATACTCACACATACATCAAATTGAGAATTGGGAACGTTCTGAACTTTTCATAGCAATCCTGCTTTTCTTTTTAATTCATGTTTTATTACCCCATCTTATTTTATGTTTATGATTTTATATTCAAGACCTGCAAACAACTCTCAAAAAAGTCAGCTATGAACGATAAAATATCTAAAAATGCTGAAATAATAGACAACAGCATGAAAATCATACTACAATTCCATATGGTTCAATCGTGTCTGCATCCCCACAAGATTTAATACCATCCTATTTCACTTGTGAGGTATTTATATGCGAATATGGGCCTCTTAAAGGCCATTGCAAAGAATGGGAAATGTATGGTTATGTTTTATACTTTACTGCATATATTCTAGCTTACCTAAACTGCATATACTCTAGAAAATGAGTATCTTTCTATTCATGTGGAGACCTGGAAGATGTGCATGGATCTCATACCCTTATAGTGGCAATTCTGTAGAGCCAGGTTGTATTATGTTCTCCAGGAATCTGAGTAGGTACAATACCCGTGTTCTCACTCAAGGCACAAATGACCAGGCCTAAATTATCCTACTTCGGACACATTCTCTGAAGACCCAGCTCTCTGGAAAAGGCTCTAATGCCGGGAAACGTAGAAGGAAAGAGAAGAAGAGGATGACCAGCAGCAAGGTTGATGGACTCAGTTACAGAGACATTGAGTGCACCATCAGGAGACATGAAAGAACAGGTTAGGGATAGATCATCTTGGAGAAAATATATCTATGTGACTGCTAGTAGTCAAAAACAACTTGATGGCACATAATCAATTAATCAGTCAATCAACAATACCTGCACTCAAATCCTATATTATGTTTTAAGCACTTTAATTAAAAAAAAAAAGGTTCTAGGGTGAGGATGAGCAATCTATAGCCTTGACCCCTTGAACGTTTTTGTGGGCACATGTAACAGATGTAAAAAGAGACAGGGCTTTGATTGCATAGCTGTACCCACCATCTTTACTTTCTTTTAACCTCCCCGCAGTCACTTCTGGTGGGTCTGGCGCCCCTTTGGCTTCCAAAGTTGCCAAAACTTAGTGGTAAAAATTGGTGATGCAGTCTTTACCGTTTTGAGGCAGAAATTATTTAAATAGGCTTAACTCTGTAAATTTATCTCCCCAGATAGATATAGATATAGATATAGATATAGATATAGATATAGATATAGATATATACGCTCTGTCCAAGCCAGGAGAAATGGAAAATCCTGGGCAGCCCCGCCCACTTTGAGTCATAGCCCCACCCACTAAACTCCTTGGACTCACTCAAACCATTTAGTGTGGTCTGCAGCTAGCAGAAGCGTGCTGGGTTGGCCTACAATCAAAAGTATAAAAGCAGCACATTCAGGACAGCATCCTACATTTCAGATCTGAAGACAAGCTCCATATCTCATACTTGTTTTGAAGTCAGGCATGTGCGTGTGTGCAAAATTAACTGCACTGCCACATCTGAAGTGCAGCCTCTCAAGGACTTATTAATGTATTAAGAATTCACTTAGGGATGTATATTTCCTATCAACAATGAAATAATAAATAAAGAACAACAATGGGAGGCTGCAAACAAGGTGCTGTTTGTGTATAGGTTAGAGGTTATCTTGTTAAAGAGGATTAATCATATTCTGATCATTTTATTTATGCTGTGAGTTAGATTTCCAGCTGACCTGACAGTACTTGGTTTTCATCTCTTTGGAAGGATCTGTACCTGAATGCCTTTGATTTTATTAGTGCTATAAATCAAATGGGTGGTCAAAGAAAGAAATTTCGCTTCACTAGCAGATTATACACACACACACACACACACACACACATACAGTACTGTGCAAAAGTTTTAGGCAGGTGTGAAAAAATGCTGTAAAGTAAGAATGCTTTCAAAAATATATACTGTAATTGTTTATCAATTTACAAAATGCAAACTGAGTGAACAGAAGAGAAATCTAAATCAAATCAATATTTGGTATGACTACCCTTTGGCTTCAAAACAGAATCAATTCTTACACTTGCACACTTTGTACACTTGCACAAAGTCAGGGATCTTGTAGGATTAGAGTCAGGTGTATGATTAACCAATTATATCAAGCAGGTGCTAATGATCATCAATTTCATATGTAGGTTGAAACACAGTCATTAACTGAAACAGAAACAGCTGTGTAGGAGGATTAAAACTGGGTGAGGGACAGCCAAACTCTGCTATTAAAGCGATGTTGTGGACGACAATTTCATGTCACAGGTCATACACCATGGCAAGACTGAGCACAGCAACAAGACACAAGGTAGTTATACTACATCAGCAAGGTCTCTCCCAGGCAAACATTTCAAAGCAGACTGGGGTTTCAAGATGTCCTGTTCAAGCTCTTTTGAAGAAGCACAAAAAAACGGGCAACGTTGAGGACTGTAGATGCAGTGGTTGGCCAAGGAAACTTAATGCAGCAGATGGAAGACACATCATGCTTACTTCCCTTTGACATCGGAAAATGTCCAGCAGTGCCATCAGCACAGAACTGGCAGAAACCAGTAGGACCCAGGTACACCCATCTACTGTCTGGAGAAGTCTGGCCAGAAGTGGTGGTCTTGGAAGAATTGTGGCCAAAAAGCCATACCTCCGACGTGGAAACAAGGTTAAGTGACTCAACTATGCATGGAAACATAGGAACTGGGGTGCAGAAAAATGGCAGCAGATGCTCTGGACTGATGAGTCAAAATTTGAAATATTTGGCTGTAGCAGGAGGCAGTTTGTTCGTCGAAGGGCTGGAGAGTGGTACAATAATGAGTGGCTGCAGGCAACAGGGAAGCACAGTGGAGGTTCCTTGCAGGTTTGGGGCTGCATTTCTGCAAATGGAGTTGGAGATTTGGTCAGGATCAATGGTGTCCTCAATGCTGAGAAATACAGGCAGATACTTATCCACCATGCCATACCATCAGGGAGGCATGTGATTGGCCCCAGATTTATTCTGCAGCAGGACAATGACCCCAAGCATACAGCCCATGTCATGAAGAACTATCTTCAACATAAAGAAGAACAAGCAGTCCTGGAAGTGATGGTTTGGTCCCCACAGAGCCCTGATCTCAACATCATCGAGTCTGTCTGGAATTACATGAAGACACAGAAGGATTTGAGGCAGCCTACATCCATGGGAGATCTGTGGTTAGTTCTCCAAGATGTTTGGAACAACCTACCTGCCAAGTTTCTTCAAAAACTGTGTGCAAGTGTACCTAGAAGAATTGATGCTGTTTTGAAGGCAAAGGGTGGTCACACCAAATATTGATTTGATTTGGATTTCTCTTCTGTTCACTCACTTTGCATTTTGTAAGTTGATAAACATAAACAATTACAATATATATTTTTGAAAGCATTCTTACTTTACAGCATTTTTTCACACCAGCCTAAAACTTTTGCACAGTACTGTATATATATAAATAATCTAAGGAGATAGCTCTAGTGAGCTTTTCTTTTACTAAAACAGCTGGGTTAGGCAGTGGATCAGCTGCTATCCTGCAAGAGCTGCTGATGTCCAGGTGGGTGACATACTTCACTTATATGTCACTCGGAGTAATGTGATCAGCATATATTAAATGTTGTTTCCGCTATGAGAACAATTCAAACTACCACTGTTTTTGCTGTAACCAGTTGACAGTTAGCTGATCTCCCAGGCAACTGACTATTCAGTGACTTGAGAAGGGCCCATTTTCTGAGTCCTATCTACCACTAGAGACTGCAGCTGCCTAGTTTGCCAGATGTTGACAGCAGACCAGAAAAATCCCATGGTGGTAGATTTTGAGAAGGGGGGGCACATTTTGGATAACACAGTTGAGGGGGCAGTGACTTAATCTTACCTTAATCCTAACCCTAACCCTAGGACTGTTTGGGACTTTAGCTATTCACATTATCAGGGTTAATTAACTGGCTTAGAATGGTTGTATGGTATCTGATTTATAAAACTTTGGGTGAAGAATTTACCTCAGCAGATATACAAAAATGAAACGCAGTTGCCTTGTATGTTAACCCCAAGCTAAAACCAGAACTTGTACTGACTGATGAGCTCAATAGGTTTGTTGGGGTGAAAGCTAATTTGCACAAGGCTAAGACAATGGTGTTGGGAATTTACACCCCAAATGAGGATAAAGTGATCTTCTACAATCGACTCATGGTAAGGCTAATAGGTTTTTCTTATGAAAACTGGTGTTTGATGGGGGACTGGAATGGAGTGATTTCCCCGCGACTAGACAGAACGTCTGAGAAACATATTAAAATTACTCAAGGTAAATTACCCAAAGTTTGTTTTTTTTTAATTTGATGGAAAATTTAGGGTTGGTTGATATATGGCAACAGAAAAATGGCACTTCAAGAGAGTATACTTATTTTTCAGAAAGACATAGATCCTTCTCAAGAATAGATATGACATCAGGAGACATGTATGGTCCTTTGGCCATCGTTGTGATTAGTAACAATGTGATTAATCTGTCTGTTACTGATCACTGTGATACCCAAAGAACACTAAGCAGGCAGGAACAAGATAAAGAAACAGGCTGGATTAAGATAAAAGTAAATGTGATGTTAGTTACATATTGTTAAAGCTAAATGAAATTAGCCTAGATGATTTCTATTTCTTTAACCACCACCACCCCCATTACATCAAAAGTTATACATTTGGTAGAGCTAATAAAAGGGCTTTGGGGACTCCCTTTAAGACTTAGGAGGGTATGACCCTGGCAATGCAGCTACTTTACATTCAGGTGCAAAATAAGGAGGGTGCTTTTCTTCCAATGCTACTCCACACTTACCATTTATCTCTGTTCAGTATTTATGAATTGGTTTTGAAACACAGATGCTGTACTAAACAGCAACGTTATTGCTCTGGCATTACAGGGCAGCATGTACTTTGAGTTGGGGGATGGAGTGGGGAATATCTAATGTGAAATCGAAATGCCCCTTGGGGAAACAGATGGCAGTAACTTGTTAAACATCATTTAAAAATATTCTTTAAATATAAAGAACGATATACAGGTATATAATAATGTATGACTGAAGAAGTACACAAAACTTAGGAAAAGCATCAGCTTCCTTTAGACAAAAGAAGCCCCAGTTTGTCCATTCACTGAAAGAAAACAGGTTGACATCCTCAATACTGCTGTCATTTCTCATTAATTGGGCTCTTTCTGGACCCTATAAATGTGTCGGGTTCATATCATCTCCTTTCTTTTGATAAGGGTAAAGAATCTCATAAAACTAACTTCCAGCTTTCCCTGCAATTTGATGATTACACAAAGGGACTATTTCACGGAGAATACTGGGAGTTGCTGAGGTGGAAAAACATACGATAGATGGATAGATGGATAGATGGATAGATGGATAGATGGATAGATGGATAGATGGATAGATGGATAGATAGATAGATAGATAGATAGATAGATAGATAGATAGATAGATAGATAGATAATGATATACACACTGCCTAGAGATGAACTAATATCATTTTAGCACACACGTCCCAGTAATACAGTGAAGTATTCTGTTAGCACTTGGAAAAGTACTGTGTACATCTGTGTACCTCCCCAATAAATTCATGCTATTTAGGATAGGACCTGCAGTTGTCCCATTTTAGCACCTGCATATTTAAGGCCTTCAAATGATCAACACAGAGAAATCTTTTGTCAACTAAGACTCTATACTAGTGCCTTGAACAATGCAACTCTTTAAGGATATAAGGCCATTCCTGCTTCATGCTATTTAATTTGGAGTCAAGAAGAGCTTGCAAGGTCTGTTCAGTGGTTTTCTAGTAATAATTTCTTCTTCAGAAAAAGCAATTTAGAAGTATATAGGTATTGCTTCTGTCTCCTAAATTCTTCTGCCAAGAAAAATTGTCTGGAGTTTTGCTTTATTTTTTATCCTTCCCTTAAGAGATTGCCAGTTTTCTTTATGGATGTGTGCATGTGTGTGTGCATTTGTGTATGTGTGTGTTTGCATGAGACACAGAATGAGCAGATAGCAAAAATCATTGCCATAAATTATCTAATTTGGCCACAGTTTGCAGGAAAAAAATACCTTTAACTCTTTTAAAATGAGAGAGCCTTTGATCCTCATGCTTGGTGTCCACAAAGCTGGTCAGCAGGATTGGAAGTTCCCACCATTCTCAAAACACAGTAACCAATAGCAATGGTTTACTAAAGGGAAACATGGATGGATGCATACACCTGCCTCTTCCAAGTCAATTAGGAAATTATGACTCTCCCAATTCCCAGCCAGCATCTCTAATGGAAAGGAAGTCTGGGGTTATAATCTCTAAACCATTTGAGGATACCAGTTAAGAAGGCTGGTACCAACTATGAAGAACTATTGCTCTTTTTAAAACTCTATTAATTCTTTGAAAATGTTCTCTTCAGAATTAGGAGGAAAAAAGAAGTCCCCCAAAGAGGACAGGCATTTATATTTGCATATGTTAATTTAGGTGCAAATTAAGGAACAAATCCACATAGTGGGGAAAAGCATGATCACTTGATCTACTTGTCTGCTCAGTTTGCTTGTTCAGGTGTTATGTTGAGTGCTTCAAAGCCATTGTCCTCTCCTCTGTTATAAAGCTCTAAATCAATCTTTTAAGCTCTAAATCAATCTTTTTCAAACCTGGTGACTTTAAGATGTGTGGACTTCAGCTCCCAGAATTCCTCAGCCAACATGGCTGGAGAATTTTGTGAGTTGAAGTCCACACATCTCAAAGTTGCCAAGTTTGAAAAACACAGCTCTAAATGATCTGCCTTTACAAAGGAGGATTGTCCTTTGACATGCTACCAAAGACCCCTGTCCATCATAAAATTGGGTGAAATTCTTAGAGCTACGCTTCCTGCCATAATGCCCATATGCCCACTTCCCTTCAAATGCAAATAGAAACTCCAAACTGATGAGACTATGTTTCAACCCCATGGCAATGAATGAAAGAATTTAAATTCCCTCTCATCTCTCTGTGTCATCCCAAAAGTGTACAGATTTCTCTAAGATGACAATTAACCTATCAAGTACTGTAAATTCAGTTTGGCTATTAGATGATGTAAATATCATGGTGCGTGTTTTTGTATGTATGTGTTTATTTTAAAAGACATGGGCTTTCCTGTAATGCCTCACAAAACACATCAGCTTTGGAAACCTTGATATAATTGTTAGGCTTTGCTTCCATTCAATCAGGCATGCATGCAATCAATAATAAGCTTCTAATATAAACATATTTCAAAAGATAAAAGCATGGGAACACTAGCCATAAACCTAGTATAATCCATCAGCGCAAGGCCACAAATCTAAATTCAGTTTGAAAGCATGCAGAAATGTGCATTGAAAAGAAGAACAACTCTTTATCCCACCCCTAAAGCTTGATGGACATTTAGATTTCCAGAAAAGCCATTGCATGGGTTGTGCTCCACAACTGAGATGGTCTACTTTCCAACCCCATTCTCCTATATGTGGATGATATAATGATCTTATTCTGGAGAAGTTTGGGAAGCAGCTTTCCAAAAACTATGCATTGTTTTCCATACTCTGCTGTTCTTCCCAGCATGTCGCCACCACCAGTGGAGCAAAAATTTATTTGGGTTTCATTTTACAAAAGAACTGAGTACACATGTCTATAACCAGCTGAGCTAGAACACTTGAATGAGAACATCTACTTTAGTTCTCATATTTCTCTGAATGTGGAAGTACAAGTTATCCGATTGAAAAAAATATATATATATATGTTAGAGAAGATTGCAGAGCCTTGCATTAGGGAGAAGTGCTTTAAAATATGCAGGCTGGTGGAATGCACAGAAAATGCACGTAAACTTTTGTCTGTATGAAACTGCATGCAAAAAATTTAAAACAGGAATCTCAAGCGTATGCGTTTCTACTTGCCTATTTCTTTCCTTGTACGCCACCTCAATCAATGATAAACCAAACTTGTGCAAAACAAACATTATGAAAAGTAAAACAGATTCTTCGTTACTAGAAAGCTGAGGCTTCATTGCCCTATTTATCTGCATCTAAAGGCATGAAGCTTTCTCATGCCTTAAAATCAATACTGTACCATTCACTTTCCTTAAAGTCCTACCTCTGATATTCTCCCAGCAGAAGCTGGAGTAGGATAATTGAGAAGTTACCACAAGAATGGTTGGGAACTAGACACAGCAGAGAAGGGACAGGATGGAAAAGAGGCATAGCTCAATGGTAGAATAATTGATTCCCAAGTAGAAGGTCTCAGATTCAATCCTCAGTTACTTCAGATACAGCTGACAGAACCTCTCTGCTCTTCCTTTAGTCAATATGAGGTAGATGGATCCATGATCTGACACTGTTTTCTTACTGAATGATCCAACTAAAATGATAGAGTTGAGTCTTGCTAGTTCATGAGCTCAAGGTTAGGACTGTATTTCTGATCTTTTTCCCATCCTTTCCTCCATAGACCATCACCTTGCATTTTGGCCATTTTATTGTTCTGAAAAGAAAACTACAATGTGTTTGTTTCAGTAACAGAGATCCTGAATCTGCACTGCAGAATATTTTGCTATCCAATTAGAGCAATTTAGGTCTCTTCCTGAGCCTAATTATCTATCACGCTTTCAGCAGCACTGGGTCATTGACAGGCTAATGGGTATAGACATGCCCAACAGATTACCCTTGCCAAGAGTCATTTTATTTCTTTAAGACATTTCCACCAAAACCATTTATTTAAGTACTAAAACTAAGATTGGGCTTGATCCTCAGCTGCCACAGTATTATTAAGGAAAAGCAAAGTTTGGCCTATCAGAAAACATGAATAGTTGAATTAAATTATATAAGGCTGTTCAGTTAGGAAGAAGAAGTATTTTGTTTAAGCATAAAGACCTTTTGTAGATAATGATGGGAAAAAATAAGCTATGAGAAAGGAAGGTGCTATCTCTGTCATAGCATGAAATGAAAATACAGTACCTCAGGAAGTGGGTTTCCCCAAACTCACAACTGGCAAAGCAATAATGATAGGAGGATAGGGGGGAAATTGCATATAGAGAATTATTGTTCGGGAGGCATGGCTATTTCTGTATGGAAACTCCTGAATGGAAGACACATTTCAAACAACCTTGGGTGGCACACCAAGAGGAGAGATTTAGTGGACAAGTGAAGAGCTAAGCAACTCCTCCTACTTCTTGCAAGTAGCTCCTGTTCCATACAATTGTCATAAGAGATCGCCATGTATTTCTCAGAACACATATATATAGCCTTGCCTATATTTCATGGGATGGTATAAGAAAGCCATTTGACCAATTAAGAATCAAGTGAGATTGCTCAGTGGAAGCAGTAATAATAGCGGTTTTGGATACACATCATGCAAAGGCCAAAGTCATTGGACAATATCTTGATAATGGCCAAAAGAGGAAAAGCTGGCTAGATATCATTGCTGATGACAAAGCATGAGCTCATAAGAACTCAAAGAAGGAATTCTCACTCCTGCCAGCTTTGCTCTGTTGAACATCATCAGATCTTATATCCCTACAAAGTATACTGAGTTGGCTTTGTATATGATAACTGCTTCCAAGACACTTAATGCCTTTTATTGGAAATCACATAAAATTCCCTCTTTAGAAGAATGGCAGACTAGGTTGTGGAGTATGCATCAATGTCAAAAATAACCTTGTTTTTGAAAAAACAAGTCTGATACAGACTTTAATTCATATTGGAAACCATTTGTGGATTATAATTCTACATATGAGCTTGTACCCCACCTGCAGTTTTGGTTTTTAGTAACATACAGCTACAACATATTAACTTTTGCTTGATTCATTAAATAAGGATATGATTTTAAAACGAGACAGAAATTTTCATTAATTTATTGCTCATTCTGATTTAAGATTCATTTTATACTGATCACTTTTGTTAATTATTAAATATTGACTTTTTCATAATGGTTCTGAAGATACATTCATATGCAGCGCTAATCAAACATTATCCTGACCTTTTTATTCAATTTTATACAGCTTGTAAATCTCTTTGGTATTTTGTTATTCTTTTTTGGCTTTTCCTCTTGGTTGGGGATATTTTTAAATATTAACTAAAAGAAACGCTTTAAAAAAATAAGAATTCAAAGAAGCAGTTACTCATAGTCCCCATGAAATGATGTCCATTAGGTGACAAAGCACCTAATTGGAAGCAACTGGACCACAATAACAAAAAAAAAAGTTGAAATAATGCTCATGAAATCACAGTAGGAGCAATGCAAACAATTCCCTTGAGCACACCCCAGTGTTTAGTGCCTCAAGATGCATGTATGCGATTGAATTAGATGCTTCTATGGAATTCAAAAATATTTCTAACATTTCCAATAGAACACTGAAATGTTGCCTGTGTTCAATTAATGCATGCTGCCCTTATCTTTTGCAACCATGCAATTACTAATAAGGACGATATGGACCCACTTGTGAACCAAACCCCTGCTAGTCTTCCATATTTTTACATCTCTGAATGTGGCAATGCCGTTACCCTTCAAAAAGATATAAATTAAAATGTGTATACCTTTTAAAAATGCACCCAGTTATGCATATATATTTTTAAAATAATACATTAAATTCCATTCTTTTTAAAGAAATCTGCTTGAAAAATAAAAAGCAAAAAGTATTCTAACCCCCTCCAGTGTACAGAATTAGACAATTGCAATAAATATTGAATTCAAAAGATTTCACACTTGAAACAATCCCATTTTGAGAAGTGACTTTGATGCTGTTCCAACCACTCCAGAAAAATCTCAAGCCTGAAAATGGTTCCAAGTTGAAAATGGGGCTGTTTGGAGCTTGGAACACTCCAGGATTAGTCAGAAACAACATCAGCCCACTTTTTTATTCATAGAATTTTATTAAGGATTTTAATTACAATAGTAAAATCTAATACAAAAAGCAAGAAAGCAAGAAAGAGAGAGAGAGAGAGAAGAATAGAAAGAAAGAGTGAAATGTGCAAAGGAGAAGAAAAAATGTAGAATATAGAAAGAAAAAAAGAAAGAAAAGTAAGCATATAGTAAAGAAAGAGAAAAGCAATATATAAAGAAGTGACTTCCAGCCTTCATACAACATCAGGCCACTTTTTAAGCTTGAAGTCAAAATAGCTTTTATAAACTTGAAATGGGATGTTTTCAGTTTGAAACATTTTGATTTTAAAATGTTTTGTACAACCTTTGCACCCACAGAGTTACATCCAGTGGCATACCAGAGAATTCACATTTGCACAAGATTTCCTTTTGCTTTTCTCCCTCTTTGTCTCATATCTACTTCGGAGAAGCTACCAAAGGACACTGACAAATTTGTCCATACCTAATTTTTAGCCATATTATGTGATTATTCACGCTTCATTTATGATGTGCAGCTGAAATAAGGGCAACTCAGTTTCCCTTCCCTTCTCCTATCCCCTTCTAGAGAGTGTAAGATCCTAAGACAAAGTCACACTGTAAAGAATGTTCTTGTTCTTATTTTTCTTGTTCTTTATTTTGTCTCTGATTACTCATATTGTATTTTACAATATTTACAATATTTACAATGAAAATGTAATGTTGTTACATTGTGAACTACCCAGAGTTGTCTGGAGTCGGGCAGAGCCTAAACTGAATAAATTAAATTAAATTAAATTAAATTAAATTAAATTAAATTAAATTAAATTAAATTAATGAGATGGGTTTATAATGTTGTTATATATTAGGCCTGGAGGTAGGAATATCTCTACGTCCAAGCCTAATTCATATAAGAGAGAATAATTCTAATAAGGATGAAAATAGCATAAATCCTATTTCATATCACAAACTCAGGTTACCAATATTACAAATTCACTGCATAAGTGAAAAGAGCCAATGACTAATAGATGGTAGATGGTTTTGACATTGTTTATAAAAATAAAGGCGTCAACACCTTTTCAAATCCCAGGTATCATCATGAAACCTTACATGATGTCCCTCCCCATAAAATCACTTGAAATCTCACAAAATTGCCATTTTTTCCCCTAAATTCTCCTCAAGTACTCGCATGAGAGCAGTGAAAGCTCAGCAGCTTTGTGATCTTAGAAAATTTTGCTATGTATTAATTAATTCGAAACATATTTTTTCTTTATATTAAGGTTAGAGAAAGTCTGTGGGTAAAGTTCTAGCACAATCAGAGGCCTTTGCACCTGTGGGTCTCATGCTGTCAATCCCTAGTTTAGGTTCTTCAGGCTCACATTATTATTTTTCATTCTTCCACTTCATCATTGCTGCTTCTGGATCCTAGAAATAGTAGAAGTGTTTTCTTAAACCTTTTGTATATATAAATGTCAGGAAGGACGTGCTTGGACAAAGTATGACTATGATTATGCTTACTTTACTGTCAAGTATCACAGCAAGTTTTCTGCTTTCAAGAAAACAGAGAACATTTAACATTTCATGCAGTAAAGAAGCTCATGTTTCAAAATCCCTTAGGACACATTTTTCAGTCCATTAAGCATTTCCAGTTTTGTTCTGGGCCACTGTTGCAACGAAGAGCACTATATTACATCATCTCTTTTCTTTCTTTTGTAGACATAACTGTTTCTTTTCTTAGAAAGATGGTCTTCAGAAAAAAAATCCTTATCAACATCTTTACTAATGGAAAAGGAAAGAGACTTGTATTACATTTCTATACCCATGTACATGGGATTTACCTCCACTGAGTTCATTAGGAATCACTTCTGAGAAGACCTGATCTTTATTCTTCTGTGTTCTATTTATTAAATTTACAGAAGAGCAAGAGGACAAATCATTCCAGCAGTTCAACACTCTTTGAACTTGAGGTATACATCATTTTTTCCTGTTATGCTAAATTAGATAGCTGTCACTCGTTCATACAGAGGTCTGAATTGGAGTTTTTTGTTCAGCTCTTAATATTCATAGAAGTTATTATAACCCTCAACTAAACCCAACTGGAATTTTCCTTTCCATAAGTAAAGGTCAAGCTCTGGCAGAATTTTTTAATGAGATATACCTAGGGTAGGCTTGTGAAACATAGTCCTTGAGAAATCTGGGCACCTACTATGGTTTGGCCTGCAGAGGAATCGCTACTTGACAGTATGACAGTAACACATAGTAACATGCAGAAATGGAAAACTTAAAAACCCTTCCTGATATATAGATAAATATCTTTTATTTATATATATATATAAATATGTGTGTGTGTGTGTGTGTTCTTCATCTTCCCCCCCACCCCACTCCCTGCCCTGATTGCTCGCCTGGCTTCTGCTGGCCAAAGTGCATTTATCACACAGCATTCTTTACCTTTGTCCTGTTTGAAAGCATGCTGTAGTAGCCACACTTCCCAGCTTGTTTTAGGCTCTCATTTTAAATTCATTTTTCAACCACAGGGCTGGAGCAAAGTTATCTGGACCAAATTTCAAAATGGGCTAGGAATGGCTTTGAAGTGCCCGGAAGACTGATCAATAGTAGTTCTATTATAACTGCGCAAAGGGTTCCGAATCTGGTCATTCGGGTAACACTTATACAAATAGTTGGCAAATATTGTTACATTCACTTTTAGGAAAAAGTTTCGTTCCCCTGGGATCTGGAGCAAATGTCTAAAAAGCTCTCAAGCTGCCTTCCATTACACGGTACATTTAACTGAATTGTGAATTTCAAATCTCATTGTAATGAAAAGCTTGTCTGAGTTCAACACATTGGACATGTATCTTGGTAGGAAAATTACAAAGTACAAAAGAACCAGTACAGCTCCTGTGCTCACTAGCTCCTTTCTGGCTCCCTAGTTGTTTTCTCTCAGGAAAATGGTTTTATATACTTTTCATCCTTTTCATTGCTTCAGAAATGGCACACAGATATAGCAAACATTTAAATACGTGGACATATTTTCAAAGTTCTCTCCCTCCCTCCCTTCCTGCCTGCCTGCCTTTCTTTCTGTGTTTCCTTCATTCTGCCTTTCTGCCCGTCTCCTTCCACTGTTTTCATAACTATGCACATTCCTGCTCACCAGGTTCAGCTTAACCAGGACTGAGTAAACATTGAAAGGAAAAAGAATAATTCCTTCTGCTTAAAGAGTCCAGAACTAGGACCATTTTGTCACAAGTACAACATGGAGAAGGTGAATCCAACAGAGCCTTCCCTCATTCTCAGCTCCAATCTCGGGCTTTATTGCAAAGGAACAAGGACCTTTAATTTTTACCAGGGTATGAGAGGCTGGTGTTAAGTGGTAGCAACAGCAACCACCTCCCTTAACATTTTGTTTCCATGAAAAGGAAAAATCACACCAAACACAAGGAGGGCAAGCACATCCTTTTGTTCCTGGCAGCCCACTGACAAGGAACAAGACAACTCAAAGTGTCAGCCAAGGTTAGAAGGGGACTTCATTGCCTTCTTTTTTTTGTTTTCAGTCTCCATCTTTCACGTTAAATAGACAGAGATGTGTTTCCATTCAGATACAGTTCAAGTCCTTCATTTTCAATAGTGAATTAATGACAACAAACCATACTGAGGGCAAATAGTAAGCATAATTCAGAGAGAATGAAGAGGAGGAAAAAGGGAAATGTAGGCTGAAGAGCCATAACAATTTGGTAGATTCTTTTTTTTTTTTTTTTTTTAACTAAAACTCCTTACATTTGAACCCCCCCTTTCTGGGGTACCTAATTCTACGCCGTCTGTTATATACACAAAAGAATGACATTAATGTACATTATTTTCTTCCAGCGGGGATACATTTCACAGTATTCATGGTGGTATTTTTGGAATTTCCACAAAACCTTTAGAGATCAGGGTGACATTGGTTCTGCAGGCAGAAAAGGGATGATAATAATAGCACAGAACAGATGTGATCATATTTCTCAGCTGCTAAATATTTTTCATAATACTACATTACAATGAGTATTTATCCGCCTTCCTTCTGTAGCAGCTCAAAGAATTTGTTTCACAATGTGATGTTATGATGTTCTTTTGTCTCCCCACCTTCACTGGATCAGGGTTGGAAAAGACCAGAAGGTTGAGACAGCCCAACATGAGGTAAATTCTGCTAGACGTGGCTAAAATGGAAACTAGAAGAGCAGCTATCGCTTTCAGCAGTAAATGCATAATGCAGGGGTGAAAAACCTACACACTTCCAGATGTTGTTGAACTACAGTTCCCTGAAGCCTCACTCAGCAGGGCCACTGGGGAAGGATGTTGGGAGTGGTAGTTCGACATCACCTTTGGAGTAATGATTAGAGTTTCAGAATAGGACCAGGAAGACTCAGACTGAAGCTTTTAGTCAACTATGGAAAACTTGATACAAGAGCAATAACCATCTATTTTATATTAATTATACTGTCAATGTTATTCGGCATTTGTACAGTCAGTTTCTGTCAGCCAAACACACTTTGCATGTATTGTAGCTTTTTTAAATTAACAAAATGTTTGAGCCAGTCTTAGCTGGGGTCATTTGTTTTATAGTGTGTACATTATCGTTTAGTTAATCTTATATGAAGGAAACAGTATCAACTTGGCAACAAATTGATTAACTGATTGTACAGATAATGAATGAATTGCACTGTACATTCGATAGAAAACAGATGGCCATTGCAGAAGTCTTTGGGCCAATTCACATGTAAGTTATATTCAGTTTGCAGTTTTAGATCTGTGATGGCCCATTTAAACTTAATATCAGTCATCAAGAAATAAACATGCCAATGCAATCCAAGCACTTGGAGTTGGCTGTTTGCGTCACTTTCAGTGTAATAGGCTTCTCAGAGCCTGGGAAAGAAGATGGTGGTTTACAAAATAGTACAAGCACAGAAGATCTGCACATTGTTCTTTTACCATGAAATGGGGTAGCCATCTCCACAGGGCATGAAGAACTGGTTAGCAAGAGCATCAAGAAAGCTCCACCATTACCAACTTAAGAGATAAATAGGGTGCTAAAATAAAGTTAGCCTTTTGCCAATATTTCTATAACCTGATGTCAGCCCTTTGAGATAGGTCAAGACAAGAAATAGACACCACAAGGACCGCTGGAACTCTATTGTTGTAGGGTATAATAACAGAATCTTGAAATCCTGCCAGAGTTCCCCTCTGCCCCATCTTATACCATATAGAATCAAGGTGAGGTTATGTTGAGTCTCTTTTTCATGCTCTTTTCCCGGGGTGGAGATGTTTACTTTCTCTTTTATCTGCTAACAACTCTAGCATACTTGGGCCAAGAATATCTCTTCTACACCTAATTTCTTTTTCCCATTCAAGAAATCTGGTTAACGAAAACACTGAGAATCTTGCCTTTTGGTTGTAGATAACTCCTAAGGGCTTGACAATCAGTATATATGGCCCCCCTACTTGAGCTTGAGGCCCTAGTTCCAAAGTCCTATTTAATTAGTATTGTTTGAATTCCTCACTAATTATCAAACAACCTCTACAGTCCCCTTGTCTGTTCATTTTGTTCTTTTTGTTGATTTGATATAAGTTTTATATGTGTACTTAAAAAAAATGATGATATTCCAGAAATACATATCCCATATGAGCTCTGGGGATCTCAGCAGACCACTAAAATAAATTGCAGAAGTTGCTTTTTTCCTTGGAAAATGTGACTGACACATGAAATCAGACACCAAGTACAGTCCATCTCCATTAAAGTCTTATGGGGGAATCATCTCTGATTCTTAAGAAAAGGAAGACATCTTTCTTCTCAGTGGTCCAAAGGGTGTGGTTTTCTTCTCAGTCCAGAATCTTGAAGGGATTTACTCCTTCACTGATACCATTCTTCTAAAAGCAGACAAAAATCCTTATTTTGACCCTTAAAAATGAAATAAGTTTTTTTTAAAAAAAGGGAGCATCCAGTATTGGAAACTATTAGAGCCTCACAAAACATCTTGCAGCCACTTCTAAGCAGATGTTAAGTGTCCAAATGCCAGGAATGTAAGCCAGTAACACTTTTCTAAATGAGCTTGTGGGTGGGAGAGGTGGCTCAGAGCAGCTGGATGAATCTGCACACATACTGGCATTTTGGATTGCTCAATTTCATCTTAGAAATATGAGAGATGAAGGCAATGTCACTGAGCACACATGTCATACAGAAGACTTTTATTTACGGCAATTGATTGTTTCTTTTTTTTTTCTACCTTGACTCCAGTCAAGGTCTCCATTTCAGTATTTAAGAAATATTAAGAATGCCACCTGGCACTTTTTGAGATAGGCTGCTTTGAATTTCTACTTCGTCTTGACATAATCCAGACTATGGTATTCTTTATATAAATAATACCAAAAAGCAATGTGGTAAAATGAATGAAGGGCCAGAACTATACAGCAAAATTCAGAAAAGTATGCAATCTGAAAGGATTCTAAATCCTGATCCACATAATAATCTGGAAATGTGAAATAAGTGAGTTCATATAAACATAGAGACCATATAAAATACTTGCCTTTCCCTACATCAGCTAATCAATAAGAAGATAATGGGGCATATAATGTATCTTCATTTGAACTGTATTGCTGTTTGTGTCCATTGCAGTCCAGCAAATTAATAGATTTCAGGATCATATTTTGATATATGCCTGAAAATATTACCATTGCTTTAATGGCTGAGTTGCAACAGTGGGACAGGATATTATCTGCTGGTATGGTAATGACTTTAAAGGGATTTTTCATGACAGGGTGCTATGTTTTAGCAGTTTCTCAGACAAATGTATATACTTTTATTCTATACCAGAGATAATACATTTGGACGCTTAAAGTTTTCCCATTTAGGTGGTACCCAGAGGCTGCAATAATACTGCATTTTCTTCATTTTCCAAACCATATCCAGGTGCTTTTAAAAAAGGAGCAGAGAACTCCTTCATACTTGCAAGTTCTATCATACGAAAGAACTGAACAGGAATATATAGTAAGAGATCAGTAGTGAATGTTTCTAAAACACGGAGGCCCTAGGAAAGTCCTTTGCACTTCTTTCACTGTCCTGATGGCTTTGAATGAATAAATGCTATTGGATTTGGAATGATGGAAGAGGACACTAAGTTTTTCCACCTGACTGGATATTTTGTTTGTTCGTTTGTTTTAGAGAACTAGATGGAGACATTGCCTCAGCTTGGATGATGATGATGATGATGATCATCATCATCATCATCCCTCCCCCCTCCCTCCCTCCCCCTCCCTCCCCCTATGAGTAGCAGTTGCTATCTATTCCAATTTTATCTGCTGGGATAGATTAGATAACCACTATACCATATCCCTCTCTCTAAGCAAGACAGATTTTAGTTAACACACCTCTCTTCAGGAATCCTTGGATTAACAGGAGAAGGAAAGAATCTAATCAATTACTAAAGTATGCTAAAAAAAAACAACCTATCATTTTTATATATGGGATAAAGCAGATGAATGGCTATAAAACTGATAATTTTATAAAGTAGACCTGCGCTGTATGTCATTCTTGAAAAATGCAAAAGAAATCTACCTACATCTACTCATACCTCTTCCTTTATCTACCTACTTCTCTTTCTTCTTTGACAAGTTGCCTCCACAAAGCTTTTATTATAAGATGGTTTCTTATTATAAGAGGGAAAACAGGAACAAATAGGTGGCTGCCATTTTATAAGGGAAAAAAAAGTTCATTTGAAAGCACCATCAAACATAATGCCTTTCTTTCCACTATATTAGCAAAATATTAACACAACTGTCATACTGTGTTTCTAAAGCAACATACCAATGATGGCAGCTCAACAAGCCATTTAAAATTAATGTGGCTCAGCTTCCATAGTTTGGAAATTTAAAATGGATTTAGATCAGCACCTACCCAACACTGACTGATACTTTTTTTTAAAAAAAAAAGCAAAGGAACGTTGGAGTTGATTAATCTTGAGATAGGAGACAACCAGAAAATGTGTGGCAAGACTGGGGGGGAAAAAGACAACAGCAAGCAGCAAGTATCCAAGAGTCAATCTTAACTCTACAAGTTTTATATACTTACTATTTTAAATATACTGGAATTTAACTCTGAGTCACCATGTAGAGGATTATGCTGGACAACTGGAGTTTTTAAAGGGATTTATAAACTTTGGAGTAGGACTAACATTCCCCCTTCCTTTAAAGCTAAGAGGGGTCGTACTGGTTCTTAGAGCCTATCCCAATGATTCAAAAGTCAGTTTGGTGTCGTGGTTAAGGCACTGGGCTAGAAACCAGGAGACCATGAGTTCTAGTCCAGCTTAGGCACAAAGCCAGCTGGGTGACCTTGGGCCAGTCACACCCTCTCAGCCCAAGGAAGCAGGCAAGGGCAAACCCATTCTGAAATCTTGCCAAGAAAAGTACAGGGACTAGTCCAGGCAATTGCCAGGAGTCAACAATAAGTCAAAGACACCCCCCCCCCCAAAATCCAATATGTCATCTACAACCACCAAAGTATTTTCACATTCAAAATTCTAACTTGCTTTATTAGCAAATATATGCAGACTTGGTCAACTAATGGAAGCTCTTCACATTAATTGACTTAACATTCTTTTAATCAGCCAATAGTCCTACAAATAAGCTCTCTTGCATTTTAAGGGCCCTTGAATAAGGCAAAGATTTTGAATGGAAAACCACTGAAGTTATACCTTGTTTATTTTTGCATCTTCTGGATGGCACTGCTTTTTGAAAACACTCTTTGTACTGGCAGGCATTAAACAAATCAAGGAATTCCTGGAGACTGAAGTGACAGGACCTTAGGGTTTCAAACATAAACATAGATTTTACTGTGCTCTGCCTAAAGAATGATTCTACTTATTGTCTACTTGCAATGCAGATTAATTTTGAAAAGTTACAAAATGTGTACCCTACTGTGGTCTGAAGATCATAGGAGAGTAAAACACACAGTAGGACAGATAAATTCTCGGCATGCCAGGAACATTCATGCTTCCATCAGATCATGGTACTGAAGATTAGCAATAGATCCCCAGGATCAAATATTAGCTCCTCTTTAATGTCATGTATGGTCTACTGATTAAATTCCATTCTTTATGTGCTGATCAATTTATACTGAAAATTATGTTCAACCCAAAAACATTAGACCAAAACTATCATATAATGCAAACATTAATTCATATTTTAAGTATCCTGATTCAGTTAAATAAATCAGAAATGGATTTTTACAAAACAGGTGAAATCCTTGTAGCTTGATAGCAAGATTCTTGTACTCTGTGACAAGATGTCCAAGGGTTATGTCTGAGTAGCCTGTCTTTCACTGACCAAATATTGTTTTGCTGGCCAACAGCCTTGGAGACTTGTGACCGTCCTTTAAAGCCTAGGGGACTTCAGATCAGAAGTGTAGGTAGCCAAGAATCTGCCATCAGATGGAGGTATGGAAGGAAAAGAAAAAGAAATGCATTGCTCTTAGGTACCCCCAAAAATTAGCGTAAATACCATTAGACTATTAAAAAAGCATAACCAAATTTAAGTATCCTGAGAGTAAAGCAGAAACAGAAACTCCTTTCACAGAGCAGAACAATTCTGGAAAAAGGAAGAACAGATTTGTATTCCAGGATTCCACTAAACAGAGTGCTTAAGACCACTGCTACAATAACAAAGGTAGAATTAAAATGTCAACAAAAAATCGAATAGAATCATGCTTGTTTTGCTTAAATAGCTAAAGTTTGAATAAAAATATCTTTGGCAGTAAAGATAGAACATTTCTTTACTGATAGAAAAATGGAATGGATCTGTGAAAAAGAAAGTACGCTTCTGAAAGTAGTGTTCAGACAAGAGTAATTATTATTAAAAGGAGCTTATGTTGGGGAAATTAATGTTAAATAATCCTGAACTGGGAATATATACCTGTCAATGAAAAAAAGCAGAACAATTTGAACTGTTAAAAATAATTCTTGAGCAAATGACATTAATAACCGTTTGAAGACAACCAAGATTTGGGGGATTTAAAAAAAAAAAATCTATAAAAACAAATGCTAGTCCAGGATGCTTCTGTAACAGCACAAACATAAAGTGAGATGGAGTTTTACTGATATGTACAACCCTAGTCATAAAATATATGTAAAATCCTAAACTAGTTGATGGCTACTTATGCCCTGTCAACAAAAACACTGGATTCATATCATATGTTTCTTTATTTTATTGTTGTGGCTTTTTTATTATGTAAAGCGCCCATAAATGATTTGGGCATTATTTAAATCAAGGTAGAGAGGTAGGTATGCAGAGAAAGAGTGAGAGAGGCATGATACCATGCACTGCAAATAGACTATTGTGTGTGTGTGAGAGAGAGAGAGTGACAATGAGGAGGTGGAGAGACTGCGCTGCTTTCTCTAAAGTTGTTATTTGAGTGCCTAGATCTGCAGTGTCAATCCAGAAATATACTCCTACCTGTTCTGTTGCCAAAAAAGTTGACAGGTCAGAAATGAATGATTGCGCAGTTTTCAGAAGGTAGCTGAAGGGAATAGGCAAAGTGTAATACTTCCAGTAAGACCCATAAAAGCTGTGCAGCAATAGATAGGCTTTCATAAACTGAGGCCCATGCATTGAGATCAATCCAGATGCGTCAACTCTAATGAAAATATGATAGCAGATGACCTTTCTTTCCAAGCCAAAATGATATCTAACAGAATAAAATCCTTCAGTGTAGAGTCTGTTTGCAGAGAGGAGTTCATTCACCCAAGAAAGATCCACTCAGGGCTAGGGATGTGTGGATCAATATTGATGCACTGGATTTTATCATCTATGTTGCTGGAGCATTATTCAATTTAGTCCATCAAGGTATTTTTAATTGTTCTTTTAAAACTCCATTTACAAAAAAACCATCACACTGGTTTTCATTCACAACTTTTGCTAATATACTTGAGCTTTTGAGAGAAAGTGCACATTAAGGGAAGTGAGAGGAGAGCTGAGAGACAAATCAAGAATGCACTTTGAAGAAGCTAAAGCACAAGAACAGAAGAACTAGGAAGGCAGAGAGAGAAGACAAGAGGAAAGTGTGGAAAGAGGCTAAATCGGTGATAGGAGACGATCACTCGGGATGGTTAGGTGAGTGAGGCCAGGCAGATGTGGTGGGTGGGTGTTGGATGGGAGTGAAAGAGTTGCAATGGGAGAAGTACAGCAGCACATAATGCACTGCCACATAAGAGAGGTGCTGTGTACGAGAGAAAGGCTGAACATGAATATGGGCAACAACACCTTTTTCAGATAAGTCCATCACAAACAAAAAGTATTTGGTATGGACTTTGACCAAAGAAGCAGGGGCATTAGCCCATTTGTTTCAGCTCTGCTATTCGAATCATGGTACAGTTTTGTTTGACCAACTTGCATATTGGTTCCCACAACAGTTTGTGGTACATTTTTGTTTTGTTTTTGACATCCTATTCAGGACCTGAGCACATTTAATATTCCACATAAGGATGCTACCAAGTGAACCTCCTCTCAAATATAGCATCTAGAATTCCTCAGCTCCATCAGACTAGGGTTTTTGCACAGACAAAACATGAAGAGTGTCAGACGTGAAACCTATAACATACTGGCTATGATCTACTTCATATACCATTTGTGGTAATGGATTACTCGTCCTGGAATAAATAACCCCATGGTGGATGTAATGTATATTCTGAAGCTCACATAATCACCTACTTTGCACCAGAATTTAATAAGCCACAAAATATCAAACAACATCCAGCAATAGGACAAGATTCCGCATAGGACAAGACAAGTGGAAGCCCACCAGAGACAGATGTGGGGGCTTCTGCTACTGCTCAACAGCTGCTCTGCAGGAACATGCTAACACAGTTGGGAGTTCATGGTGCTTCCAGGATTTGGATGTTGCTTCTGGGGGCTATCCTCCTTTGCAAGTATGAATGGGAGATAGAGATCTGTCCTACCCAAGTAATTACGTCCTGCACTTTAACTGTGCAGCACAAAAATACATCTGTGGAGTCCTTGGGGTTCTCTGAGCTTGGTTCTTTTCTTGCAAATGTTTCATTACCCGGCTAGGTAACACTAACAATTACCTAACCGGGTAATGAAACGTTTGCAAGAAAAGAACCAAGCTCAGAGAACCCCAAGGACTCCACAGTTCAACCCTGAGCTACACATATTCGCCTCCAAAAATACATCTCTTGTTTGATCCAGCCAGTTTTACCAAGAAGAGGAAATTAATTAGTTACACTGTAATCAAATATGAATATATATAACTTTAATCATTTTGCTGTACTTTCAAACCTTTGTGAGCATGGTGAGGGATTTATTTGTTTCCTGATCTGCATTATACTTGCTCATTTCAGGATAAATCTATCATTTGCAAGGCATTACTTTGTATATTACCTTGAGGGTTAAGGATCCCTCCAGAATCATAAAAATTTGCATCCATTGCACCCACAGCACATAGATCAGAAAGCAGGAATACACTCCCCCAACCCCAGGGACTGATCAAGGAATGAGAGACATTCTCACATGTAACTCTAGTAGAAATGGACTATTTGGTGTGATGAAACTATTTTCTTCTCTTTTGGGTAGGTCATGGAGGATATTCTATTGTGCCCTGAATTGAAATAATGTCTTTTGTCACTTGCCCAAATTAATTTAGTTCCACCAGAATATAAAATACATGCTGCAGCAGCCGGAATGTACAGCTAACTTTTTGGGATTTTTTTTTTTAAAAACTGAATTAATTTTTATGACAACTCTACCTAATTACAATCTTCCCTTCTTTCCAGAAAGAGTGAATAAAAACACCCTCCTTCTAGGAGAAGGAAGAAGACATAAGCAAGT
Organism: Python bivittatus; assembly: GCF_059951505.1. Classification (NCBI taxonomy): domain Eukaryota; kingdom Metazoa; phylum Chordata; class Lepidosauria; order Squamata; family Pythonidae; genus Python; species Python bivittatus. The sequence goes on along the minus strand of NW_028277112.1, from coordinate 54,387,263 downwards.
TACATAGTCTAGGCTAATCATCTTGAAATTCCTCTAAGAATCACCATCCAGTGCTGGCTATACCAACATTTGATGCAACTTTCTCTTCCCAACTTTGGTTGGGAAAAGTCATTTTTGTTCAGGGTGCAACACAGGAAAAAGGCCATCCCCTTTGCCCATTATGATCTTGACTGGGCTGCTATTTTACAAGGAAAAATAGGGTCAGCAGACTAACCTATGCATGACATGTAGTTTGGCATTTGGATAACTATCTGTTTGGAAGCATGGCCCTCCTATAAGCACTACAACTTTATCCAAATTAATACTAAGAGCGTACTTCCTTGGGCAAAGTATCTAAGGAAGGGGAAGCAGTTCAAGAAAGGAGATTGTCAATATTACCATTGAAATTTCTCAGGGAGGCCTCACTAGTTAAAGAGCTAAAGAAGCTCCAGCAGGAGCAAAGAGTTCCTCTTCATAATACAAGACTAATCTGGATGTGCTTTGGGTCCTCTTTGCAAGGGGGGGGGGGATGTTGCCTTTATCTTTCCCAATAAGTTACTTGAATTGGAAATGCCATCTAGGTGGTGCTTCCAGGTCTTGAGGAAGCTCTTCAGTTTCATGGATGAGTCTACTTGAAGTTGTTTTAACGCTTGCTGAGGTGAAATCTGTTGTCTTTTCTTGCAAAAGTGGATGGCACCCCATCTTTTATCTCCTTCTGTACCACTTCCCAGACTAATCTGGATTTGTTCACCACTGATTCTCAGTATAATCTTTTCAAACAAGAATGCCACGAGCCAGCCTTTTCAACCTGAATGTCATTAATATATAGCCATAATGTTTACAAATATTATTACAGAGATGTAAATGATTCAAGTGACCTCCTTCAGACTGCAAATGATAATGATGCTTCTCAATACAAAGAAGTCTTTCTCTGCAGAACAAAGGGCAAACCATGATTTTTGCATTGTGGACTACCTTTTGGAATTTTCATTTTTTTCCCCCACCCCTCGGTGCCAAAAGGGGTACAGCAATAACATAGTGATGTCACCGCAGATAGGACCAAAACATTCAATTTATATTTTGTGATTTTGGAGTGGGAACTCGGGAGGGCTTTAAGGATTAAATGGGTGCTTCAGAGATGCTTAATATTTTTATTTTCCCACCCAAGCGTGACAAATGAGTAATTTTGTCACAGAATTTTCGAGGTAGGATCTCAGAGTACCTTTAGGCTGCAAAAACTGGATTCAATATATGTGCTTTGTAAACCACCAGATGCCCACACAGATCCTAGCATGAGGGCCAGTTTTAATCCTTTATTTCACCCTAGACATCTGTGGAAAAAAATGACTCATTAAAATAAATGGCCTATCTTTGGACAATATAAATTGTAGTCAGAGCCCCTTGATACAGATTGAGGCCACTTGGGGTAGAAGGGTTAAATACCTCCTATACTCCCATCTCCATGATAGCATCTCATTCTCAATTGGTACCCTTGTACTTATTTTTGAGTTTAAAAAAGGAAAGACAGCTGTTAGCTGAGTCTTTAAACTAAAGTGCAGTTTGGCTCTTGGTGTTAGCAAAATTCCACAGGCAACAGTGAAATATCTGTATATTCCTGCTTGTCATTTCTAGACCTTTTCTTACAGATTCTCTTTGACAGACTCCCATCATTGGATAGTTGTAAATGTTGCCATGCTACAGAGGAAAATACAGTTTGACTGAATCAACCTGCAGGCATATTTAAATCAGAAAAATATTATGCCATATAGTTCCCAAGAAATTATTGATCATGTCATGGTGATAAGAGTGGCAAAACATAGTTATTTTTCCATTCTTGTCCCATCTGCAGATAACTTTCCAATGGCCCTTTTTAAAGTGATCTGTACCCTGCCAGGGTGGGATGACTCATAGGACCACCTGCTATAGGACAGCTATGAGGAATATTCTAGGCATCTAGCAAATAAAGTCACTGGATTCACTCAGAATTAAACTCCAGCTGGGCTAGTCCTATCCAGGTGATGAAGCAATGTCTTGTGTGATTAACTGGTATGAGTTTGAGCCTGTAACTCCTGGGGAAGTAGACAGGATTCTTGGGTCAGCTAATCCAACCACATGTATATTAGATCCATCTTTCTCTTGGCTGATGAGGTCACCTAATCTCAATCCATGATATAATACCACTTTGTTGAGGGAAGTCCTCACAGCCTTGAAGGAGGCAGTGGTGCATCCCCTTATCAAGAACCATGTTTTGGACTTAATAGTATTTATCAGCCCTTTGGGGTAGAACAGACTAGAAAACCAAATTCATTCATGCTAATGCTACTTTTACTATAAGGTTATAGTAACAGAATCTTGCAAGTCTGAATGCATTTACCCTCCCCCTCCCTTTATCTTCATGAGAACTAGGAAGGGTCTTGCTTGGGACACTTTCTCAGATTACAATTCTGGCCAGGACTTGGTTTTCTTTTACTGGACTGTTGTCTTGGTTGTGGCTCTTCTTCCTTTTCCTCAAGGTTATTCCTTCTGCCCATTACAGTACTGGTTTTTTCAGTCCAGTCTCCAATTGTCAGCCTTCCCAGGTAGACCAGACAGGAAACATGACCAGATGAGCTAATTCTACTTTATTGTAAGGCTACATTAATAGAATCTTACAAGTCTAAAAGCACAAATCTCCCGCCATCTCTTTTCCTGCCTGAGAAGTTAGGGAGGTTCCTTTCTGGGTCTCTTTCTATGTCCATTAGGCAGCTATGGGCTATGCCCTCTCTTATCTGATTATTCCCTAGACAGCTTCTTTTGCCCCTGTCTCCCATGGCCATTCCCAATACTATTACAGCAGTATTCTCTTTTTCGGGAAGGTTGTTGAGAAGATGTTGGGCTACAACTACAGTACAAAAGGCACTGGTAGAAAGTGATGATCTGGACGCATTTCAGTCAGGTTTCAGTCCTAGACATAGTACTGAGAGAGCATGGGTCATGCTTGTTGATGACCATTGGTGAAACTGGGATGGGATAATGCAACCATCCTGGTTTTCCTTGATCTTCAGTGGCTTTCAATACCATCAATCATCATTTTCTTCTGGCCTTCTACAGGGATTAAGAGTTGGGGGCACAGCATTGCGGTGGTTCTCCTCCTTCCTCTGAAGTTGAGTTCAGTCAGTGTTGATTGGAGGGGAGGTATCAAGTCCGAACCTCCTAGTGTATGGGATTCCTTGGGGCTCTATGCTTTAACTCTTTTGGTTTACATGAGGCCACTGTGTAAGGTAATCTATAAGTTTGGGCTCAGGGTTCATCAATATGAAGATGATATCCAATTGTACATCTTGACCTCAGACTATCCATTGGACTCACAACTCCTACTCACACCATTTGGTGTGCCAGCTACATCCTTACCTGGACTGGGAGGTCCTTCAGGCAGTCACTCACACTTTGGTCATCTCACACATTATAGTGCAATGCACTTTACATAGGGCTGCCCTTGAAAACCTCTCAGGGTTTGTGTATTTAATGGTTTAAAATAATTGTTTTCTTCTGGACAGTTTGGGGGTTTTATCTGTATTTTATTACTATTTGTATTACATGGTGCCCAGAGTCATTACAGAGTTGGAAGAAGGAAGAAAGAAGAAGGGAGGGAGGGAGGGACGGAAGAATTTAGGGTGTTTCAATGACAAAGAATGCTTGAGTTTAAAGTCAGAAATTTCAGATAATACATCCTTCACATGATCTTTATACAATAGGTTTATTAATATTTTGATTATAAATGCCATGCCTTGCAATTGAAGCAGGATCCATGTTTTTACTTTGAAGTATATTTAAGATGTACTTTTCCTTTTAATACTTTTCCTTCCAAAGGATATACTATTATATTGATACTGTTAGCTGTCCTGAGCCTTTTTGGGAATGGCTGGCATATAAACTAAGATATACAAAGAAATGGTTGATAGATAGATAGACAATGAACAAAGAAATAAATGGAGACAACTGCATTGCCTTAAATCTACCATCCCTGAAAAACCTACTGCAAGAAAGTCAAGGAAGTAAAAAGATGCCATGAATGGATACAAGAAAAGAGCCCATTTACTATCCATGGTTCCCAAAGCCTGCAGAGAATTAGGATTAGCCTAAGAAAAATCACAATTGGTTAAAAAAAAGTGAACCAAGGTGCAAGGAACCTCTTAGTTTCTTCTCTACATTTTCAAAATCAATTTCTTCCAGAATAGCAAATGCTTACCAAATTTAAGTTTGTCCCTTGAGTATGCAAATCCAATTAAAATGCTCCACCAATGGAGGATGAGATAAAACGGCCCCTGAGAAAATGCAGCATATGTTCATAAAGTTTTGTCAAAAACGATTTCACCACGTTTGACGCAAACGTTCATTTCCCAAGTCACATAGTGGCAGGTGCAACAACTGCAACACCATTGAGCTAATAAGTATACCGGATCTAAGTTTAAATGATTTCATAGCCCATGAAACTGAAGCAAGGGACATCAGATTAAACAAATACCTAAATATGTTCTATCAAGTATATTTTACATACCATGGGTAAAATCCTTCTATGTATGGCTTTATATTCCTGTAGAGTATTCCCAGCCATTCTTCTTTCCTATCCAAAATGGCAGATATTATCAGGGTCTATCTTTTGAGACTGCATATGGAAGGCTGAGAGTTATCCTTTGGCATTTCAGTGCCAGAGTGTTTCCTTAGTCTAGTCTAGTCTAGTCTAGTCTAAATGATGAAGGGGTGCCTTCAAGTCTGTCTTGACTCCTGGTGACTGCCTGGACAAGTCCCTACACTTTTCTTGGCAAGGTTTTTCAGAAGTGGTTTGCCCTTGCCTGCTTCCTAGGGTTGAGAGAGAGAGCCTGGCCCAGGATCACCCAGCTGGCTTTGTCCCTGAGGTGGGACTAGAACTCATGGTCTCCCGGTTTTTAGTCTGATGCCTTAACCACTACACCAAACTGGCTCTCAGTAGGGTAGGGTAGGGTAGGGTAGGGTAGGGTAGGGTAGAGCAGAGTTAGTATAGTATAGTATAGTATTTCTTTTTTCATGATACAAATCATTTAGACTTGCTCAGCATTCTGCTTGGCATCAACATTTTCAGGTAATTAACATGTGCTACATAAATGCAGCCAAGCCAAAGATACATTCAATCACTCAAAGTTGTCCCAGGCCTCAGAAAAACTCTAGGTTCACTGTGTTAGCTAAATTTTCTATAGATGAAAGTAGTGAACTTTCTTCAGCAGCTTTTTCTCAGCCAATGAATCCTATATTCATTTCCAGTTTATTTTGCTGATGGCCACAAGCCCAAAAGAATGAAATATTCTATGATATCTTCCAAAGTACCTTATCTTTAAAAAAAAAATAATCAAGAGCTAGGAACCAATAGAAAGTTACAGTCTTCTCCCTTGTCGGACGAATGCCAGTGCCAGCAGAACAGCTGTCTGGCTTGTCATAAAACTGAGATGATAGATATGGAAGGACACTGGTAAGTTTGACCCCCTATTTGATCTAGGACATCCAAGCTAAAGCATCTCCAAGAGATGGATGTCCATTCTCTGCTTGAAGGCCTCCAATGAATGAGCAGCTGCAAAGAGCTTTTTCTCCTACTCAACAGCCACTTGTCCTTGAAATGCAGAAATGAACCAAATGTTACTCTGACTAATTTGTGACTTAGGCACAAATTCTGTACAAATGCTTTTACGGTTAAAGCAGACTATTGCGGGGGGGGGGGGGATCACTGAATTAGAAAGCAAATTTAAATCTTGATAAATTGTGTGTGGGCATGCATACATATACGTGTCTAAGCCCAACCAGTTACTGGATAGGGAAGCAACTTGCAATCCCATTTATATCAGCCTGGGCTTTATAACAAAGGTAAAGGTATGAAGAAGCTGAGCCTGGAAATGTATATCTGGTGATATAACTTAGAGTACAGAAAGAATACTAAAGATGGAAATGCTGCAGTGTGTGTGTAGCTTCTCCTATTCACTTACTTTTTTGGGGGAGGTGCCTTTGAGTCAGTGTTGACTCCTGGTGGCTACCTGGACAAGTCCCTGCAGTTCTCTTGGCAAGTGATTTGCCCTTGCCTCCTTCCCAGGGCTGAGAGAGAGTGACTGGCCCAAGATCACTCAGCTGGCTTTGTGCCTAAGGTGGCACTAGAACTCACAGTCTCCTGGTTTCTAGCCTGGTACCTTAACCACTACACCAAACTGGCTCTTCACTGACTAGTCCCTAAATATTCTCAAACACCAGTAGACTGAAAAGCAGGTATCAGTGGAAACAGTGCCAGCAGACATACAGAGTTCAGAAATAAAAAGTTACGCCAAAAAATAGGACAGAGCAAAACTAAAGAAGACCAGGGGCAGGGTAGATAGAAGGAAACAAAGGAGATGTAGATTTATAGGACTGCAATTGGATTGATTTTATTTTAAATGATGTCCTGCAGGTTTCTAATTATTTGAGTTAATGGCAGATTTGAAGAAATTAATTACAGCGACCTTCATAAAGGATTCAAGTATCTATCTTTGCTGTACTTAGGCTATTTGTTAAACTTCCAGATGGATGGCATCTTCTCTCTTTGCAATGTTCAGTGAAATTTAAGAAGGGGTTTACCATGATAGCAGCATGCCAAACTGCAAGAACTGATTGCTTCAGTTGGTTTCAAAATAATATAAGAGATTTCCCCAAAGGCTGAAGCTTGTGGTTTTGAAATCCAGAAGAATGGCAAAGGCTGCTGTGAAAATGATAAGATGGGCAGACAAAAGAGATAGACTGGAATTTCTAACTTGTCATTAAAAAGCTTAATATCCCTGCCTGGAGAAGAGATTGTCCAAATGTGTTCATTTTTCAGAGGAGGATGTTATTGAATTGACCACTAATGGTATGGAATGGACGACTTCAGACTGGATCATCCAGAACTGGCCAAAATTGTGAGATCACAATGGGCTTCAGGCTGATGTAAACTCAATCTGAAATTATTCAGTTACTAGTTCATTGGTTGAAGACATGCTTTACATGTAAAAAATCCCAGATTCAAGGCTTGACATTCCTAGGAGGGCCCAAAATAACTCCTAACCTGAATCCTAGACAGCCAGTAAGTTGTCTCATGTTTCATTTTTAAAGTTACGATTTCATTTTATTCCAGTCTTTAAGGTTTGCAAGAGGTGTTCTGATGAAAAAGTAATGTTACTGGGGGACAAAGAAAGAAAATGGCCTTCTGGGGGTTTGTTTGTTTTTTGTATAATTTTTTATTAAGAATTTTAAATAGAAGATAAAAACTAACAAGAACTAATATAAAGTAGAGAAAGGAATGAAAGGAAAAAAGAAAAAAAGACAAAGACAAAAAGTCCAAATAGAAAGAATGAAAAGAAATAGAAAGAAGGAGCTTCTGGTTTTCTTTGCAGCAAATATAAGTACAATTACAAAATTACCTTTTAATCTATGGTTACAAAAAGAAAGGCTCTCTCTTTTCTATGATCTCTTTTTTCTAATCATCAAAGCCAGAAATCATAAGATCATTTTTTTTCTGTTTCATGCAAAAAGTCTATAAGGGGTTTCCAGTCAGCGATAAACGTGGAAGAAAATGGTCTTCTGAGGTTTCCTTTTAGCTTTGTCTTTTTGTTTTTTTGAGTTGCTGGTAGAGTGTCCAGTATAAAATAGTTCTAGGAAGATTTGCCCATCATGTTGCAGCTGATTAGGCTCCAAAGGAAAAAAAACTGCACTCTTGAAAATGCATGCTTTTACCACCAAATTTGGTGACACAATCTAGGAAGTTTCTTTGGGCTGCAAAATGGGAGTTGCTGGTCTGCAGGTGACCCCCAAGCCGGATTGCTCCACACTACATCTGAGGTAGGACTCCCTATAAAGTAGATCCTTTGGTCTCTCTTTCAGAAGTCTCACTCTGGAACTAAAATCTTTAGGGAGCCAGAGGCAAGTCACCCCACCCCCCCTTTTCATTCCTTTCCCTGGATAGGGATTTCAGTCACTTTATTATTATTACAATATGTTTTAAGGGATGTATATGGAGTCCTTTGGACACCTGGAAAATGCTATAGATTTGGTGGTGGAAATGGTGCTGATTTATGTCCTTTCCAAAAGCCTTTTTCAAGCAGCCACTTTACCTGAGAAAGTCTGTATTTCTTTGTGTCTGTGTGCCTATCCGTCTCTGTTCGTATAATGAAATTCTCTGGGAGGTTCTCAGTAAAAATTACATGTATGCATGTAGGTATCTGGGTATTTATTTGAGTTATGACCTGCCTTTCTGATCCAATGAGGACTTAAAACAGCTAAAAACATGTAAAACAAAAGAAGAATGTAATATATTTAAAAGACAGGTTAAAATAAACAGTGAAATAAATATTACAATGGTCAATGATTAAAAGTCTAGGGGGGGAGAGAAGTCTTTATAGATTTCCTAAATCATGAGAGAATGCAGCTAATTGCACTTTCTAAGGGAACACATTCCAGAGCCTGTGAGCAATGCAGGAGAAATTCCTTTCGCCCGTTCCAGATTTATAAAGGGGAGTTCCTAGGATAGTCAGGTCCTAAGGTTTTTAGCAAGTTAAAGATCAATATCAACATCCTAAGCAGTTCCCAATAAGCACAAGCATCATATAATCTTTATACCACTTAGCAGCCTAGCTGTTGCATTTTGCACTAACTGCAGCATCTCGCATTTTTCAAGGATACTTTCATACAGAGTCAACTGCATTTATCAAGACAGGAGGCAACTAAAACATAGCTAACTACTAAATCCAACTTGCTCAGGAAGGGATGAAGCTGGTACACCAGACATAACCACGAGAAGGTGTTTCTCCCCAGTTTACCTTGCAAATTAGGTGACAGTTGAGGATCAAAGAGCACTTCCAGAGTATAAACATTCTCTTTCAGTGGGAGCGCAGACCTATGCAAAACATTTTTCACTTCAATTCTCAGTTGCATTTTTCTCCTTAGCAACAACATGTGCGTGTTGTTGGGATTAATTTCAGCTTGTTTTCCCTCATTTAGCTCATTATCAAATTTAGGCAACATTCAAGGGTACTGATTGCTTCCTTGGAACTGGATGGTAAGAAGCAAAAGAGCTGGAGAGCCCGCTTTCAGTATCCAAAGTTCCAGATGACCTCTGCCGGTGATTTCAGGGAGATGTGAATAGCACAGGGGACAAGAGGGAATTCTATGGGACACCATAGGTTACCCTGGGGTCACCTTCATGACATGGACTAATGGGAATAACCAGCCTTACTTCACATTCCATCCAGTTCTTTCCTAGTCTTTCTCCACTTGTGTTCCATCTGATGTCTCATCTGCTTCATCACTCTCAGCTCCCTAGTATGTCAAAGGGCTCATTTGGCAACATGAAAAGGAACGTGGCACTTATGAGCAACAACGTCTACCACCCAGATCCATCTTTGTATTCTACAGATTAGCAGGACAACAACAATATCATTGATAAATGATGTAGAGATTTCCCTGTACACTTTCAGAATCTACTAGGTGCCTAGGTCAGATCTTTTTAGGGATGGACAAATTTAACTTTTTCAAAAGTTTGGAAATATCTCAAATGTTTGCTAGGAACAAACCAGAGAATTCTTTTTCATTCATTTATATCAGGAGGGGGTGCAACTTTTTCATTCTGAGGGCTGTACTTGATTTTTGAACGGGATGTCAGAGAATGTGCTACAAAAACTGGGCAGGCCTGAGACAAGAAAGTTAGCAGGCCAAGAAAAAAAGCAAATTGGATTTAAACTAAATTAAATAAATTAACAAATTATTCCCTATATATTTGATAATGTTCCTCTTTTGGCCCATTAAAAATGTTATAATTCAAAGGCAACCTTTGGCAGGACTCTGGCAGATGTTTTCAAAATAGGCATAACTATATCCATGGAGAGGAGCATTTTGTACCAGCCTATCGTGTAACTGCTAAAAGGAACGTTCTTGATGGGGAAAGAACTACCTTCCTTCCTTCCTTCCTTCCTTCCTTCCTTCCTTCCTTCCTTCCTTCCTTCCTTCCTTCCTTCCTTTTTATTATTTATTATTAAATTTGTATGCCATCATCTCCCCTAATGGGTGACTCTCGGCGGCTCACAATTAAAAATCAAAAGCCCATAAACAATAAAATACCCCATAAATAATTAAATTACTCAATCCATAAAAATCCACTATAAAACAAACCCTATACATAAATACTAAAGACATTCAAGGCGATGGGGGGGAAATAAAATCAATTACCCCACAAGCCACTTCCACTGATGCGAGCCCCCATCCGGCCCCCAGGTCTTCTGGCATACCCAGGATTTCATACCTTTCCTAAAGGCCATGAGAGTGGGGGCACACCAATCAACCAATTTATCAACCAAGCAAATGTCTAGACCAGCCAGCTCCAACTATTTTGGACTGCTTAACACACACACAAATCAGAAATAAAACCCCAAAAATTGCATCATCCAGAAAAAAATAACAACCAAACTTTATCCTCCACTGAGACAAAATCAGGTAAAAAGGATCACTCAGCCATACTTACCCAAGGCCTGGGGGAAGAGCTACTATGTTTCTAAGGCACTTTTAAAGGCCTGAAATGTGGGTATCATGGGAAGCTGGGGGGGGGAGCGTGGAGATGCTGTTCCAGACAGTGGGTGCCATGACAAAGAAGGCCCACCTCCTAGGTCCAACTGGACGACGCTGCTTGATTGATGGGAGTTGGAGCCAACTCTGTCAGATCTTACAGGATGGGCAAAAACCACAGGCCCACCACTCTCTTCTCCCTTGGGGTAAGCAGTTTTATGCAAAGCACAGACAAGGAGTAAGGTATGAGATGAGAAATCATAACTAAAACCAATCTACACCAATACCATTCGGTGTATTTTTCCAGACTTTTCTGTTATCGAAAGCAGTCCTTGTTTCCACTGTGTTCAGACAGCCCTCAAGTGATCTAGTTCTGTTTATGAAGAAAGCTGTCTCGTGTTGGGCATACCAAAAAGGAACAGAATAAAATGTACGCTATCCCTAGCAAAGATCTTTTTATTTATTCGCCTGTTTAATTCTCATGACATCCTGCTGTTGTTGTGCTGCTCCCTTTACTAAGTATTTGTGTAGAGCAATTTAGTTATTATGTGAATGGTATGATTTTATTGCAATTCTATTAGCTGCCTGGCAAATACATCTAGCAGGATGTGGGCATGGAGGTCAACTGGTTTTTGTATGACTGTTGTTCTTCTTTAATGTATTTATTGAAAGGCAAGGAAGCACTGTTGCAGGGCCTTCTGGGAGGCAAGGGGTACATCTGGAAGTTGCCACTAACTCCAGCCAGGAGAGGCAAGAGTTCTTATAGTGCTGACCATTACTTTTACGTCCATGCCAACCATGCCCCCAGATGCAGTATTTGATCTAGGGCAGTGTTTTTCAAACATGACAACTTGGCAGCTTTAAGAAGTGTGGACACCAACCCCCAGAATTCCCAGCCAGCAGTCCATACATAAAGTTGCCGAATTTAAAAAAACACTGATCTAGGGACTCAGAGGAATATTCCCTGGTTTCTGGATAGCTACTTTCCTTACACTGACCACAGGTCCCAGAAAATTTCAAGAAGATTCCTGCAATCCATAACTCGAAGGCACCCTGTGGGCCCCATTTCCCCATGAGTGAGAGCCAGCCTTGCCCTTCTATGGGACAAAGGCAGGAATGTCCCTAAGGACAGCATTGGCTAAATCTCTTCCTTTTCTGTGCTGAGCTCTGATTCTCAGAGGAAAGCCTCTCTTCATGTGTGTTCCAAAGTAGACCATTGATTTGATCAAATTGTAAGGAATGGTTGGACTAACTGCCTATTTTGCTTCTGTACCTCAAGCTTCTGCTGATTGTAAAGGGACATTTTTAACATTTTGCAGAGGTACAAAAGGGAATGGAAAGATGTGGTAAAGCTAAAGGCCAAATGTTTTGCTTGTATGCATTTCCTGAACATGCATGAACTTTTGCACCTACTCTTGCTTCTACCCACATCCTCTGAACGATTTGGGGCAAGCTAGATCGTAAAGCCTTGCCCCTGGAGCGGATGAGGACTAGAAACGTAACTATTGGTTTATGCTGCTTAAGCTAAAGTTTTGACAACCTTGGAAGGCGGGCACACGGGTGTGTGTGTGGGTGACCCTCCTCCTAGATGCTTCTTGATGACAAAAATGTATAAAAGCTGTTGTAAACTGTTCTAGGTGTGGCCATTCTCTGTCTTTTCTCTGCCAGCCAGCCAGAGAGTGGTCCACCCTGCTTTTCTCTTGGCCAACAATAAAAGCTGAACTTTCTTTGGAAAAACCTCGGTCTGGACTCTCATTGGAAATTATGGAATCCAGGCTAGCGAACCTTACAAAATGAAAAGCAATTTTAAAGTGAGGTAACCATCATCTGCAGAGTCTGCCTCTTTACCTTTATATCATGATGGCTCACTGCTTGATCAGATGCTAAGCTTGGTTGGAAATGTAGCACCTGATTTTTTAGTATTTTAATATTGCCAATCTCAAAACATTAAGCACAGTTGGCTCTGTTTGGCACTTGGATAGAAGACTGGAAAATCTCAAGGATGCAAGGGAATCTAGAAATTGAAAAAAATATCCGGAAGATGATAGTGGCCAACCACTTCCATACCGTTGCCAAAAATACTACGTGGAAGTATCTGTGAAGTCACCAGAAACTGAACTTGACATGAGGAGACTTCATGTTTACAACATTATAGCAAGATGTTTTAGAATAAGCTTGTGTTCTGAGCCCACTTAAATCTAGGGTGTATTTTTCTTTTTCAAGCATCTATAAAAAGGTATAAGAAATGAACCTATTATCTGTGGTGAGTGACTGGCAGTAGCAAAATCTATTGACTTTTCAGGTAATTTTAAGCATTTTAAATTGTAACCCTCTTTAGATAAAAACAAACTATTTACCTTCTGTGTTAATTCTGTAATTTGGATTCTTGGTTTGAAATGCCTTTTGGGGTTTTTTGATTCACTTTTTCTAAAACTGAAGAAGACTCATTGAATGAGCTCATGTGCTGTGTTGTTCGCTCAGCAACTGCTGTAGTTTGACAACCTGATTGTATAAAACTGCTGTCATTAGTAATCATCTGAATGTAATGTCTTTTATCAATTTAAGCAATTACCCAGTAAAAGGAACCCAGCTGGGAGTTGATGAACTTCTCAAAAGTTACCTATTTTGCCTACTGCAGTAGGCAAACTTTATGATACTGTGACCACTTAAAATGATAACATGAATTTAAATGACAGCCCCCATCCTGGGAATAAAGCTAACAATCTTCTTGGGGGATAGGGTTGGGCCAGAAAAAAATATAGTAAACTTGAATCTATAGATCAGATCAAACAATGACAGAAAGTCATAATTTTGGAAAATAAACCAGTTTCATTAGAAATGAGCAAAAAAGAACCCTAAAATTTTTTAAAGCCATTTTCTTAATAGGAAGAATTTTCTTGCTTACTGTTGCTTACTTTTCTTGAAAGCAAGGTTTCATTTGGAAGTCAGCCACTCTCATTCATCGAAGTCAGAAAACAGAAAATAGCATTTCCCTGCCTTAAATCAGCTTCCCTTAAACTACTCTAAAACTGCTACAGATTGCAAACACTGGCAGTCCATAAATTGCTTTTGATGGTCTCTCCCCATCTTTTCCTTTGCTCCCCCTCCTCTTGCAACTTCTTCCTCACAGGCCCCTACCACCCCCCACCCCCCTTATAATTTCCTCTGCAGTGCGAGGGTCAGGTCAATGGTCAGAAGTGAAGGTTCTTGTTCTCCAGGCATGATTACACCTCTTTTGAAAGGCAAACACGATGTTTTAAAAAGCAAAAAGGGGAAAGTACAGTTAGACTTCACACAGGGCTCTGGAAGCATCATGTTGCTGTACATTCAGCCTGACTTTGCATCAGACTGGGAAGCCTGCTCAGAAAGGATGCAGGCATTCTCTGATGGCCTTCCATTCATTGTGTCAGCCCTATGAGGTAGACCAGACCAGGAAATGAACTCCATAGGAAGACTACTTTTGTTGAGCTTGGCTATAATAAAGAGAATCTTGCAAGTCTGATTGTGCTGGACCTCTTTATCCTACTTACACTCCAGTGAATTAAGGAGGGGTCTGCCTGAGCTGTTTCTGAATGTTATTTCATTTCTCGGGATTTTAAAAAAAAAATGTTTCAGCCCCTTTTGCCTAGGTAACGGTTCTTACATATTAACATCAAGGTCATCTTCCTTACTCTCTACAGTCTGAGAATTGCTGGCTAGCGATAAACAAGATTTTCTTTTAATGTTTAGAAGTGTGAAGATAATGCATTCTATGGAGGGCTAAATTTGAAGCATATCTGTATGTTGTACTTTGTTATCAAACCCTGCAATTAATTAAACATTTTTTAGTTTACATGATGCTTTTGACCCATAGCACAGAAGCTGGGGACAGAGCTGTAGGTAGCAGTCTGACCATGTTTTTGTCCCTCTGTTCTCTATTTCTTTCTCCTTTAAGTCTGACAGCACAGCAGACTATATTGGGGAGAAATGTTGAAAGTCCATGTGTCCTCTTGTTTCTGCTCCTTCACGTGACACTCAATTGTGGGAAAATAGAAATCCAGGGTATACAATATAGCATTATTAACATTCCACAAGTCCCTCAAGACCTGGCTATGTGATCAGGCCTGGGGGGTCCCAGGGGACCAGAGAGATTTTGCAATGGCTCCTTTATTCATTTTATCCCCTCCTTTTTTGTGTGCTGTTTTGCGTGCTTTTATAGTTTTTTTATTTGTAATTGTTTTTATGTATTTATTCTTTTTAATTGTTGTACGCCGCCCAGAGTCACTTTGTGTGAGATGGGTGGCTATATAAATATGATAAATAAAGAAAATAAAGAAAATTATTGTCCAAGGCTTGGATTAATTTTGCCTGGTGATGGGTTCTTTTGAACCACCCCTACTCAAAAAGTTTTATCCCTGCATTCTTCCCTTGGCAGTGGGTCAGGATCTGCCACGTTCAGAAGTAAAGGTGTAATGAAATTCTCCTGCTTCATTTTAATTCCTTGTAAAAATGGATGTGATTTTGGGCTGTTTTCAGGCCCGAATCAAATGTAAGAAGTTTCAAGAGGTGGCCCAAAACCTCATAAAAACACTAAGGAAAGCCAAATCTGTCAAATTCTCAACACTTCTTCCCCGCCCCTCCGCCCCCTTATTCACGCCCAAATCTTTGGAAGCATTTTCTTACTCTCTTGCTTCTTCACCTCTGTGAATTATGAGTGAAAGGATTGTGCCAGCTTGGAACCAGATAACTCACCACACAGGAACACCATGTAGGAAGAAGTTGCTGATGTTTGTAGTATCTCTGATGAAGTGTTCTGGAACTCACAGAACCTTTGTGCCAGTTTGATTTGTCCTAATAAAAATATGATTCAATTATCTTTTTTACACAAGCAAGACAACTGTGCTGGCTTGATATATCTGGACTGCAAAAATCTGGCCAAATGCTAGACGACACCAAAGGATTAGAGAGTTTTGTATCTTCTTGCAATCCAGGTATGGTATGCCTAACCACTGGTACCCTTTGAGGTGAAGTCATTCCGCAATATGGGACCCAGAGAAGAAAGTCCTTCAGGATTCTGTTGTCGATTATTGGCAAGTTAAAACTCTATAGGAGTAAATGTTCCTTATATCTGGTACAAATGCATATAAATAAATTCATGGGCAGGAGCTCAACATTCCCAGGTCCAGCTGTGCTTCTTTTTTCTTAGAGTTGATTATCTTTATAGTTTTTAATATTGGGTTTTTTTCCCAACCTCCATATTTTTCTACACAAGTACTATCTCATCTTTAAGTAATTCTTTCTTGAAATTCAGGGAATGAGAATTGACATCAAACTAAAAATGCAGTTGGAAAGGCACCTACCTGGAAACCGATGCTGTTGAATGCATGGACTGTAGAAGTTATTTCAGAGTAGACATACATGGGACTGTCCTGTAAGGCCGAAATTACATGCACAAGGGAGGAAAGCTATTTAATCCAAAGAAGGTACAAATCTAGTTGTAAGGTACCCAAAGGTGTATGGGAGTCGAGCAACCTATAAATTAAATAAATAAATAAAGATGCATAGAATCAGAGTTCATGTAAGATGTTTTTTTAAAGCCCTCATTATCACTGGTCTATATTCAAATTAAGTTTGTAATAAATACAAAATAAAGAGTCCCCACACCTCCTGTTCCAGTGCCGTAAAGTTAACTCTTTTCTCATTTAAATGCATGCTGTTTAGAGCCAGAACTTTAAGAAGAAAAATGTCCTATTTATAAGAATTTAGAATGGGAATGAAAATAAGTCTGTCATCATTTGTGTCATCCATCAGCTATGTGCCCTTGGCAGTTTGGTTCAGTCATATGTCAGAGCTAAGTGAACCAGAAGTCGGATGAATTGAACAGAAAAACAAACGAGAAGGGAAAGAAGAGAAGGTTGACAGAAGGTTCTCTCCATGCTAGAATAAACTGTCACCCCTGCGTCTGCCTGAAGTTTGTCCTTTTTTTGTTTTTCCCACCCTTACTTATGATTTCCTTTTATTCAACTAGACCTGGGGAAACAAAGGTCAGAGGCAGCCATGGCCACCAAACAGAGTTAAGGACCCAGTTCACACGTGCTCTGTTTGCTAGGTCCACCATCTTTAATTCCTCACTGCCTTGCAAAGGCATATATGATCTGCCTCCAATAAAAAAGGCAGTATTTCAATTGAGATCAGGCAGTATGGAAGTTCTGCTTCTAGCAATGTCTGTGAAAAGATACAAGGTAATAGGAAGCCTGGGCCACAAGCCCGGTTTAAGATATCCTGGGATTCTAAGATATGTCAAGATGAGAAGTTCCAATATCATAAGAAATAAAGAGAAAAAAAGTATTAGAAAAGGTAATTGGAAAAAAAATGATGTACTATTATACTTGCAGAAATACATTGGGAAACACAGCAAAAAAATCACACAATAAAACATACTTCTTGCAAAGAGCCTTACTTGCATTATCAAACACCTTATGATTTTTTAATTAGCATATATGAAATTGTAGGCTTTTATTTCACAGAAATGCAGACACAATTACAGAGATCAGAGCCTAGTTAATAGAAGTAGCAATATAGCTTGTAATGAAATATTAATACTGGCATTCTGACCAAAAATATATATCTTTTTGTAATAATCCTATACACATTATTAGATAACTTTAAATGAATATATGTTACAATGTCTTAATTAACAACATGAAATTGAAGTCTTTTAACATAAAAGAACCAAGAACATTATACAGCTCAGCCCTTAGTAATGGCAACAGCAATGTAACTTACATTCTTGGTTCTCCTTGCATGTCACATAAAATATAAATCTTTTGGGGGGGGGATTTTAAACCAACAAAATCATGAATGATGTTGCAAAATGACAGCTATGGATCTTATTATTTTTGGTATATCAGTGCTTGGTCTGGACACATTTTCTTGTGTTGTATTTCATTCTCAAAGAATGTGATACTCCATAGGTTCACATATAGTGATCGAGATGCAGGACCTTTCAGCGCAACTGCAAAGTGTCACAGCTGAAATTAGACCCATTGTTGGAGAATTTGAAGCTGGAAGAAAGAAACAGCACTTAATTGTTGCATAATACAGGTAGTCCTCACTTAGCAACCACAATTGGAACTAAGTGAAACATCAGATGACCGTGATGGACGTATGACATCACTTCCCATTTGGTTGTTCAGCAAGTCACTGTGGGTCATTAAGTGAGACATCACATGACAATGACCATGCTTGTCGGAAGCCGGCTGTGAAGCGTGCAAATGGCAATCACATGACTGTGGGGACACTGCAATGGTCATAAATGCCTGCCGGTTGTGAAGTGCCTGAATCTCAATCACATGACTATGGAGACGCTGTGGTGGTCATAAGTGTGAGGACCAGTCGTAAGGTTACTTTTTCAGTGCCATCGTAACTCTGAAAGGTCACTAAACAGGACAGACGTTAAGTGAGTTCTACCTGTAACTGCATGGACTTAAGTGCTCTTAAGAGCTAAGGTATTTAATTAATGTGGTAGCCAGTTAGTAGCCACTTTAAAATCTCCTTAAATTGCCTTCAGGCTAAGGATATTTTGTGGAACATGGCATTAGAAAGTGTTGGCAGACTAGCCCCCACTGTTTGAGGACTTCACTGGGATTGAGCAACCTGTAGATGATGCAAATAATCCAAGAACTCCAGAAGGGAAGCTGATAAATTGGACATGGCGTGGTATGCAGGGTTCAGGATTCAGAACTTTGCAATGGATTTATATGAAAGATCATTTAAGTCAAAGCAATTTTGATTTGAATAAATGTAATTACGAAGTAATTTCATAATTTACTTAAAAATAAAGGTAAAGCCTCTTTGGAGTCAGGTTTGACTCCTGGTGACCTCATAGATACATGTACAAAGGATGGTTTCCCATTGACTTCTTTTGTGATGTTTTCAGCTTCCTGGACTAGCCTACAGCCCTCAGATTCTGTAATAATCTTCCATCCAAATAATAACCAGGCTTGATCCTACTTAGCTTTTGAATCCCAAAAAGGTCATCCAGGTGCCAAAACCTTCTCAGACAGAAAAAAATTGCCTTCAAATCAGGCTTGACTCATGGTGACTTCATGGACAAATCCATGCAATTTTCTTGGCATGATACAGAAGTGGTTTTCCACTGACTTCTTCCAAAGTTTTTTTTCAACAGTTCATGTCTGAACCTGGACTGCTGTCCTATAACCAATAGTACTGACCATGGCGTTCCCAGTTGCTCCTCCAAGGCATCCTTCTACAGTCATGACTAAACAAGCCACCCCATTTGGAGGTTGCAATCTGGAGAAATTTCTTAATGTATTTGTTAATGTATTTATTCCAGACAAATCCCTGTACCCATAAAAAATCACTGACAATTACCCAACATGTAGAAGTATTTCTAAGTATAAAGGACACTATACCTGTTGCCCTGTTGCCTGCCAAACTAACATCTGAAGCACAGAAGCCCTGCTAAAAATCATTAGTTGCCAAGGGCATCAATGTGTCTTTCCCTTCCAGAATTTCTTCCATCACAGATGGTGATAGATAAACATAGGACTTTCCACATGTGGTCTTCATTGTTGCCAGGAAATGCTCAGGAGGGATTGCCTTCTTAAATATTGCTGTAAACTGGCTTTACATATCCTGATTCCAAAAAAGTATTTCACTCCTTGGGTGGATCTTGGTTATCTTTTGGAAACATGGGGATACAAGGGTTGAGTACATACTTGTCCTCCTTCCCGTTATGGCTCAATTTAAAACAGTGCCTGAGAATTCAGGCGTTGCCTGGTGAGACACCTGAAGAGTGGGGGTAGCATAGTAATTGCTGCCTGAATAACTGGGACTGGTGAACTTCAAGTGTTATAGTTGTGTTGGCTTGTGCACCTGCGAGGGTCCTTGTTATTATGAATTCATTAACTCTCATCAGGTGTGAGCAACATCTGGGTGTTGTCATTGGCACAATTCTTCCCTGATGTCAATTCTGGATACCTGCAGTCAGTGGCCTTAATAATGACCCAAAACAACATCACAAGAAAGGGCCACCATTATATCCCTGCATGCTGATGTCTAACACAAATTAAGACATGCCATTTGCATGATGACTTTCTTGTGCTTGTTGTCATTTGCTTCTTGCCTCCCTTATGGACATCCATATCAGAGGCATCTAGGGAGGTGGGGAGAGGGGAGGGGAAGCAATAATGTCAAAAATACGCACAATCCAAAGAGGTGGAGTTGCATTGTGATGCTACAATGCTGCCTGCACCACTTTGGAAAAAAAAGCATTCAATTCTGTGGATGCAATGTTCAGCGTCCATTTTCATTAGTGACTTACCTAACCTCCAGCGCTTGTTGTATGCAATTTCCCTTAATGAATATAATTAACACATTTTAATGTACATGTCTTTGTGGCCACTCCTTGTTGTGTAGACTTTTCCAACAGAGACTTTTCAGTGTCAGTTTCCTCTGGGTAAACTTTTTCAAGAGACCTAAATACAACCTCCACCGTTTGCATGCAATTCTAACATTCGTCTCTGGAGTCACTTTTCACAGTTGTCTTTTGTGTGTGTGTGTGCACGCTAATGTTTGACCAAAAAAAGATGGATACTAGTGAATTCTATTTAGTAATGCTGTTGATACCATGGCAGAGTCCATTTCAATGGATGTTACAAATTCTTTCCCATAGATATCCATGACAGATTAGAGTTACATGCCTATTTAGGATTACACAGCTTCTATTTCCATTGACATGACAATAAACCCTATTAAATTCATCAAGACAGATTTCTGGATAAGTCTAATGCATAAATCTGCCTCACTGAGGTCAGCAATGTGCTGCTAACATGCATAGTTAAAAATAGCATAGCCTTTGAGGGAAAACTCTTTATATTTAAAGCTAGATATAATATTTTCCTGAATGTTTTGTTCAACTTTCTCACAGCCAGGCAGCCCGTAACTGTTTATTTCAATATACCCATAGGTACTGTCGAGAGCTGATCTGCCCCATTAAACAGCTGTTGCTCTGAAATTGTTGGGTGGAATATTTCTTAGTTACCATATCGAGCTGCTAAATTGGGACAAAAGGTGTGATATAAGGTGCTCACTAGAACAACAAAAACAAAACAGGTAGCAATTATTTTCTACACTTTTTTCTGTATATTTAAAGAGGTACAGCTATTGGAGCATTTTTACTCCCATATTTCCAAGAAATAGAAACAGGCTCGACTTGCATACAATTTGTGGCTGTTTTGCCTTGACCTCACTTGCGGTTCTGTAAAGAGGACCCCAAAGTCTCACAAGAACAGGGTCTTCCAAAGGCAGCCGGTAATACCCATATGGGCGGGTATTCCTGCCTCAACTGTAATCTTTATCTCCATTCTTTCTCCAGCTTAAATAGAACTAAATTTGCGCACATAACTAAGAACAACCCTGTTTTATCTTTGCCGTATGACCTCATTCTGCACTGAGCTTCATTACTGGAATAATGAGTCTCTTCAGATTTCTTAGCCTCTGCTTATATTTGAATAGATAGATAAATATAACTAGGCTACATTCACATGATACAGTAAACCAGGCTTGTGCCTAAGAATGCTTTGTGCCATAACAGTAGCACATCTGGCAGATGATCATCCAAACCTTGGCATCCCTCTTCTAACTTATTCTTATCACGTCCGCAGAATTCTGCCCTGTGGCCCTGTTTAGGATCACTAGGTCCCTCCTTGGTAAGGGGGATGTGGGGGTTCATTTGCAGGGCCGTGCAGAGGAATTTTCAGAGCATCTGCAGGACAAAGTCTCTCGGATTCGTTCCAAGTTAGACTCCGAGCATGGGGCAGGATCTGGGGAGAACCGAGGGACTCTTCTTACCCAGTTATCTGGGAACGGTTTGATCCTGTTGCTCCTGAGGAAGTGGACAGGATCCTGGGGACTGTGAAGACCACCATTTTCCATCTTGACCCATGCCCCTCCTGGCTGGTGAAAGCAGCTCGGGAAGTGACATGTGGTTGGATCCAGGCGATGGTTACTACTTCCTTGCAGGAGGGAGTGTTTCCAGCTGCTTTTAAGGAGGCGTTGGTGCACCCCCTCCTCAAGAAACCCTCCCTGGATCCTACTGTACTGGACAATTTTCATCCAGTCTCCCACCTCCCCTTTTTGGGGAAGGTGGTTGAGAAAGTGGTGGCATCACAGCTCCAAAGGGTTCTGGAGGAAACGGATTATCTGGATCCCTTCCAGTCAGGTTTCAGGCCCGGATATGGAATGGAAACGCCATTGGTCACACTTATAGATGACCTCTGGCGGGAGCGGGATGGTGGAAGTGTGACCATCTTTGCTCTCCTTGATTTCTCAGCAGCTTTCGATACCATCGACCATGATATCCTGTTGGGACGGCTCAGGGAATTGGGGGTGGGCGGCACAGTCTTGTGCTGGTTCGCCTCCTTTCTCCAGGGCCAATCCCAATCGGTGGTGATAGGGAGCGAGAGGTCCCATCCTCGGCCCCTCCTTTGTGGGGTGCTGCAGAGTTCGGTTCTCTCTCCGCTCCTTTTCAACATCTACATGAAACCGCTGGGTGAGATCATCCATCATCATGGGGTGAGGTATCATCAGTATGCTGATGATATGCAGCTATACATCTCCATCCCTGGTGAAGTAAATGATGCTGTGGCCACCCTTTCGCGGTGCCTGGAGGCTGTGAGGGTCTGGATGGGGAACAACAGGCTTCAGCTGAACCCTAGTAAGACCGAGTGGCTGTGGGTTAATGGCTCCTCTCTTTCCTGGATTTTATCATCTTTGGTGCTGGATGGGGTGGCACTGCCCCAGACAGACCCAGTGCGTAATCTGGGGGTCCTCCTAGACTCACGGCTCCTGCTTGAAGAGCAGGTGGCAGCCGTGGCAAGGAGGGCCTTTGCACAATTTCGGGTTGTGCATCAGTTACGCCCTTTCCTGGATCGGGATGCCCTTCGAACAGTCACTCATGCCCTTGTTGTCTCCCAGATAGACTACTGCAATGCGCTCTACATGGGGCTACCCTTGAGGAGTATCCGGAAGCTACAGCTGGTCCAGAATGCAGCCGCGTGGGCTATTGTTGGTGCCCCAAGGAGGGCCCATGTAACGCATCTGGTCCGCGAGCTGCATTGGGTGCCAGTTTGCTTCCGGGTCCAATTCAAGGTGTTGGTTATCACCTTTAAAGCCCTACATGGCATGGGACCAGGTTATCTAAGGGACCGCCTCTCCCCTATGACTTCATCCCATCCCACCCGATCACACAGAGACCCTGGACTGAATTGGGAAGATTGATTTCAGGCCTAGCCCAAGGAACTCCAAGAGACAATGCAAATTCAGTCCAGTTATGTTTATTAGCTACAACCTCTAGCAAGAATCTTCCCAGACTGAAACCCCAGCTCCCAAAGTCAGCCAGCCGCAACAGTGTGAATTCCTCAGGGAGGTGCCAGTCTCATCCTCTTGTTCCTCCCACGCTCTTCTGGGGAGCTAAGAAAATGTTTATCTCCCTGAGCCTGGTCTTCATACTTCCATTCCATCACAATTTGTGGCTTATTCAACAAATATGACTAAAAGGAATCATGGTTTGGCATGATGTTCAATCCCAGCTGCTGCCTTGCCATTTGGTATTCATTCATTTTTCTCCAAGTTCCTGAAATCTTCCCAGAAAAGAATCCTATGGGATAAGAGATTGCTCATCAATCAATGACTCCTAAGAAGAATGACAAGAGCTTCAGGATGATAGCATGTGCCTTGTAAAATAAGGTATTCAAACAAAACAGGCATTCTAACAACGCTGGGTTTCCAAGATGGTAGCTTTGCCACCTTCTCTCTTCAGGGATAGTAACAGAGTTCAGCTAAGATTGATCAAAAAGTTTGTTTCCATAAGATAAAGAAAAGGCATACCAAAGGAGGCATAGCTGTCTTGATGTCTTTACAGGAAGAAATGAATGTATTAGCTCTAACTCAAATATCAGCAAGCCTCTCTTAGTTTAATGCATCAGAACCATTACTGTTTAATATAAATATCCAAGAAATCAATTATGAGCACCAACATATTTTATATATTTTTCTTCAAACATCTGAAGATCTCACTGGAAGATAATGAATCTTGACTTACTGTGGTAAAAACATGTGCGGAGCTACAAAATAAAATACAGCTTCAAAATCGCTACAAGTCAGTTTTATGCATGGTTAAACTGAAGATGAAATAATTCGTGTACTAAAGAAGAATCATGATACAGTTGTTAACTTCTCTTGTAAAGTATTAAAGCTTTGACAACACCCATGTGCTAATCTAAGCTAGCCATAATGACAATTCAAGTTTATTGAAGGTACGCATAGACTGTTCAATGCTGCAGTGTAGACTAAGGGGTGTGCTAAAGCAGAGGCCAAGCAAAAAACTGGAACTCATTTAGGGGTTGGGAATTATAGGGATCCTTGATCTACTTGCACTAAACCATAATATGTTTTGTTTAGTTTTGGTCTGCATGATGTGTAAAGCCAGCCACTGCACTTAGTAGACTATGGTTTTTGGTTTAGTATATTGTGTTACCCCATTCAAGTCTGCCTTATTTAGTAAAGCACGTTACAACAAAGCATGAAGTGTGAACCCAGCCTGTGTGCTGGGTTTCTAGTCAAGGCAGAAGCAGGCTTCCTTGAAAATTCATTAGGACTTCCTAATCAGTCTGCTTAGCCTAATAGGCTTTAGATGCACTTTCTCAGTGTTGGAACTGGGAAGATGGGAGTTACCATCTGGAGGAGAGTAATAATTGTGAGTTCCTGATCACAATTAAGAGTTTGTCTTTATTTTAATGGAATTGTTCTTTCTTTCTTTCTTTCTTTCTTTCTTTCTTTCTTTCTTTCTTTCTTTCTTTCTTTCTTTCTTTCTTTCTTTCTTTTTGTAAATCACCGAGAGTGGGAATGTTTGAACTGGGCAGACGTATCAATCCCACAAGTAAATAAATGAACAAACGTCTGAACTGAAGCATTCCAAGTTCTTACATGATGAGAAAATGCTAAGCAGGGCAGATGGTTTTCAAATTCTAGGAATGAGGATGGCTCAGATGGAAGAACCTTTCTGTGACTCCTGTCCAGGCACCCTTTTTCAGCGACATCATGCATTGGCCTCAAGAGGGTGGTGGTGAAAATGGTCAAAATGATGGATGTGATATTGCAATACCAGCCCCTCTCCTCTTTTGTACCTGTGCATGTACCAAAGGGATGTGGCTGGCATCAGGATGCCCCTCCCTCCTTGCTCATTTTGATTCCCCCTCATCTGCCTCTGTAGGAAATTAGAATAGCAGTTACCCAACATCACTCATAGAAATGCTGATGACAGTTAATCCAAATGTCAAGGTGGGAAGGAAAGCTGTGTTCAAATCCCTTCTCAGACATAATTATGAGATGGTTTTCAGCAAATCTGCCTTGCTGTCTTAGCTTAAATTATCCCACAAGACTATTGGAAGAATAAAATACATTTGCTCCCATGTCCTGAGCTCCTTGGAAGAAGACTACACAAGACTGTCTGAAGTGGTTTACAAGAGAGTGATGGAAGGTAACTGAGATTTTCAGATAAAATAGGTAATATTTTACGTGGCCCAAGAAAATTGTGACATGTGATCTGTAAGATTTTAAAAGTGGCCTATTACTGTGCAATTTCAACGCAGTAGGGCAGTGGAACAGAAATGAATGGAGCTTCTGCAATAGCAGTCTCAGTGGTAAATTGTCTGTAAAAAGCAGTGCTCTCAATTAAACATAGGGGGATTACATGTAGCAGCCCTGAGATTTTTCTAGCTAAACTGTTCATTCCACTGGATTCCAAGTCATGTAGATTGTCTGTAAAATGAAATCTACACCACTTGTTTTTTTTAAAGAAAAGAAAAAGGGATGAAAAAGTAACTATGTATTAATCTGACAATGATTGCAAAATAAATGTGTACTCCAGAAAGATTAATCACATTAATACTCAACAAGGAGAAGGTGCTTGAAATTCTCTAATCCTTGTTCACAGCTTTTGGGAAGTGAAACACTTTGCATAGCATGGCACCCAAATCCCAACCACTTGAACAACACACACCCTCCTCTTAGCAACCTTGCTGTTTTCACACCACTCCACAATTAGGCACAAGGAGAGAATTAGCAGAATTCAGCAGAGAACGTTTCAGAGTTCAAGTGACCCTCCCAAAAGCTCTGCCACGTTGAATGATCAATCGAAGCTTCGGGAAAAGCTTTATTATTTCACCTAGGCTAGGATTATCAGTATGAAATTGGGGATTGGGCTCTTTGATTTTTAACTTAAAAAAAACCAAATAGATAAATCAGAGTATCTTTTTTCAAAAGGGTGTTCTTCTGCTCCTGAAAACAACTCTAATGCTAGGCAAACATTTAATTCTTCGAATTATCTGCTCAAAGTTTGCTGCTCAGCCCAGAAGCTGGATTTTTATAGAAAAATGGTTACTTTCTACTGTGGCCAACTCTTAATGATCTTGGGGACATAAAATTATGATTTGTACCTTTTCTGATCCAGTTGTCATTGTTTCACATAGTTACTTGAATATTGATAAAGACTTCCATCAGTATGATATAGCTTATATGAGAAAGGGATGAATCTTAGGAAAAAAGCACATGTTTTACAGATATCTGGCATCCTGAAAAGGACTATTATATGAAACCTTGGAAATCTACATCTGGCTCCTGTTCACAGAACACCTACTTGGATGCCCACCAAGCTCCTTTCCTCATGAGACTGTTTGTATTATTCTTCCAATGCCACATGCTACATTTTGCTTTACATGCTGCATAGCAATATTCCAGCCTAGGATCATCCTCATTTTGGATAATGTCTTAGGGCCCCATTTAAGCCTTAGAGCCATTGTCAAAGGATAAAATCTTGGGTAGTCACTGCTTTGTTTGGAAGGGTGCCCACCTGCCCAGAAAAAGGGACGAAAGGTAAGCTGAAGGGCTGGAAGGCTAGGTGGGGGATGATACCAAATATCTGGAACTCTTTTTCTGGGATCATTAATTCAACCTCTTGAATTAAGAGAGTGGAGGCAGGTATTATGTTTGCATTTTCACTTGCTCCAAAGCCATTCATTCATTCATTCATTCATTCATTCATTCATTCATTCCCTCATTATTTTGATTTATATAGCTGCCCGTCTCAACTGCATGACTCTAGGCGGTTTACAAAATTTAAAAAGAAAACTACAAAAAGAACAAGGTGCAATCTCAAAACATATAAAACCATATAAAAATTGAGTAACAAGATCCACAACTGAGGTTTAAAAGCACTCAACACCGCCACTGTATTGGGTCTACTACACATTCAGATCCCTAAGCCCAGTGGCATAGCCATGTCTTTAAAATCTTACAAAAGGCCAGTTGGGTTGGGGCCAATCTGATGTCTGAGGGGATGATGTTCCATATGACAGACACCACCAAGAAAAGGTTTCTTACTAGACCCCACAAGATGACATTCTGTATCAGAACCGGAAGCATGCCCCTCCTGCTGAACCTAATGGGACAAGTAGGGAGGCAGTCCCTCAAATAACCTGGTGCCATGTCATGAAGGGCTTTATAGGTCATCACCAGCACCTTGAATTGAACTCAGAAGCATACTGGTCACCAATGCAGCTCACAGAGCAATGTGTAATGTGTACCCCTCAAGGAGTGCCCATAATTGCCCATGCAGTTGCATTCTGCACCAATTGTAGCCTTCAGATGCTCTTCAAGGGCAGCCCTATGTAAAGCACATTGCAGTACTCCATTCAGGAGATGACCAAGGCATGAGTGACAATGAGAAGAGCCTCCCGGTCCAGGAATGGGCACAACTGGCACACAAAAAAATCTTCAGCAAAGGCCCTCTTGGTCACAGTTGCTACCTGCTCCTCGAACAGGAGCTATGAGTCCAAGAGAACCCTCAAATTGCACACAAGTTCTGTTTGGGGTACCATAACTCCATGCAGAGCATCAGATGATAAGTCCCCAGAACCAGTGGGCCCCAAAACTCAAAGCCATTCAGTCTTGCTAGGGTTATGCTGAAGCCCATTGTTCACCATCCATGTTGTTTGCCTTCACATCTGCAGCAGTGCATAGAGAGACCTAAAATATGCGTGGGTGTAAATATCATTAGAGATATAAAGAAGTTTGCAAAGTCCTCTTAACACTTTATTAATCATCTTAGATATAAACTAGTGCTTTGATAAAGTGGTTATATCTAAGCCATGGACAGCTTCAACCTATATGAATAACTGTTGTTTTATAACATTGCTGTTAGATGCTTTCAAACATTCAAGGTTTCTCTTGAACTAGTTAGCATTACAGCCTCAGTAGTATTAATTTAATAGCTTCTCAACTGCCTGATTTGAAAATATATCATAGCAAGCATTGTTTTCAGATTCATTTTTTACTCCAGCTCACCCTCTGAGATGACAAACACACTAAGTCTTGAAATATAAGTGGGAAGTGGTCACTGAGGGCCACCAGAACAGACAATGGCAAATGGATCTGCAAGTATCTAAATAAATTGCCCAGAACTCTCATGCTACTTTCAGTGGAGGCTTTATGGTGCTCAGGTAAAGAGCAAACAGCTTTATAAGCAGTAATGATCACCATCAAAACTGAATTCCCCTCAGCCAAAGAGTAGCATTGGCAATCAATGGCGATAAAAATAGTGTGTTGATAAAGCAGTAATTGAAGAAAGAAGAGTTTTTGAACTAGTTTTTAAGACTGTGTGCGCATTACACATCCTCTTATGTCCAAAATATATTGGCTGCTATGATTTTCAGGAAAACCTGTTTGTTTCTCCCCTACCTTTCTGTTCAATCAAGTATTCAGGACAACAGGTCAGTTCTCTCACTTTGAATAGGAAACATCTGATGTTACAGCTCATTTCTCATATGTGAGTGATGCCAGGGCTTGAATGAATCAGAGGTGTCAGAGAAATCCATAACTATTTCTTTAAAGCAAAATAGGGTGATCCACCAGAGTACCATCCATCATCCATTCCCAGAGTCCACTACCATCCATCTCCATATGTGTTTTTTGCTCAACTCCAGTGTCTATTTCAGAAGAGTTGGGCCAGACATGAAATTCATATACAGTTGACACACATCCATCTCAAAATATTTCTTGCTCAAAAATTGGCCACAAAAACATTTCTGCCTTGGAAAAGTTGGATACAAAAATGTTTCTTTTTGGCCCAGTTGCATCCAAGGTACGCAGAGAATGCATAGTATAGGGAAAGTTATACAGGAATAAATAAGGATCCGTGGGCATTTTTAAAAACTGCACAGGATGGTTCAGAACTTTGAGAGAGCAAGCTAATCACTAAATATATGCAGGGCAGACGTGGATTGGGTATGGATTCATATCTGAACTTAGCCTGGTGAATTACCTTGAGCTATGGATGCTCAGGCTTCCAATGTTTCTTTTCATTCAGAATAGAGTAACATAGAGACATTCAGGTGGCTTACGTGGGGATCTCCCTTCACTTTATTCTCACAACAGGAATCTTGTGATCTTATGGCTGAGAGTGGCCTTGAAATTCAATCGACATTTGGTGTGAAGCTTTCAACTGAGCAAAGCCCAGAACAGCTTGAATTTCTCACCTGATTAATCAAGCAGGACATGGTAGTTTCCTTCCACCATGGATTTGATTCTGCACCCCCAGCTGGAACGGAAAGATATGTCCTGCTATGAATCTGCTTTCCAGATTCTGGTTCTGATCGATTTCACCTGGACTGAGATTGCAAATCATCACTGACACTGAGGTTAGTTCTTTAAGCTAAGATCGAGTAAGAAAAGGAAATTGGGCCCTATTCAAGAACTCTGAATTTGCCACTACAGAGCTGCTTGCTGGGAATCAGGAGCCTCATCCAAGCTCAGAGGTCCAGATCATGTGGATTACTCTAGCCACATTCAAGAAAGGTTGAAAATGGCTGACCTGCATATCCCTATCACAGGCATCCAGCAAAAAGTCACAAAGATGTCAAAATGATGTGTCATGGTATAATCTCCCCCACTACCAATGCCCATAAATCCCCTATGATTCCTCTATAATTGGAAATTAAAAATGCCTGAATAGAGAGTTCACTTCATCATGCAATCCTTTAACTGCTCTCAACCATTCCCAACTCTTCTTTTGAGCCTTTGCCAGAAAACAAAGCAGACCGTTCCTCAATTAGAACTGGCATACATATGAAATTACCTGAAATCTGTCTATCTTGGTTAACTGTCTTGCAACCCTAACTCAGTCAAGGAACCTTGTGTAGCAGGGATTTTTCCCCTTCTTCTTATACTAAATGCATGTATTCCTAAGCAGGAATATAAATGAACTCTGAAATCTCCCTCTATTTTTATCTGTATTGCCTTACTTCCCTCTCAGTAAGTGTATCAGTCTGGTTAAGTACAAGAATATTCTTTTCATTTTCTGACATAACAGGACACATGTTGCCTCTTTGAGTCAAAAGAGAAAAATATTACTGAAGCTGGCTGATAAGACAGAGAGGGAGAGAGAAAGTGTGTACACATATAGAAGTTAAAGGGAAGACTGGGACATTTTGAAGAGATCTGCGTTGAATGTAATATCTTAAATGCACTACGATGTTCTGAAATTTCTAATCTTAGTTCACTTCTCTCAATACTCTTTGCTGCCCTATCAGGAATGGTTTCAGTTGACATTTTCATCCTTTGAAAGCAATGCTGCTGCTTCCTGGGATGTAAAAGCTGTCAGTTGGGGATCCTGTACTGAGTAGAATCCTATTCAGACATTAGTAAAGCGTGGAGTCACTCCTGCAGAGTGTGTTAAGATGATAGAGAAAGTGGAAAAGAAAAATGTGTGCTTTTCCCCACTCTCCTAAAAAGAGCAGTGTGCTTTAAGGGCTGGTGAACTGTTGTAGCAGTAGAGGCAAAGAAAACAAAACTTTTTTTAAATAAACATGTTTTTTTTTAAAATGAAAAATATGGAAAGAACTCAAAAAAATATGAACCTGCCCCCAACTTTTAATTTTTCTCCATTCCCCAGATCTCCATATCTCTCAGAGGAGGAGAATCTTCATTTTTGGATCCTTTTCCAAATGTTAGATTGGCTCAATAGATTGAGATGATGTCCAATTTTTGTTTTTGAAGTGATTATTTTTAAGTCAATTCAGAAAAGAACGAGAGGGAGTTCACCCATGGATACTTGGAATGGCTAGGTTATGCTGGCCCCACTATTCAAAGGGAGCTTTTGGAAGAAAAAAGAAAACTGGCAATGACAGTGGGAATGGCTTTTTTCTGCCAAAATACAATTGCAGAAGGAGCATTGTTCCAAAGAACTTTGCACCATGGCAAATGAAAACATAGAAAGTATGAAGAGAATGCTTTTTCATGTGTTAGATGCTGAAAAATACTAAAATTGCTCTTACAGAGAGCCTCTCCTCCAGAAAGCCACCTGTCGACATTTTCAACCAATATTAAATTTTCCTTTTAAGAACAGCTGCATATGTATTGGATTGCAAGTATAGAGGTGCATATAAATATGAGACATGATATTGAAATGCTTTTGCTTTTTTGCTTCTTGTGCCATAGCTCAGAAGCTCTATCCTGAGCATTGGTAGTCTCATATTCCGGTAGTAAAATCATAGTTTAGGATTAGATTGCAATTTTTGCGTGTTTAGAACCTCAGAATGGAAGACAATCAAAATTTGATAATGAAGTTGCAGGGAAAGTGCTCAGGGGCCACTTATGGAGTTCGGGGTAGAAATGCCCTTTTTGCTTAATTCAAAACATTCTAATTACATCAATATATAAATTTTCCGGTGTCAGAATCCTGCCCCATAAGAAAGAAAAGTGGCCACAGCATGGAAAAAGAACATCCATTTTCACTGAAAGAAAAGTATCTGAAAGCCAGGTTTGTAAAAAGCATGCCAGCAGTCTGAAGAATGAGGAAAAATGTCAGAAACCTGATGGCATCCTGCTGTGGTGACAAATAGAACTTAGCAGATAAGGTGGACAAACAGACTTTATTTATTTATTTATCAAATTTATATGACTCCCCATCTCACAAAAAGTGACTCTGGGCAGCATTCAACAATTAATTAAAGCAATCTATATTCTACTAAAACTCTCATGTCTGTAACCTTCAACTGGGCAAAACGGTGCATCATAGGGCAACAATTTTTGAACCAAGGAACCTCAAATGGGCTAACATAACAGAATCAGTCCAAAATCCAGGAGCCATGACTCCCATGAGATTGAAATTTGGGAAATCTGTGGCTTCTTCAGCACTGCTGTTCTGTTGCGCCACTGTGGTCAGCCCAGGTCACGTGATTGTTATGGGCATATCCCTGCCCTCTTTCCCACCTCCCTCTGTCCCCTGTGCCCAATTGGCTGGTGGCAAAGCCTGACAGGCAAGTGGTGATTGGCTGCTTTGGAAATGAGGCAGAAATTTGAGATCTCCTAATGGCTGTGGACATTGAAGGAAGGATGAGGGAGCAACTTGGATGCCTGCTAGCAAGGTAGGGCTGGCTGAGGGCACTGGTGGTCAATGGGTGAGCCCTCTTTCTCCCTTGAGGGAGGGAGCCCTTGGGGACACGCCAGAATAGGGAGCAGGAGTGCAGTTTTCCTCATGGTCCATGGCTCCCTTTGTTTCACCTCTCCTCAGCAAAGTGGCAGGCAGTTCTGCTGGCCAGTTGAGGAGGAAGAGGAAGCTTCACTGGGGCTCGCCTGAGGGTCATGAGGGGAAGGCAAATGGCACAAGCCTATATTATATGTGGAGGGAGAGGGAGGGAGGGAGGGAGGGAGGGAATCCCCAACCTCATTCCTGCCTCCCTCTGGCCCCTATGCCCAATTGGCTGGCAGCAAGGCCTGATGGGCGAGCAGTGATTAGCTGCTTTGGAACCGAGGCCAAAATTTGAAATCTCTTAACAGTGGTGGGTATTGAGGGAAGGACGAGGGAGCAATTTGGATGCCTGATGGTGAGGTAGGGCTGACTGGGGGGCATTGGCGGTTGACAGGTGAGCTCTCTTCCTCCCTCAAGGGAGGGGGCCCTTGAGGACGTGCTGAAATGGGGAGTGGGGGGTGCAGTATTCCTCATGGTCTGCAGCTCCCTTGGTTCCAGCAAAGTGGCAGGCAGTTCCATGGGTCAGTTGTTGAGGAGGAGGAGGATTCACGGGGGCTCTCCTGAGGCTCATGAGGGGAGGGCAAATGGTGCCAGTCTATATTATATGTGGAAAGGGAGGGAGGGAGATTTCTGATGCTCCCTGCCAGCTTCCCACAAGCAAAGTCAATGGGGAAGCCGGCAGCAAGTTGCAAGTGACTCCCACTCCCACTGCTTTTTTGCCCTTGGTCATTCTGTTTCTGTTTAGGTAAGGAAATATCTCTGAAACAATGACTCAATAGGTCTAGTAAATATATAAAAACAGTCATTATTAAAAAAAAAAATGAGGCACAAGAGAGAGTGAATGTCAACTACAGTAATGGAGCCATCGCAGGATTTCACCAGTCCCCTGGGACTCCCAGGCCTGATGACATAGCCAGGCCTTGAGGGAGGCCTTGAGGTCTCTGAAACATTTACAGGGATGGAGCTAACCTCACTTTGGGGGGAGAATATTCCATAAGGCGGGTGCTACGGCAAAGAAGACCCTGGGACCCGCCAAGTGTAGTTCCATAGCAGACAGGACCTGCAGCATGCCTTCTCCACCAGATCTAATGGGATGGGCAGATATAATCGGAGAGAGGCGGTCCTTCAGATTACCCAGCCCTATTCCAAGAAGGGCTTTAAAGGTTAAAATCAGCACCTTGAACTGGACCCAGAAGCAAACTGGCAACCAATGCAGCTCATTCTAGAAGCGCACGTAACTGCCTGCACCACTGCATTCTGCACCAGCTGGAGCTTCCGGATACTCTTCAAATCCAGCCCCACGTAGAGTGCATTACAACAGTCCACTCAAGAGGTGACTAGGGCATGAGTGACTATGAGCAGAGCCCCCCAGTCAGGAATAGGTGCAACTGGTGCACAACACAAAGCTGCGCAAAGGCCCTCCTAGCGATGACTGCCACCTGCCCCTCGACCGGGAATCATGAGTCCAGGCAGACCCCCAGATTGCACACCAGGTCTGTCTGGGGCAGTGCAACCCCATCTAGTGCCAAAGCTGGTATAGATCCAGCAGGGCCCCAAACCCAGAGCCGCTCAGTCTTGCCAGGGTTCAACTGAAGCCTGTTATTCCCCATCCAGACCCTCACAGCCTCCAGACACCGAGATAAGACATTCATGGCATCACTTAATTTGCCAGGGGCAGAGATGTATAATTGGATATCATCAGTGTACAGATGATACCTCACCCCATGGTGATGGATGAGCTCACCCAGCGGCCTCATGTAGCTGTGGAGTAGAAGAGGAGAGAGCACCAAACCCTGTGGCACCGCACATAGTAGGGGCTGAGGGGCAGATCTCTTCTCGCCAATCAACACCAACGTGTGATGGAATGGAAGTATGAAGGCCAAGCTCAGGGAGATAAACATTTTCTTAGCTCACCAGAACCGCATGGGAGGAACAAGAGGATGAGACTGGCACCTCCCTGAGGAATTCACACTGTTGTGGCTGGAGGACTTTGGGAACTGGGGTTTTAGTCTGGGAAGATTCTTGCTAGAGGTTGTAGCTAATAAACATAGCTGGACTGAACTGGCATTGTCTCTTGGAGTTCCTTGGGCTAGGCCTGACATCAATCTTCCCAAGAAAATGTTTATCTCCCTGAGCTTGGCCTTCATAATTCCATTCCATCACACAACTGGAATTAACCCCGGAGAAAGGAGGCAAACTAGCACAACACCGTGCTGCCCACCCCCAATCCTCTGAGCCAATCCAGAAGGAAACCATTGTTGATGGTATTGAAAGCCCCGCATCGATCATAATGTCCATTTATACTCTCTCAGTTTCACTTCAATAAATGCCAGTGCCTCCCACAGATACTTTGTCACCCACTGAGCTTTCTTTCTACTGTCCTTAGAATTTCAGACTCACTTTTAATTTTTTTCAAGGCTATCCAACCCTAGACAACTGTAGGTAGTGAACAATAATAAAAACAAAGTATCAGAAGCAAAGCACAACGTTCTCAAAGTTAACAACTCACAACTAGCTTCATGCACAACTTTCCCAAAGAAAAGTCCCACTCATCCTAGTCCAAGATCTGGGGAAGGGCCAGGTCTTCAAGGCTTGCTTGAAAGACTCCAGGGTAGAAGCTATTCAAATATCGGGGGTGAGTGGGGGGATGCTCTTCCAGAAGGCAGGCTCTGCAACAGAGAAGGCACACTTCTGGGATCCCACTTTTCTCTTTTCTCTTTTTTGTCTATTTTTATTTATTATCCTTTTTATTTATTTTTATCTTTTATCTTTATTGATTTGATTGTAATTGATTGTTGTGAGCCATCCAGAGTCACTGAGAGTTGGGCAGCAGACAAGTTTCATAAATTATTATGGTTGGTCACACAGTCAGCCCATAGTTTAGACTGGATTTGGCATTTTTATCCACCTATCGAGTCCTTCCCAAGGACCTGGGATAGGCAGATGTTGTTGTTTGATGGTGTTAAAGGTATTGAGAGGCACTCTTTGTCTGGCTCCTGTGATGAGACCTGTCCAGTATGGTTGAACCTCTGGCATAGCTCTCATCCTCCTTGGAGCACGCAAACCCCACAACCACATCAAGATAGTGCCTCACTGGGGGTTGTAGCTGTTGTTATCTGGAATCGGTAGTGATTATGCCTTACATTTTCAGGAGACCTTATTTCATTTAATTGCTCCATATTACACTGGACTAGGCAAAAGATTTACCTTCTTTGAGCCTTCAATTTTACTTTCATATTCTTTTCAGGAATATATATGAGTTGATTGTTCTAAGCCAAGTACTTACTTAGTTACTTATTTTATTTATTTATTTGTTTATTTATTTATTTATTTATTTATGGCTTTCATTAAGTTATGTTGAAAAAAATGAGCCCTGGGGGCTCTACTCTTGTTAATCTGGTCCTCTGAAACATGCACTCAGCCTAACAGCTTTCATTAGCTCTGAAAATGACCTTAGCAAATCTAATCAGGTTTTTGCTGTCACGGACAAGAAAGTCATACTTTTCTTGTGTGCATACTTTGGATGTTTATAGGGAGGCATATTTCACATACATAGACACACACACATTCATCTTATGGATCTGGCTCCCGTAAAACTTGCATGAGTGAGGCTGTTTGACTTTTGCATGCTTAAAACTGCACAATTTAATTTGTACCACTTGGGGTTAGGGGTGTCTTTTGGTTCTCTGCTTCGGAAAATGAAGAATCTTAGGCTTGCCTTTTTACAGACAATGTAACTTTGACTTCTACAGTATTGTGGAGCCAACTAGATCAGCTCTCCCTGATTTCCATATGGAGAAAATACCACCCCACCATCTGGGAATTCTGAAAGCTGCAGTCTGTAAAAAAGTCTATATGCTGGTCTGTATGGACAGTATCAGTTTGGAAAAGACAGAAGGAGAGTAACCCAGATTTCTACATAACAGTTTGTTAGAAGAAGGATCAGAAAACATTGTTGGGCCAAGATCCAGTCTAGAACAATAATTTCTTCATATCAATGGGTGCCTGGCATTCTCAGTATGCATACCAACTGCTCCAATTTGGAATAAAAAGGCTTGTTACATTCAAAATATATTAAGCAATAGTTAAGACTGAAATTAGGACACTTTACTATCCATGCAACTTCATAATGAACAATATTAAAAAAAAAACATAGTGGTTCCTCTTTTTTAAAGACAATGGTACTTTGAGTATAGAACTTCAGTTTAAATCTAAATGATATCTACAAAGTTCATGAGATGCTTGAGTGTGGGAATGAGTGGGGAAGACCTGGTTTAAACCATAAAGCTTGTGAGTCAAACCTCTTACTTGAAATTTACAGTTATACTTCAGTTGATTATTGATTGATTATGTGCTATCATATCAGTGTCAACTTTTAGCATCACATTGATAGACTTTCTCCAGGATGATCTATGCCCAGCATGTCCCTTCAGGTCTTCCAATGGTGCACCCATCACCACTGTAAATGAATCCATCCAACTTGTTGCTGATGACTTGTCATCATCTTCTATTTCCTTCCACCTTTCCCAGCACTATAGACTTCTCAGGTGAACTGAATCTCCACTTAATGTCTCCACAGTATGAAAATTTGACCCTTGTCATTTGTGCTTTGAGTGAGAACTTTGAATTAATTCATTCTATGA
The DNA here is from genome assembly GCF_059951505.1 of Python bivittatus. NCBI lineage: Eukaryota > Metazoa > Chordata > Lepidosauria > Squamata > Pythonidae > Python > Python bivittatus. Next base: position 54,350,492 of record NW_028277112.1, on the reverse strand, counting down.
TCCATTTGTTTGCTTCCTTGGAAGTCCATGGTATTCTCAAAGGTCTTCTCCAACATCAAGATTCAAAAGCATCAATATTCTTTCTACTCTACATCTTCAGAGTCCAACTTTCACTTTCATGCAAAGTCACAGGGAAAGCCATGCTTCCACACTTCTGATCTTTGTAAGGGTAGATATGTCACACAATCTAAATCTCTTCCCCTGCTTTCATTGTTATCCTATCTTATCTGTAGCATATTTCTTGAATGCTGATTGCTTTATTGTTGATAGTCAATCCTAAAAGGCAGATGTTATCCATCACTTCAATATCTTTATTTTCAGTTTTGAGGATGGTTTTTGTAACTGTTGTCTTTAGTTTGGTCTTCTTCATATTTAATTCTAGTCCTATTTTTTCACTGTGCTCCTTGACTTTTATTACGAGAGCTTGCAGATCATTTGCATTTCAGCCATTAGAGCAGTATCATCAGCATAGAGCAGGTTATTGATGTTTTTTCCTCCAATGTTAAAGCCACTCTCAACTTCTTCCAATCCAGCATCTCAATATATTTTCAGCATATAGGCTGAATAAATAAGGGAGGAGTATAAAGTTTGTGTCATTTCTTTGCTGACCTGGAATCATTCTGTTTCACCATGTTCTGTCCTGACTGTGGTATCCCAAAGGCTTTAATCTAGCCATATAATAAACACCATGAGCGTATTAATTTCCTGAAAGATCCTCAGCAATTCCTCAGTAGCATGTTGAGTGCCATCTGACCTGAGAGGCTCGTCATTCCACACTATATCATCAATCACTTTATATTATCTATCCATATAGTATGCTTGGTAAAATGCAGAAGTGAATCACTATTGCATTCTCCTGCACAATATGAGATGAAATGATGTCTTTGTCACTGTCTGATCATCTGCCTCCAGCATCTTCCTGTATTGCTGCTGCCTGGTGTAGGTGCTTGCTTGCTTTAACTGGGCAGGTGGGATGACCTTCATGCCTTGGGTGACCCTGCCGGGAGTGTATAGTCTTAGTGTACATTCATGGTGTTCTTCGCTCATCCCTCTCAGAAACATCCTTTCTGGCATGATGTGGCAACATAGCAGGACTGGGGAAGGGGGTAGGGCTATGTCAAGGACTTAATTTTTAAAATGTACTCTTCATTTCATATTCAGTGCAGCAGAAAGAGCCTTGGATTTCAACCAAAAGGCATTTTTTCATACTTAGTCTCCATCACAAACTTGACCTTAACCTTGTGTTGTTCTAAATAACTCTTCCCAAACATTTTTCTTTTTATTATTATTATTATTTGTTTATATCTGGAATGGTGACAGATTATGACTAAATAAATAAATAAATTGGGCTAGCTGGCTGGTTAGTCCAATTTCTATCATCATAATTGACAAGGTGGGAGGGTAGTAATTAAATCTAAATTACATTGAATGAACATTTTTGAATAATTCTTGAACAAAGCAAATAAATTGCATAGGCAGATTAGCATGTAGATTAAATTATGAATAGTTCAGAGAGTGAATTTGCCACATAAATGTCTTTTTTACATTGCAACATTGATTTGACAGTTCTTTTAATGTGTAGGCTGAATCTATATCAGTCTGAACTCCTTTTTTGAAACTTAATCCACTTTAATTAATCTTTGACTGATCATTCTCACAGTTATCAATGTTTATCAGTGCTCTGAGAGTAAACTCTTTGCTGATCACCACACTTCAAAAAGGATATTGTAAAACTGGGAAATGTGCAGAAAAGGATCACCAATAGAATTAAGGCGTTAGGATTTGTTACGTAAAAATAACAACAGCAACAAAAAAGCCTAAATAGGGTAGATGAGGGGGAACATGATGGATGATGCAATAAATACAGAGAGAAAATGTTCAGCCTTTCTCACAATATTACTCTTTGTTACCTTCTAGTATGCAACTGGTTCACCCCTGTGGGACAGGTTATCCAGGACTAGATGGTCCTTTGGCATGACCCAGTAAGGTTTTCCTTATATTCTTATGCATCTCAGTTAAAATACCTTTAGAAAAATAACCATCCTCAATGGAGTCCTTCCTTCCTTTGTTCCTTCCTATATATACACACACCCCTTTGTGAATGTAATATGTTATTTGGTAGATTTATATCCTAATTTTTGATTACAGTAACATAACCCATAATGTTCATAAAACTACACTGGATCCACCAAAAATCACATATTTAAGATAAAAGCAATTAGTTCCCCTGCAGTGAACATCTGATGCTTACCTAATAGGTAATATGTGGTGGCCCATATTAACTATTAGGATGGTACAACATTTCCTGGACATGACTTGGATTGAATGCATGATTTTCTTCAAGCATTTTAAACTATGCTTCTCCCTCCTGTTTAGAAGGAGGCATATGAATAGCAGCTGAATATGGTTTATTCTATTAAAGCTCAACATATAAGCATCAAGATGGCAGAGATCTAACAGATCTACTAAACTCACCTATTGCCCAATGATGGGAAAGAAGTTCAAATCAACAAATCATGAAGAGAGAAGGCAGATAGTTGCCTTTAAAATGTTGTTTTGCTTTAAAAAAAAAACCTAGATTAGTAATGTAATCAAGCTTGCTTAGCTTAATGGGGCGTCTGACTAGGATGAGTAAATCTTTCTACCTTATTCAGGCAATATTGCTTGGGAAGACTTATATACATAAGGATTTTAGCTAGATAAAGGCAAAGAAATTCCCAAAGGACCATATTCAGGGGCAAGTTGAAATGAGTGGTGCTTTTTAAGCCAAACCTTTCACAAGCTTGAAAATGCTTCCCTTTTGGTGATGAGCAAATAGCAAAACAGTTGGGAACCTTTTGTCCAGTCCAAGTGGAGGCAGCAAATATTTTCTTATCTCTGAACTGGCTTTGTTATGTCATCATATAAATAATGGTGACACTATCATCATAGTCTTTTTCAAAAAGGAAACTCACGCACAAACTGCCTAGAGTAACCCTGACCCTAATGTAGCATTGTTTATGGAAACACTTCCACAAGCAATGCTACATTAGGCTCAGGGTTCCACACATAGATATGGGTACCTGTAGACGTAGCGTCTTTGCTTGCCCAAACATTCATAATGCAGAATTCTGGCTTCTGCTGAAACCAGCACCCATTATCTTTGTTGCAGAGGTTCATGTTAGAGAAAAAGAGACCTGTCAGTCACCAGCATAAGAAGTACAATATTGAGTTGTGCTTCTCATCTGTAGTTTCCAAGGGTCACTGCAACTGCCAGAATAGGGAACAACAGGGTCTTTCTTGGGAGTGCAGGGAGCTGCACATTGTAGATCTCATTTCTGACAAGAGCTTGGGATGATATTCTGTACAAATCAAAATGGGAAAGAGAGCTGTGCTGACAGATTATAGGAAGAAATAAATAATGAGAGGCATTTCTTCAAATGTTTAGTGCTCAACCATGTGGGTCTTTGAATTGAGACTGAAAACAAATGAATGACCATTGTAATCATGCCAAAGCAAATATTTATGTTAAAACACTCAACATTACATGGTAGATTGATCAAAGTTTATCAGTTCTCTTCCAAGTTAGCCTTACTACACTACATGACTTACAGCAGTAGAAACCATGAAGAAATCAATGTACTGACGCTGGTCAGAATCTACGTATCAGTCATCTCTCCACTCCCTAAAAGATGGTTTGCATGGTAGATGATGCAAAACTCATCACAACTGAATATACAGTACTGTGCAAAAGTTTTAGGCAGGTGTGAAAAAATGCTGTAAAGTAAGAAGGCTTTCAAAAATATATATATGGTAATTGTAATGTAAATGCAAAGTGAGTGAACAGAAGAAAAATCTAAATCAAATCAATATTTGGTGTAACTACCCTTTGTCTTCAAAACGGCATCAATTCTTACACTTACAAACTTTGTACACTTGCACAAAGTCAGGCATCTTGTAGGATTAGAGTCAGGTGTATGATTAACCAATTATACCAAGCAGGTGCTAATGATCATCAATTTCACATATAGGTTGAAACACAGTCATTAACTGAAACAGAAACAGCTGTGTAGGAGGTTTAAAATTGGGTGAGGAACAGCCATGCTCTGCTACTAAGGTGAGGTTGTGGAAGACAGTTTCATGTCACAGGTCATACACCATGACAAGACTGAGCACAGGAACAAGATGCAAGGTAGTTAGACTGCATCAGCAAGGTCTCTCCCAGGCAAACATTTCAAAGCAGACTGGGCTTTCAAGATGTGCTGTTCAAGCTCTTTTGAAGAAGCATAAAGAAACAGGCAATGTTGAGGACTGTAGATGCAGCGGTTGGCCAAGGAAACTTAATGCAGCAGATGGAAGACACATCATGCTTACTTCCCTTTGACATCAGAAGATGTCCAGCAGTGCCATCAGCACAGAACTGGCAGAAACCAGTAGGACCCAGGTATACCCATCTACTGTCTGGAGAAGTCTGGCCAGAAGTGGTCTTCATGGGAGAATTGTGGCCAAAAAGCCATACCTCTGACATGGAAACAAGGTTAAGCGACTCAACTATGCATGAAAACATAGGAACTGGGATGCATAAAAATGGCAGCAGGTGCTCTGGACTGATGAGTCAAAATTTGAAATATTTGGCTGTAGCAGGAGGCAGTTTGTTCACTGAAGAGCGGTACAATAATGAGTGGCTGCAGGCAACAGGGAAGCATGGTGGAGGTTCCTTGCAGGTTTGGGGCTGCATTTCTGCAACTGGAGTTGGAGATTTGGTCAGGATCAATGGTGTCCTCAATGCTGAGAAATATAGGCAGATACTTATCCATCAGGGAGGCATGTGATTGGCCCCAAATTTATTCTGCAGCAGGACAATGACCCTAAACATACAGCCAATGTCATTAAGAGCTATCTTCAGCGTAAAGAACAAGCAGTCCTGGAAGTGATGGTTTGGCCCCCACAGAGCCCTGATCTCAACATCATCGAGTCTGTCTGGAATTACATGAAGACACAGAAGGATTTGAGGCAGCCTATATCCATGGGAGATCTGTGGTTAGTTCTCCAAGATGTTTGGAACAACCTACCTGCCAAGTTCCTTCAAAAACTGTGTGCAAGTGTACCTAGAAGAATTGATGCTGTTTTGAAGGCAAAGGGTGGTCACACCAAATATTGATTTGATTTGGATTTCTCTTCTGTTCGCTCACTTTGCATTTTGTAAGTTGATAAACATAAACAATTACAATATATATTTTTGAAAGCATTCTTACTTTACGGCATTTTTTCACACCAGCCTAAAACTTTTGCACAGTACTGTATATTGAACCTTTTCAGAATAACAGGAACATCTGGCTAATTTTTGTTCTGCTTTCCATTAGCAGCTCACAGCACCTCCCTGAAAAAAGAATGAAGCTTGTAAACCTGACAATTGGAAAAAGGTAGGTAAATGTAGCCTTCCCAATTGTGCTCTTAAATGTTGGGCCTTCTGGAGCGCTGCAGATTGTTCCCTCTGAGCAGGCAGACAGCTCCATGATTTAATAATCTTTGTCTCAAGCAGAACATCAGATAGAAGGAGTTATCATGCTTTGCAACCAACCTGAAGCCAATCTGCCAGAAATTAAGGCCATGAAAAACCAGAGGAAAACCATTTCATTTTGATTACTTATGGTTGATAAAGCTGGTACAGAATTGTTTTCATATTCTTACAGTATAAAACTAAAAAACTTGTCTTTTACAAAGGAGCTCGCTCCTACAACCACTGAACATTGCAAAGAGAACGCCCATCTTGGCTGAGACTTATCTAAAACAACCTCCAGCCCAAGTAGAGTTGATTTTTATGAATGAGATGCTTGGCTTGCAGAAAGTGATTGTCTAAGAAAATTATTTTTACTCCCAAGTTTTGATAATCATTTGCTGATTATGCATTAGTTTGATCCTTTCTCAGTTGTTACAACCTTCTAAATGTTTGCAAATGTGGCAGATCTTCCTGGCAAGAATTTTGCGTGATAAAAAGTGAATTCTACATGAAAATATAATTCTAGACAATTTTAACTACTCTTAATAGCAACTATTCTTTAGCTGAATCATTCAACTAAACTTGAGCAAACACACATTTACATTTTACATAGAAAGTTGTTTTTTTGGGGGGGGTAGGTGGAAAATGACAAAAAATTGTTCATAGAATTGCTTTCAAAGGTTTTTGATGCTTAGCTTACTATAGTTTAATTTAGTTTAGTTTATTACAGCCCCAGACCAGAATAACTTAAAAAGTCAGATAATAATAAAATGATACATCGAGAACGAAGCAGAATCCAGCTAAAATAGTACACCAAAACACACATAATTTTAACATGGATAAAATAGAATAATTATAAGTAGTCATTTGTGTTCCATCATAGCCAATACACAGAATCTGTCTCTGCTACCTGAAATTACCACTCCTGATTAGTTAGTAGAAGGTTAAGATAGTCATCCTCAGTCTGGCCTAGGCATCATGTTTGGGCTTTGTTGTAATGTTGTGTTATTATTTCTTGTTTTTATGTCTGTATTGTGAGCCACCCAGACTCACAAGGTTGAGATGGATGGCAGGAAGGAAGGAAGGAAGGAAGGAAGGAAGGAAGGAAGGAAGGAAGGAAGGAAGGAAGGAAGGAAGGAAGGAAGGAAGGAAGGAAACCAGAATATCTCTATAAAAGAGGCAGTACAGCAATCCATGGCCCACAGTTTTGATTTCCCCCTCACCACATGGGGAGAGAGGCTGCTTTTTAGAAACACTGTAAAACCTGCCTTCCAAAAGAGCAGATGGAAGGGCGTTACAATGAGCCAGTATAAAAGCTCTTCTGGTATTTTTGGATGCAGTGTCAAACAAGCTATGGGCAGGAGCAACACTTTTATCTGGTCTCACTAGGGTGACATAAGCCTGGCTGAAAATATTTTGCAGGTTAATAACTCTGGCATGGTACTTGAAGAATGATTTGGCCTGTTCAGAATCTAAGCGGATCAATGCATTGGGCTTGGGATGCTAACCTAATGATAAGACTTAAGGCTAAGTCTCTATTGAAAAACCAATAGCCATTGTTTATACTGTATGGTATTTCAGCAGAGAGGGTGCCTGTGCACTTTCTACTGAAAAGGAAGTATTTCAGCCATGCTATAGCTGAAGAGTGACCTAAACATCTGAATAACACAAAAACCTGTTCAGGAAATGTCTGGCTTGATATCATTTTGAATGAAGCAACAATTGCGTTTCTGAGCGCTCCCATGACTCAGACAGAATGCTCTGGTGCTGTGACTGTAGCCACTGGTGACAGAAAATCAGGACTGAACTGAGAGAAAACTATTCTGCCTAATCCAGTGGCATCTGCATGGGTGTGGGTGTATATCAAAACGCTCAACATGGTGGTCGCAGTATCCTCATCAAAACCCAACCCCTTTTGTACATGAGTGGGCTTTCATCACAGTGCTGGAACTACCATCTTACCCCCCCCCCCCCTACTGTGGAAGCCACTGGCCTATTCTAAACTAGTCAGGTTTGTTTGGCTTTCCTAGATGTCCTCCTATTCCACACAGTGAGGGGAAACAGATTCAAATCAACTGAACTCCTGGTCTAAGTATTTCCCCCAGCTGGGACATGGTGGAGGGCTGGTTTCAGAGCCCTTCTTCCTGAGGTTCACAATGCATCCTTTTCCAGCTTTCAGACATCAGTATTTCAGGTATCCAGAGAGGTAACTGGAGGCTGAGTGAGAAGCTGGAAAGGGAATCGAATGATGAATTTCTCTTCCAAGGTTGGAGTCCAGTATCCGAGCTTAAAGAGGAAATCTGAAGAAACTTATGCCCCCTGAAGAATCTTATGGCCCCATAGAATTGTAAGATGTGTTAGTAAAACTAAATAGTTTTAAACTAAGGTTTTGCAGTAGCAGTTGTCTGATCTAGTTCAGGAGTATGATTTGGGAATGGTCAGATCCAGGCTCAGTGACTCTGGAGATTGTCTTATCTTCCTCTTTTATTACATCTGGAGCAAGGTTCAGAAAAATAGTTTTATGGTTTTGATTTGGTGACTTTTAGCAAAAAATTAAATACAAAATAGTAATGATAAATACTAAACACATTCAGTGTGAGAAACGGTAGCTGATTGATTGAAGATATACAGATGGACAGTGGAAGAAAGGATTGGCTTATAGATTTCTGTGTGGGAGGGCAAAGAATGGCATATGTACTCTTACATACTTGTGCCATGACTTATGTATGTGAGTCACAACATCATCACATAATTGTGCTATTTGCATGATTATGTCATTGCACACCTATAATTTCCATGTCATTGTGACTTGTTATAGATGCCACTATTACCACAGTAACCTTTTATTATGCTGAACCTGTAATGTTGCAGGACCGTATCACTACCTGGGGCCAGATCACATCACTGGCATCCGTAAAAAGTCTCAATATTGTAATGTGAATGATGACATCATCACAATTATGTAATCTGCATCTTTTGTTTGATTGTGTCACCACTTGCAACCCTTTGGCCCCACAACAGACACCCATGCTTGTGATGCTAAATAAACATTTGCAAGTAGCATGGATTGTATGAGGTTGGAATGACTAAATGACTTTTCTGTCTTTTCCTATTTTATTCCCTGATCTGCAAACATTTTCCAGGATCCTAAACCTTCAATTTCCATTTCTTCTTCTCATTCAATTTTCTTCTCCAGATTGCCATTTTTAATCTCACTGATTTATGGCTTTGCTTTACTTCTCTCCTTATGCCATCACAATGTGTTGCAGAAGACCAAGGAACTTACTTTATTGAATAATATAAGAAGACCCAAGCTTGGATCAGATCAAATATTTATTGAGTCCATGATCCCACAGTTTCTGACCAGATGCCTTAGAGAAACCCACAAGTATGGTGTGGTTACAACTGTAACTAGTGTAGAGAAACTTATTTCTGCAACTATTGAAGGTAATGCATAACCATTATAATAGATTTTGATAAACATCCTTCATGATTTGTCTAATCTCCATTGAAGTTAGCAGTCATCATCGTCTCTTGTGATAGAACACTGAACTGTGTTACAAACAAGAATTATACTTCTATCATCACCAACTTTCCTGGCAGCTCCACCAGGTAGACCAGAGCAAGAATCAACTCCACCGGAAGGCTAAGACTACTTTTATTGAGAGTGGCTATAATAACAGAATCTTGCAAGTCTGATTGTGCTGTGCCTCCTCCCCCCCTTCTTATGCGCATGTGAATTAGGGAGGTGTCTGCCTGAGCCACTTCTGCATACTTTCTGCTTGTTTTGGACTTAAACCATGTTTTCTCTTTGTCGATTTGGTAACACAGCTGGCCTATCTCTGTCAAGGTCATCTTCCTTATTCTCTACATTTCTGCACAGTTTTTCTCCTAAGCTAAAAAGCCCTAGTTGTTCTAGCCCCTTGGTCATTTTGGTTGCTCTTTTTTGCAAATATTTCCAAGTTCTTCAATATCCTTGTGGAGGTGTGATGATTAAAACAGTATTTAAGTCTCCAGTTGTGGTTGCACCACAGATTTGCATGAAAGTATTACAATATTGGCAGCAATTTGTGTTCGTTTTTCCCCCTTATTGATTCCGCAACATGGCTTTTGTGCCTGTTTCATTATACAGTAGAGTCTCGCTTATCCGACATAAACGGGCCGGCAGAACGTCAGATAAGCGAAAATGTCGGATAACACACAGTAACGATTGAGTGCGGTAAAAAAAAAAAAAAAAAACGATCTGCACCTGTTGCAATCGATTTTTGCGTTGTGGCACCACACCGTCAGGAACAACAAGAAAGAGTACACTCATGCTCGCAAACAAGCGGTACACTTTTCTCGTCGCCGATTTATGTGTGTTGTTGTGTTTTTTTTAGGGGCGTCAGATAAGACGGAATGTCGGATAAGCGAAGGTCAGTTAAACAAGACTCTACTGTACCTGTATATGGGGCTATTTATATTGAGCTTTTCTTCACAAACTGTTTGTTCTTTCTCTGGCCAGTTACTATCCAGTTTAAAACTTATGAAGCTAAGACTTTCTGTGTTAATGTGCACTATTTTACCTTCATTTTCAATGAAACATGTTATTCTTTATCCATCCTTTGCCACTGTTTGGAAGATAGGTAAAGAGGGAAATTGCATTAGTGACATTTAGATAACTGCCACCTGATGCTTTTATTTTATTCCTGAATCTTCTCATCTTTACCACCATCACCATCACAATTCTACTTCCAATAGGGGAAAGGACAGTGTATAATTATATTTGTTCTATTCAATATCAGCTGATGGATTTAAAGCAGCTTTGGAGTATCAAACAGCAGGATGAATCCCACACATGGACCAATGCTTTTGCTCATTTCAATTTCTGCCTTAACAGCAACAAAAAAAAGCTTATACAATTTATTCTCAGCTCTAATTTAATTATATTTTGTATAAAGAAACTGGCTAGATAACTATTGCACTAGTTTGTGCTTCAATGAAATTCTGATAATTTTTCAATTATCTACTATGCATTAAACAACTCATTCTTCATACATCTCGCAAGCTGCAAAATGCGGATCATGTTTTCCCACAACACATTCCTTTGATCCTGACAATTAAAAAAAGAAAGATACTAAAGCTAAAGCATTCCTTTCTTATTTCTTTATTCTTAAAAAAAAAAAAAATCAGAAAGTCCCTCTGTGAAGCTAACAAACTGAAAATGGCAACAGGAGTTAAAACAGAAGTTAAAAACAAGATCCCAAATGCTATAGCAGATATACGAAGGAAGGAAGGAAGGAAGGAAGGAAGGAAGGAAGGAAGGAAGGAAGGAAGGAAGGAAGGAAGGAAGGAAGGAAGGAAGGAAGGAGCTCAAAGTCTGTAAAGTTCAACATGTAATTGTGGATTGTGCCATTCAATATTAGCTGTTTGTTTAAAAACATATTTTTAGTACCATGTAGTGGCAATATAAACACCAGCCACAGGCTCACACTTTTTGTTAACTGATTTGTGCATCATTTACAGATATGGGTTGTGTTCACCAAGAAAGCGCATTTGGAAAGTCTCATTCAATCCCTTGGAAAGCAAGTTTTCTAAAACACTGGAGAACTTCTTCCAACCAGTGTAAATGTGATCATGGTAGATGATGTTGCTAGTGATGATCTCTTACATTTACATACTGCCCTTTGATAAATGTTTAAAGCAATTGGCTACAATAAAACAAAATGCAAACAACAAAACAGTAATAAAAGCGTCTATGGCCATCATGAGAAAAAACGTCAGGGGAAACCACAGCAAAGAGGTTCAACTTCAGCAATATTCTCACTGCTGTGTGACATTTTCCTATGTTCTGATTAACATACCACCTAAATGCCCAGTAGACAAAGGACATTTTGGATTGATTCACCAAGAAGCACTTGATAAAACCAGATGAGACTTAGGTTTGAAGGTTCAGTGTTGTTGATGCTATGAACAAAAAGTAGCATGAATTTAATGGTATTTGTGACACCATCGTATACACTGATTTCAGTGTCATGAAGATAGAGTTTCACACATACACCTCTTTGCTGGATTACACTTCACAAGTACAATGAAGTAGATGCTGAGATTCCAATTTCTGCGGACACACTATTATAATGTCTGATCATTCCAGACTTTTTGCGGCAAGTTCATCATTCTTCTGAGCCCTTGTATTGTCCCCAAAACACAATCAATCACTGTACTTTCTGAGCAATTACTTTGTGAATAAAACACACACACATGCACACACAAATAGGAGTTACCCCTGATTTGATCCTGTAGGGGCTCACTGGTAAAATCTGGGATGTGCAAAAATTGTGATTGTGTGGACTGAGTTGATAGATTGCTCTTACAGTTCTAGACTAAGTTCAAAATTATGATGCAAATAGACGTGCTGGCTAAGTCTTATCTTTGTATTAAAGCTAGTTTAGCTTCCCATTGCTTACCAGTGAGGTTAGGCTCAAGAGGTTCTCTCTCTCTTTCTCCTCATTTGTCCTTAAGCATGATATCAACATGAACCACAATATCTCCTTTGCCCTGGTAACTTCAAAATTCCCATGACATATAGGAGATCAGTTCAGTGTTAAGTCTTTTGAAGTGCTCCTTCAGCTTGCACATAGGTGGGGTCCTTGGTCCTCCATTCCAGAAGCTGCTCAGGCTGTTGTATCTTTAGCTTCCCTTTCTGAAAACTGGGATCACTTTCAGACATTAGCATGAAGAGAAGCAATACTAATACTATGAATTTTCAGAAGTAGCCTTATGATATAGAAAGCCAAGAAATAGTAGCTTTAAACTTCCAAGTAAATCTCAAAGCTTTTGGCCCAATATTGTTACAAAGCTATTAAAATCATGTCTCCGCCATAAAAAAAAACTCCTCTGTGAAGAAGCCACCTGGAGAGGCAGAAAGATGAGGGGCACCAGGGAGCCCTATACCAGAGTCTTTTCAAACCAGGAGTCAGTTTTAAATTGGAACCATACGTGTGAATATTCCAAGCAAAAGACAAAATATAGCATAATTAAGCATGTTTACTTCCTTATTTATGCATACGAATATATTACTTTTCCAGACCATTTTGTGCCCCCATTCAGGCTGGGCCAAGGTAGGTTCTCTTAAACCCTGTGAGGGATTTAAGACCTAAATGTATCTGTATGACTGAATCACCCAAGACAGGCATGTGATTACATTAAACAAAGGAATTGCTGAATTAGACAAAGTAATTTTCTGAAAATGGGAAACCTCAGAAGGGCCAAAATAAGCGAGAACCAATTCCTTATGTGGGTAAGAGGGGCTACTGAGAGTTTGGCGTGTCTAAAACGTGTAAGTGTCTTTTATTGTTTGGCTAAAAGATGCTGACTTGCATTTTTACCAATCGCTAATGCATTTTGCTCCAATAACATATACGACCCACTGTCAAATGATGATCAGCAGGGAACAGGGCAGAGAGACAGGCTGCTTCCCTTGCTTGCAAGCTAAAGCAATAAACCCTTCATACCAACACTGTACTGTGTTGGATTTATTCCTTGACAATCTCTAACTGCATTACTGAACTACAGCCGTAAGTACTCGAAGAAAGGGCTTTCACTAATCTGGTGGCATGAATCAAATCACCGAGTTAATTTGAAGTAAAGAATTTGTTGCTCTCCCAGGTTGGGGTGAGATGGATGGGGCCCTGTGGATGTGTGTGTTATTTTTGTTTTCTGTATCATGCACTCGGATCTCATCTTGGTTTGGGTTTTATGTTATTAGTGAACCGCATAGAGTTAGTTGGAGTCCGGAAGTGTCCTAATTGAAATAAATGCATTTGATAAAAGCTCTAATTTCATTTAAGCTTTATGATGGTTATTGCTTATGATATAGGTTCTCAGATAATGGAAATAACAAAATCCAGAAAAGCAACTGCCTATGTCAAGAAAAACAAAAGAAAACGACACAAAAATCACTATTGAATCTTTGGAAGGAACAGGAGGGAAAACAATGTCACATTTAGTGATAGCCATTAAATCCATGTATATAATTCAGTTTTCCCATAGATTTTTTAGCACTGTCTTTTGTCCAAGGGAAAAACCTATTATTATTTGATTCTATTGGAAGTGCCTTTCTTCATGCTACCGTTAAAAGTGCAGTCACTTGAAGAGTTCTACTATAGAATACCCTTGCAATTACAGTATAGCATGTTAAACAGAGGTCATGTAGAAAAGCGTATTGGATATTTAAAATTGGAATCTTATAGTGACCTACAACTTGGCTCCAGGAACAACCAGTGCCTTTAGCTATTCTCCTTGGACTGTTACGGAAAATGTTGTTTGGGATAATGAAATCCATTTTGGCTGTATTCCCAAACCATGCACGACTCAGACCAAGGAGGAAAATAATTAGACTATCTATTAGAGCAGTTGGGTATTTTACCTCTTTTTAAACAGAGGAGTCCATCTAATGTATAAGCAATAACGCTGATCCAGAGCTATTAGCTATTCATATACCTCTGTGCCCACTCACATCAAACTGCCTGCCTTTATGTGCCTCTGTGTAAATATCCATATGGTCACACAGATGATATTAGCCCAACAGAATTCTGAACCACAAAGCAAGTACTGAAAGTGGTTCCAATAGCAGAGATTATATGTAGTTTAGGGTTAAACTGTGGAGTCCTTGGTGCTCTCTGAGCTCGGTTGTTTGCTTGCAGACGTTTCCTTACCCAACTAGATAATACCATCAGTGCTAGTGGGTGTGGGGTTTGCTCCCTGTTTATGTACAATAGCTTGCCCTGCCAGTGTTGGTAGGGATGTGGTTTTCTCCTTGGTAGCTCCTTGATTAAGGTATTGTTTTCTGCTTGATTGTTTGGTGTAAATCCTTGCTTATCTGGGTGTTGGCTGCTGGAGTTGGCTGCTTTTATTGTCGTCTTCTTAGCTTTTTGTTGCTTCTTTTGAATGGTGTGTGAATATGGTTTAGTTTTATGTGTTTATTGATGGCTGATTTGTCTCAGTGCTATGTTTCCAAGAATTCCCTAGTGTTTTTGGATTTGGCTTGGTCTAGGATGCTAACAATTTCCCAGCTGAAACTGTGGTTGAGTCTGTTCATGTGATGCGAGATGTGGTGCCAGCAACCTGGAACACCAGAAAAAGGAAACAGACCGCCTATACAACATCTTCCAACAAAACGGATACCCATGCAACTTTATCAAAAAGTGCCTGGTCACTCAGCCCACTACAGCACAACCAACACAAGCTATGAAAAGGATAGCACTACCATATATCAAAAACATCTCAGAAACAACCAACAGACTATTACAACCACATGGCATCACTATAGCACACAAACCAACTAAAGCCCTCCAAAATATCTTAAGTAAACCAAAAGACCCAGTAGCCCAAGAAGAAAAAAACAGAAGTCCTCTAAACATACAGTGTAAGGACTGTAACAGCCACTATGTAGGACAGACAGGCAGAAGACTAGCAGAGTGCATCCATGAACACCAACTAGCAGTCAGAAGACACAATGAAAACTCCTTAATCTCAGAACACATATCTGAACAGAGTTTGTGTTTGAAAATAAATTAATCATAAATGGAATCCTATAATCACTTCCAGCTAATCGGAAGATGTTTGTGATGGAATGTATCTACGAGGAGGAGAGTGATGTGGGAGATCAAGGCTATGAGAAAGGAGAGGGTGCATTCCAGAAGGGGAAAGGAGACAAGGAGGCAACATTGTCCACAGGGGGAGCGTGAGAAGAGTAAGAGATTCAGGATAGCCACTCCCTAGAATCTCACAGGGTATATCCACTAGTTGCAGTAGTAGTATAGATTTAGTCTGGCAAGATTCTGTCTATATGGTGTAAGCAAATAAAGGAACTATACTAGACTGGACTGTTTCATCGTTGTTCTTGGGCCGGGCCTGACAATGTTGTTCAATCTTCTCTGTCGAATGAGTCACCAAATGCCCAAACATGACATCCATGAAGAGATTCCTGACCTTTTGGATAGGTGGGCACATCTGAAGTGTTGAGAACTGCTGGGCTTTATCCAAAGAGTAAAATGCTGTGGACAAGATAAAATTAATATTTCTCTTGAATTGATTTCAACTCTTAGTGGCTAAATGGACAGATCATATTGTCTTCCTGGCGCTTTATCCAAAGAGTAAAATGCTGTGGACAAGATAAAATTAATATTTCTCTTGAATTGAATTCAACTCTTAGTGGCTAAATGGACAGATCATGTTATCTTCTTGGCAAAAACACAAATGTGGTTTGCTACTGCCTTTTTCCAAGATTTCTTTTCTTCATTTTCCCCATCTAATCCTACAGTTACAGTTTAGATTCTAAGACTGGAAAGGATCCCAAACAATGAGGCAAGCAAATAATATTGATTAACTCACAAAAAAGAAATGAAAGGAGTTAAGTATGTGTCTGCTAGCTACTGTGAGAGCTCCTGTGCCAGGACAGTCACCACTGATGTCTGTTCATGGCAGGATAGCTCTAGTAGGTGAATATCCATAGCCCAAGTAATCAAGCCTGCTTTTAGTGAAACATGTGTCGTCTTCTGCCCACCTGATTTTATATTCTAAGGAAGAAGAACATGCTCTCAGTGGCAAACCCTCATTCTAGCAAAGTTCAGAAAGCTTAAAAAAAATTCCCCAACAAACTGAAAGAGAAGACCTTGTTACCTCTGAGAGATGCTGGGGGAATACTTATAAAGCAAACTCACTCCAAATAACCAAAATCAGTTGGTTCACATAAAATGCAATCAATTACTACAAATCAAAGCAAGTTGCATGGTAATTAGCCTAGTATATTTTAGTCAACTGGAGCTTGGTTCCAGCCCAGCTACTAATTCTTTCCCTCCTCGAACTCTCCAAGTTTTCTGGCATTCATCTTTTTCCTCCAGGTGGTGTCCCATCTGAGGACTTCACTACTTTTTTGAGATCAGCAAACAAGGTCAGCTCAGGAGACTACCTGCTGTAACTATGAAGATCATAATCAGTGACAAAACATTGATTAACCAGAATGTGACCTGCCATTCCTCATTTCTCCCCGCCCAAAGATGAGACTTTTGAAAGAAAGCAACGGCTTGCTGCCAGCCATCATTTTTTATTTTCAAAGAAAACCTGGGTGGCCATCTGGAGCCCAGAGGCATTCTGAGAAATCAAGAGGATGCTGAAGCTTGGCATTTTGTTTTATAGCCTGCTAACACCCCCCCCCCTCCAAACACTTAAAAACAAAACAAAACAATGTTTTTAATGTAAAAAGTCAAATAGAGCAAAGAGCCTGTCAAATGCTAGGGAAAGTGTCTGGAGGTCTCCTGCAAGAGCAGTCCTTGAGGTCTGGCATTTTTTAAAAAAAGACTCTTGTTGGCAATTTGCTGAGCCTTTTGATATGCTTGTGTGGTTATGTGACACTCCTGTGCACAGCATTAGAGTCATGCTTTTTCCAGTACTAAAGCCACCCTTGCTTGTGAAGCCCTCAACACACACTCTTCCCCAACCCTGTCATTCTTTTAGGCAGAGGTGGGTTTTCCTTGCTCCTTGTTTTAGAACAAAAAGCTGAACTCTTCCTACAGGAAAGAAAAGACATTATTTCCCCCACCCCACCCCAAGGAGAAAATGTTCACAGGAGTGGGCTGTGGGTGAGCTCTCGAGTTTTGTGGGTGCATCATTTAAAAGCAAGGCTTGGGATTGTATAACCATGTTGCCTTTTGTTGTACAGCTGTCTTTCGGGCAATATGCAGCCTCCAAGGCAAAACGTCATGAGGATGGGGTTGGCAACAGCCAGAAAGGCTGCAAATAAATGAAGAGGCATGTTAAAAAACACAACCGCATCGGTGCCCTCCTCACACTTGCAACAGGAACAGCAGGTCAAGAACACCCCTAAAGAAATTCTAAACATTCTGACACAGTGGCAGAAAATCACCTTCCACAAGGAAAGAAAATATTTGGTAAATTAGTAGTCAAAGTGAGGCTCAGTCACCTGCAGGCTGTATGCAGGGATAGAGTTGAATTAGATAAGGACTGGAACAGAGTGTTGGAGGGGCATTGTGGCCCAAACCTGGTTCACCTAAAGCAACCAAATCACTTTGAAGATACAACATACATTTATTAAGCACGCAAACAATAACCGTACACCAGACTCCCAGCAAAGCACGGGCAGCAAGCTGAGCAGCCCTGAGCAAAGGCAGAACCACAGCTTATACATACCTTTGGCCTGTTACATTTCAAAGACAAGGCAAAGAAGAAGGCAGACATGGGGTAAGTTACAGCCTGACATTGGAATGTTTTAGATAAGCCCCTCTGGACAGCCTTATTATTATTTATCCCTTCCCACTAGGTCAACATGCTAGCTATACTATCTTTGAGATATGGCCAGTGAATAAACACAGTTTGGTTCCCTGGGCCACTGGTTCCTGTCTGATTCCTCCCCCCTCAGGGTCAATTCAGCTAGCTGTGAATGTTTTCTGACAAGGGCACTTTAAGCAGTTCACATGTATGGGTGAACCTATGCGTCTCATAGGTTTGGTAGTGAATCCAGCTCGTGTGTGTGGAGGGGTACCTTTTACCACGATAATCCCCTATTTCTGTCCCTCCCCTTCAGATGTGCAAAATGGTGGAGGAGGGTGCTCCTACTTCAGCCAAACTCAAGCCCCCTCCCCTCCCCTCCCCAGAATCTGCAAAATTTGCCTGCTTCTGGCCTGCTAGTTGCAAGGCTGGGACAAGAGAGGGATTTACAGACTGTGCTTTATAGATTCCTGAGACACGTTGCTTGCTTTGCAAATCTCATACCATCACATCTTTTGCATCTGCACCAAGATTTCACCATGTTTCTACTTCTACATGTGCAGAGTGCAAACAATGTGAGATTGGGACGTCTCCTTGCACTTTTGGGACTGCAAAATGGGATTTTATTGAATTACTATCATCTAGAAGCTACAACTTTGTTTCCAGTGGCTACAGTTGTTTCACATAGACTAACTTTTCAGACACTGGAGGGGTGCATGCCTGATGGCCCAGTTGCTATGTTGCCTGGTTTGAAGGAGACAGCTTTCACTGGGCTCAGGCAGCCCCAGGGCCATCGCTAACTTGACAGGTGTCCAAAAAGTCAACAGAAGGAATCAATAACTCTGAGTCAGGTATGAGCCAGAGTTAGGATGGAGGTTAGGCTTTAGGAAGATTATGCAACAGGCAATTCACTGCTGGTGGTTGAGGTTTTGCCCTGGGGAATTGTAAGACATGGAACTAAATACTCTCAGCCAGCTACCAAGAGCAATAAGCAAGCAGTGTAAGGTAGAAAAATGTTTTATCTGACAATGAATTTGAATGCGCGCACCCACACGATATTTAGAAATCATAGAATATTCATTAGTGTAGTTATGACAAGGATGATGACAATGATAACTCTAGGAGCTTCTAATTTTTTTTTTCCCCCTCCTGCCATAAATAAAGGATAATCTAGGGGAGGTAAGGCAGTTTGTGACAGGCAGATGGAGATATCGTAGCATCAGGGGCGGGTGGTGGCGGCTAGCTTATGGGTTAAACCTAAGCCTGTTCCTCTCCATCCAGACACTCATTGCCTCAAGTGGGACAAGAATTTGATGGCATACCCCAACAAACCAGGGTTACAACCTGATCCTATGTTGATGGATTACCTCAGCTGGTGGCCTCAAGTACTGTAGATGCTAAACAGGATGGGTGGAAGGGTTGAGCCCTGTGGTGCCTCGAAGACAATGGGTTTAGGGTCTGACTCCCCCAGATGAAACTGGTGCACAATTTGGGGGTCTTCCTGGACTCACAGCTCCTATGTGAAGAGCCATGCCAGCTGTGGCCAGGAAAGCCTTTGCACAAATCCATCTTCTGTTCCAATTGTGCCCATTCCTGGTTTGAGATGTCTTATTTACAGTCACTCATGTCTTAGTCACTTCTCTTCTGGATAACTGCAATGCACCATTCATGGGGCCATCTTTGAAGACCACTTGCAACCTTTAGTTAGTCCAGACTGCAGTGGGGTGAGTAGTTATGGGCATGCCACAATATGCCCATAGGACATTTCTACTGCAGAGGCTGCACTGGTTACCTGTAGACTTCCAGGTACAATTCAAGATGCTGGGTTTTGCCTATAAAGACCTTCATGGCATATTATTTGAGGACCATCTTTCTCCCATGGTGTCTGCTCATTCTATAAGATCTGACAGAGTCCTTCAAGTCCCATCTTTAAGCAGTGTCATCTGAAGGACCCAGGACAAAGTGTGTCCTTTTGGTCATGGCATCTGCCCTCTGAAACAGCACATCCCCGGAGATCCCAATAGTCTCAACCCTACTCTCTTTTAGATGAGCCTTAAAGACCTGGCTCTTTTCCCAGGCATTGGACTGATATATACGGGTCCATGGTTTTGCTGGTACTATGTCTGTTTGGCCATCTTTTCTTTTTATGGCATTGATTATTGTATTGATTTTTTTAATGTTTTTAATCTATTTCCTGCCCAGAGTCATTCTAAGCGGGTGGCCTACAAATGTAATAAACAAAGAAAGAAATAAGAAACAAAATTTTAAAATAAGAAATAAAATAAAATATGGAATAAAATCTTCAGGGTGTGAGATTTCAGCACTGGAATATAGGAAGGTT
This sequence comes from Python bivittatus, assembly GCF_059951505.1. NCBI lineage: Eukaryota > Metazoa > Chordata > Lepidosauria > Squamata > Pythonidae > Python > Python bivittatus. The sequence goes on along the minus strand of NW_028277112.1, from coordinate 54,330,405 downwards.
CTTCTGATTATAAGTTTGTTTGCTTAGTAGTTCAAATGACTTCCCCCCTATTGATCCATGCTTATTATTTTCAGTTCTTGTTCTTGTGATACAGTATTTACTGATCTGTTATGCTTTTACAGACTTGGAGACAAAAATAAAAATACTTAAAATAGTAAGTTGTGACAATTTTTGTTCAACTTCTTTCATATTCATCATGTCAGCTAATTTCAAGTATATAGAGATATATAGGGAGAAACTATATAAGAAACAGGGAGACTTTCAGTTCTAATCCCACCTTAAGCATGAAGTCAGCTGGGTGACCCTGGGCCAGTTTCTCTCTCTCTCTCTCTTAGCCCTAGAAAGGAGGCAACGGCAAACCACGTCTGAAAAACTTTGCCAAGAAAACTACAGGGACTTGTCCAGGTAGTCACCAGGAGTCAAGAATGACCTGAAGACACACCCACACCCACCCACACACACACACACAGAGTAGATGTATAGACAGACAGGTAGGCCTACACAGGGAAATCCTACCATTGTGGTCTCCATTTTCCAGAGGTGAGGGAAGGGATTATGATTTACTTTGAAATGTTTGTAATTTAACTAAGATCTGCTGATAAAGTGGTAAATGATGATACTGAGGAGCTTGTAGTGAATGGGCAAAGTCCCATTCACTCAGGCAGAGTGTGGAAAACCCTTCCCTCCCCCACATTCACTCAGGTCTTTACCCTGTGCTGTTCATCAGCCAAACGTACATTCAACCCATATCCATAGCCCAGACTTGAGCAGACAGGAGAGTTCATCTTGACTACAAAATCCAAACCTGGGTAGGGATGTGGAGAAGAAATTTGCCTGGGCTTATTCAGCAGGATCTTCTTAGCCCCATCCTTGCTGATATAAAAAACACACACCTTTTGTCTTGTAACGAAATGTGACATGATTGCACTAGAATGGGTGGGGCTGGAGCTTTAATGTGGTTTTGGAGGGTGGGATGGTTCTGAGGGATGAAATAGGTACTTTAAGACTTCTATAAGCTCTTGTCACACCCATTTTGTCCCTTAACATCCCTCAGTTTGGTGAAAGCCCCCTCATTTGAGGGAAGCTGGGGTTTCTAAAGGGTGGAATAGGAACTTTAAGCTTAAGACACCCATTTTGCCCCTTAAGCCCACCCCCATCCCTGAGGAACAACTTTCCAAAAACGTAACTGACAAAAATAAAGCTGTAGTTTTGACAGCTACAGCTCTTACAATCTCTGAAATCCTAGAGACCACAATTGGGAAGCTCTAGGGCATGGGTTGCCCAACAAGCCTTAAGGTTACATGTGGCCTTCAGCCTAAATTCCAAAGCCCCTTTGGAAGAAAACAATTCAGATCTCTAATTTTTCCTTCTCTGGCAGATTTCTGTTTAGAGTAGAAAAAGGGGACTCAAGAAAGAAAAGTCACTTTTTGCTTTGCCCTCATCTGCTCCTTCCTTCAGCCTCATTCACCATTGGCACATGACTCTTCTATCACCATATCTATCATAGTATCATATATCTATCATAGTAGCCCATATAGACTACCCTTTCCAAGAAACTAACAAAACAATCATCAATAGACTCTTACAATTAAGCTTCTGGAGCATGACTGCAATCCTGTGATAGTTCTCTAGGAGTCATTTCTTTTGAACTCAGTGAGGTTTGCTTCTGACTGCACACATTCAGTTTGCCAAACACGCTGAGCTTTAATAAAAATTTATCAGCCAGTTTAAAGGCCACACTGAAAACCTGTTCCAAAAAAGAAGGTAATGTTTCTGCTAAGGGGGAGATGAGAGGTGGGTGCAATAGAAAGCAAGGAGTTGGACAGTCTACAAATAATGCAAGCAAGTGGCTAGATGGAAACTGGGAGGAAAATCCACCTATCTTTTTGCCCCATCTGATAGTGGAAAAATGCATGCAATCTGTGAGTGGAGAACTTCTTTATCCATTGAGTCCATGCATTTTTCTAGAGTCCTCACCCTCTGTAAGGATAAGCAATGATGGTGGCTTTTTCCCCTCTTCTGTTTCATTATAGACATTCATCCTTTTATACTCCTATTTCTCTTCGAAGGGAAGTTGCAAATATCATTGGGTTCATTCCTTAATAACGGAACAGGACAAGAAGTCCAAAGGATACTCACTGAGAAATAGGAGTAATTGAATTCCATAGGACCTTTTATCATGTGTATGTCCATATTCAGATGGAGAATCTTTAAATGGGTGCCTTATTTTAGAAGCAACTAATTGTAATCAATAGTTGTTAAATCAATTAGTATTGATTTAACTTTTTGTCCTGGCCCTGCCATATTTTGAAATGTGGGGAAGGGGAATCTCAAAGATTGGTTTCATCTAGAAATTGCCAATCTTAGGCCGACAAGGCAGGGAAACTGGGCATTGCACAGGATGTTTGTTTATGTTTATAATATTGTTCTGTTTAATTTTCCTTTTTGGGGGTGGGAGAACCATCTTAAGCTCATGGACATCTTTGGGTAAAGAAAGCATTTACAAGTCTCCATGGAATTGAGCTGAACTCCTGGTAACTTCATGAAATATTCATTTAGGGTTCTTGGCAACAGGATGGAAGTAGCTTTTCAGAAGGTTTGTTCAACTTTCAGACGACCCTACAGATCCGGTACTTTCTTCCATCCAAGTCCAACTCTGATTAACCTTTTGAGATGAGCCAAGGTTGTTTAGGTGCTGGGCATAAAGTAAAAGAAAAATAAAAGAAGTCCCCAGTTTATTCTTGATCATTTTTCTTCATTATCTAACTTGCTTTGTGCTAATGAGTCACAAATGTAGGGATAAGCCATCATCTATTCTGCCACTTTGGCAGATAACTGTTCTGAAGAACCACATACTAAGCCACTGTTGCATGAATATAATAAAACTGAATCTGTGAAGCTTATAATGTTCTATTGTATGATTTACCTGTCAAGAGACGAAGTCTACATTTCTTGCCAATATCATAGGGCATGTCTACTGCTACCCTGTGTGCATCTGGGGGCCTGTGTGTATGTTAACTTATAATACTCTGTAGTGTTAGATTACAGTGTGTCCAGTGACATGAGGGCTAGTGACTAAAAGCTTTCCTCTGCTATATTTGTTACTTTAAAATGCCACTGGAACCTGTGGGTTTTCAGTATTCTTGGAATAAGCCTCAAGTGTCAAAAGCTGTTAGACATTAATTAAGCATCCATGCTGAGCACCAGTAATGGCAAAAGGACTGATAAGATCTTACAGGCAGAAAGGGTTTCCCCCCCCCGCCCCAAGTATCTCTGGGAGCTTCCAGTGAGGATTCATGATTAACTAAATGTCCCTGAAGGAGCAGGGATGGCATTGCAGCTAGATTGGTGGCCAGATGGCAAATTCTGGCTAGCACAGTCTCTCCAGAAAAAGGAAAGATCATAAGATCACCCACCTGCATTCTGAACAGCTGCTTCTTGTGAGTAGACTGGAGGAACTAAGATTTTTGGTTGGCTCATGAATTCAGCGTCTGGGAGTCGAGGGATTTCAATCGAGTTCACAGCCATAATGCAGCCCATGTGGACATGAGGTTTGCATGAGCCTCATTTCTTAAACACTTTCAGATGTAACTAATTTACATCTAAACAGAGATTTCCTGAGTGGCAGAATTAAAAATTCCACTTGGTGAGTTATTCTTTTTTCAGGATTACAAAGGAATAAAGGGGAAAAAAAAGTTTTAAAGACTATAAAATTGTTGGCAAACAGCCTAACAAGGAGCCGATATAAGACAGTTTAAAACAGATAAAAGGGATAGTTATTTTGAACGATTATTTTTTGGTGAAAGTGCTTTTGAATAAATTGGAATTAAATTAGACAAACTAACTGGACCTTTGTGGGAATGTTTTTTGTTTACTATTAAAGAGTGCAGACAATTGGTGGATTTTGGATTGGTGGATTAGGATATGAGGATACAGAGGCAAAAACTGATAAAATATAGAATAAATACAAGATTTCTGAGAATAAGAAATGTTCCAAGGGATGTTTTGGTGCACTTTGTCAGGAAGAAGACAAGGGATCAAGTTTTGCAGCAGCATTTTAATACAAGACTGAAGATTGATAATACAGATGTAATTGTTATTAAAGAAATTCCTATTAGCATTTTGTGTAAAAGAAAAGAGTATTCTTTTTTGGCTGAGAGATTAAAGCAGAAAAAGATTCCATTTTGATGGGACAATTTGGAAGCTGTGTTTTTTATTTTTAAATAGCAGATTTTTCAATTGAATTCTGTCCAGAACAGAAGGATATATCTAACTTTGTGTGGCAGGGGAGAAAACCACAAGTGAAATATAAGGTGTTACAAGATGCAAAAGAAAGAGGATTGGGTTTACCTGACTTGAAGTTGTATTTTGCAGCTTGCTGTTTGGTTTGGATGAAAGAGTGGGTGCTACTGAGAAACAGAAGGTTTTTGGAGTTAGAAGGACATGACCTGAGATTTGGGGGGAGGGGGGCATGGATATTAGTGGTATGATAAAGTCATGGTTAATGTGGATTTTAAAAATCATTATGTTAGATGTGCCATATTGAGAATATGGAATAGATACAAACCCAGGTTGTGCCGGAAAACACCTTTGTGGCTCTCCGCGCAAGAAGCATTTTATAGATGAGAAATAATAGACAAACACATCATGAGGCTAACTTATCATGAGATACTAGAATTTTGTCAAGGGGAATGTAAAATAAAATCAAGAAAAGAACTGGTGGCAGAAAGAGATAGTTGTCAATGGTTCTCTTATTTACAATTATTAGAAAGATTTAAAATACACAAAGGAATTTATGGTTTTGAATATTGTAAGACTGAGTTTGAAATAGAATTGTGTACAAATGATGAACATGTAATTGCTAAAATGTATAAACTTTTGTTGAAATTTGAAACAGAAGAAGAACAAGTGAAAGAATATATGATAAAGTGGGTTAAACTTTTTGGTTAAAATATACAAATGGAACAATGGGAAAATATGTGTCTGAAAGGATTGAAATTTACACTGTTATAATCTTAAAGAGGATTTTTGTAAGATGATGTACCATGGTATATGTCACCAAAGAAATTGTCTAGAATGTATAAAGACACTTCAAATTTATGCTGGAAATGTGAACAACAAGAAGGGACATTTTATCATGTTTGGTAGATGTGAAAAAAAGCTAAAAAATTCTGGATTCAAATGCATTCAAAGGATTTTAAAGATTAATATACAATTGAAACCAGAGGTTTTTCTTTTGGGGCTGATGGACAAACAGTTGGAAAAAAATAATGGAATTCCATTTTTGTACATGATAGCTACAGTGAGATTATTGCATGCACAAAGATAGAAAGATTCATCAATGGAGGAGTGGTTGGTGAAGAAGATGGAACTTGCTGAGATGGCTAAATTGACTTCTTTGATCAGAGAAAAGACAATATCTACACTTATTGCTGAGTGGAAACCCCTTATGGACTTTTTACATAAAAAAGAAAAAAATGAACTTATGATTTACGGTTTTGATTATTAGGATAGATTATAGAAAGAAGAGAGTTATGTTGTAACCATAGAGTAAGAGGTAAATTTATAACTGTACTGCTGTAAAGAAGATCGGAAGCTACTTCTTTGTATCTTTTTCCTTTCCTTTCTTTTCTATTTTTCTTTTCCTTTTTTTTCTTTTCTTGCACTTTTAGCTTTCTCTTTGATTTCTTTCTTTCCCTTTTCTTTTTCTTACTTTACATTAGTTTGTATTAGTTGTCATCTTCCTTTTCAAAAATCTTTAATAAAAATTATATATATACTGTATATATAAAAATAAAGTATCTCTGGGTTGGAGAGTCCAGCATGGTTTGGTATTCACTAAGCTGAATTTGTTTTTTTGCAGGAAGTTTCTGCATATGTTCCTTCTCTTTGCACACTACTTTAAAATACAATATATAGTGCTTTTCAGCACCAAACCAACAAGCTGAGACAGTTCTCTCCAGCAAAGGAGAATAGGGATTGACTTTTATTCCCAATTTAGCTTCTAAAAGAGCCTCACCAAAATTATTTTCACAGATTGCTACTCCAATTTCACAGACTCAGAAGGTTCTGGTTCGCTGCTGAACTTTCAGATGCTCTGATGAACTAAGTAAAGCACTTAAAAACTCCTGAAGATCAAGAACAATGGGATGCTGTACACCAACCTATCAAGACATTCCCTGAAATAGATCAGCACTTTCTCAAAATGAAAACTATGTTTAAAATCCCTGTAAAATAAAACTACTGAATCAATAGGTGAAGAGTGTTGGGTTGTCATAAATACATTGCAGGACTCAGCACAGAGGCAAAACGGATTGAAGATGAAGAAATGGCTTTTAAAAATGTATGAACCTTTCATTTGGAATGGGAAAGGCTACACTGACAAGCTTATATTCCATACATATGCAATTAGGTGGTTTAGCTATGAAGATCAGGGTCCTTTTTAATTTTGGGGGAAGGGGAAGTTAAATGTATGTTTTGACACTACTCATTGCATATCAATGGAGCTGCATAAATAAGAGCAGAATTAGCATACTGGTTTTAGCCATGCTGCTCACTGAGGTATGCAGATGGGAACCTTTTAAAGAATAGAGCTGATGGATTCTATATAATGATTCAAATCAAACACCAAGATCCAAAGAGCTACAACTCCCCTTGTCTTCTCTGCCACATTGCCTGCTATTGCAAGACCAGCATGAGCATGTCTATTGCAAGCATTTTTCCGTTGAGGTATCTCCATGTGACACATCACTGAATGGAGCAGTCCTGGGTCCACCGAAAAGAGATGTTTTGGTTTTGGAGAAGCGAAGAGGCAAGAAATGTTCACGTATCATGAATGATTTTGGATTGCGACTTTTTAAAATTGTAGCACAGGACATTTCCTTATCATTGTGCACTAGACATTTGTATCACAAACTCCTCTTGGGGTGCTCTAGTGACAAAAATAGGTGATCAGAAGAGGCAGTTTAGCACTCTGGAATTGGCTTAAGTATTATGTTGGAGAATATTTTTATAAACAAGAAAACTCTGATTTCAACCATTTAAAGAGCAAATGCATTTCTTAATGCAGAGATTTCACCTTTTCAGCAGGAAACAACAGCCATCTGAAAATTTAAAAATATTGCAGCTGCCATTGGTTTGAAAGCAGGGATGGGTAACCTTTGGGAGGCCACTTAAAATGGAAGTGGAGGTCTTGAGTAGACAGTCACAAAGCCTCAAAGTGGGCAAAACTGTCAGATATGTGGGTAGGGTTGGGCTTTTCAGTATTTTTCTTGGATTTTGGAAACATTTGGGAGGGGTTTTTTGTTTCTACCACTCAGTTATGACTACTTTAAGGCTTACACTGTGTTTTCATGTGAAAGAAGCTGGACTGACCCTTTCTGGCAATAGTGGTCACAGGGTTGTGTCTGTTCTTTGCAGGGCTACAAAAAACCGTTTCTGAGGCAAACATGGTTCAGTCCCCCAAGTTGTTCAGCTCTGTTTCAAATAAATACTATTTGATAATAAACTATAACTAATTGATCAAATATGCTAAAGTAAAGATAATAGAATTTTAGACTGGAAATAACTTCTGAGGTGATCTAATCCATCTTCTGCTTAGTATAATATTTACAATGCATGATATAATCATAGCATCTCTGAGAAATGGCATTACAGGTAATTGTCGCTTAGTGACCCCAATTGGGACTGGCAAGTCAGTTGCTAAGCGCCGTGGTTGCTAAGTGAAAAATCACATGATCAACAGGCTTATGACCTTACTTCCCCTTTGGTTGTTAAGGGAAGCACAGTGGTCACTAAGCAAAAAATCATATGACTACGACTTACAATGTTACTTTCGCCTTTTCTATTAACTCTGCTTGTCGCAAGCTGGTTGCGAAACACGCAAATGGTGATCACATGACTGAGATGCTGCAATGGTTGTAAATGCAAGGATTGGTTGCAAAGTTGTTGGGGTTTTTTTCACCATTGTAACTTCAAACGATTACTGCACGAGGCAGTCGCTAAGTGAGGACTACCGGTATTGAATGTGGAAAAGTGTCTTGGGGCACTTTTTCTATTTTTTCAAGTATTTCTCACAAATGGGAAGCTTCTCTTAACGTGTGACCGTAATCTTCCTCCTTGCAATCTGTCCTCTGGAGCAACAAAAACACAATTTATCAAGACAATGCCAGTGCAGGAATCTGGTCAGAGACAATTATCTTCCTGGTCTTCATCTTTTTCATGGCAGTCCCCCAATATTAAGACTTCTGTCATATTTAGGCATTTTCTTTTCTCCTGACTAAAATGCATACAGCTCATTCATTTCCAGCTCCTCATCTTTGTTGCCTACTTCTGGGTATCTTCCAAGTTTTCCTTATTTATTTACATAGTACATAAGATGCTGTTCTCCCATTTTTACGCACAACAAAACCCCTGTGAAGTAAGTTGGGCTGCTGAGCTTCCATGGCTGAAGCTGGACTTCAATGCAGATCTCCCTGGTTCTTGTCTAACACCTAAATTATTACATCTCTTTTATCTGCGTCCTTCTTAAAACGTGGCATTCAAAACTGATTATAGCATTTTTTATGAATCTGACATATATATATATATATAAATATACCTCACGGCCATGAATTAAGCACAGCAGACACCATACTTCACTCTTTGCCATGTATCAACTGAGCAAGAATTGTGTTTAAGAAATATATTCATAAAAATACTTGCCAAGTTATTATTTTCCCCACCTACAAGTACCAGATATGATTTAACTTCACAAGTACAAGTATCCAATTCCCAAATACTGATTTTGCAAACTGAATAAATGTAACATATATATTTCAGACCTGATTTGTGCATTGCTTTTTTTCTTACTAAAAATGATTTTGTTGAAGATAACGTTAGTCCGTATTGTTTAATTGTTCTTCTTCCATGTATCACTCTAAGTAACCTTGAGAGAAGGACTGGTATGAAATAAAAAGAATAACAATTACACAATATTAGCAAGAATAATAATAGGAAGTAAAGGTATTGTGCTAACTGAATCCCTGCTAACACAAATTCTGTCTCCACATTAGCTGAACAAGTCATAAACACATTTCTGGCTATGAGAAACCATTTTGTACCTGAAGCAGCCTGATAACGTTCATAGAGAAAGATGCTCATAGCCCCACTTTTCTTAAACAAGCCATCAAAAACCTATGTTAATATATAGACATAATAAGGATAAAAGAACATTTAACAGTTTGACCCTATTACTTAGCTAACAAAGTTGCAGAGGTCTCACCTCTAATAACTTTAGTTGACAATTTTGCTCTGATAGTGTTGAGTTAATTGAGTTTATCTGCAGCACACAAATTCATAAATCAAATGGATAACAATCTGAGGAGAGACTACCAAAGATTTTAAGTATACAAACATAGATCCCTTTGCTGTCCTGTTTATTTTTATATTTTACTACATTAAAAGCGATTCAAGTGGCTTGGCAGGCATGCAGGGACTGGGAACACTTTAAAACAAATGATGGCCATTATGAAGCTTTGGTAGCTACTAGTAATTCTCTACGATGGGTTTCCCTCAGTTTTTGTCATTCTTGGCTGAAACAGTTTTGATGAGGCCCTGCATTCACATTGCAATAAATCACCATCCTTGGACCCAGCAATCTTGGATAACAATCATCCCATTTCTATCCTCCTCTTTTGAGAAGGTGGTCAGACTGCAGCTGCTGAGATCCCTGGAAAAAGTGGATTATCCTGGCCCATTTCAGTCAGATTTCAAGCTGGGATTCATTATGGAGATAGCCTTGGTCAGGCTTATCAATGACATGTGATGGAGCTGGGATGGAGGTGGTGCATCGATCCTTGTACTGCTGGATCTCCCACTGGCTCCTGATACCATCAACCATGGTATCCTCTTCTTCTCTATGTGAGGAATTTGGCTACCAGGAGAGGGTTACGGTCACTTTTTGGTTTTATTTTTCTTCAACTTTTATCAATATTTTCTCTAAGGTACTTCCAAACAAGTGTAGGTAGGTAGGTAGACAGACAGACAGACAGACAGACAGACAGACAGACAGATAGATAGATAGATAGATAGGACTACTGTGTAGGGCAGCAGAGTACCCCTCACCTCACTTTAAAAAAAAATGCAAATGGTACCTGAGGCACTGTTACACCTTAACTCCAGAAGAAAGTGGGAAAGTCAAGGAGCCAAAACGTGGGAGAAAGCAAAGATTCCAGCTAATGGAATCTAGTGTTTCAGCTGTACAATTATACTTACATCAAATTCTTTTCCATGATGGTTCAACTGGAAATGTATTATCTTCTGCCTAACAGCAATGAAGACTGGAATGATACAAATGCCATTTGTGGAGGAACTCTATCTCAATCTTGAAAGAACCCATCATGGTGGCAAGTTGTCTCAACATACCTACTTAGTAAAGTATATGCAAAAAGTCCAATTTATACAGTTCTACATGTGATGGCTCACTGCATATGTTCTTATAAACATGCACTGGTAAAAGATGAGCTTGCTCTTACAAAACTATTTCTTCTTATTTCAGCTCTGTTGTGTGTCTGAAAAAGATTATCCTGTGTACACACAAGGAAAGATTATAAATAGGACACAATGGATAAAAAAAAAAAACTGTCTTCTTAGAGTCTTCCAGGACTGCACCAAAACCTTGTTTTCTGACTCTACGTTAATTGGGTAGATGGTCTATTCAGGGTTCAAATATTTTTAAGTAATCATGGCAACATTGGGTCAGTAGTATCTGCATCAGAAACCAGGAAAGGTGCTTGAAATGAGCAACAGAAACACAACTAAAGAAAAAAAAAGTAAGGCTGCTGGCTGGAGCCAATAAAATGTAAAGAAAATGTGGCCTTAAGCATATTTATGGTTGTCATTTATGGAAACAATTTACTATGTAATACTTAGTTCCAATGTATCCTGAAGGTTATAGATGCAGTCTGAACACAACTGTGCTTTATGTTTAATAGAATGCTAATAGAATATACTTGTGGAGACACTGCTTGCTCGGCCATAGGAAGAGAGGTCATGGGAATAATGGTATTGCTGAATTCAGTTAGTGTCCTTCAGTTGAATATAATTGTGAGTGAGTGTTCAAACCTCTTAGCAGTCATGTCTAAGAATGCTGATGTAATAAAACTGGGGTGCTAGAATTGTAGCAGTATATTTTTGTATTGCTTCTTTTGGTGTGCTACCTGAGAAACTTGAGAACCTGCAACAGTTTCAAAAAGCCCTGCCTAAGTTGTTTTTTGGTTTTAATATTCCTATCCATCTATGGAATACCCTCCCCAAAGACATATACCTGGATTGTCATTTACAGAGGAATCGTGTGTTGGCCAAATGGAGACTCTCTGAAACAGTGTTTCTCAACCTTGGGAACTTTAAGATGTGTGGACTTCAACTCCCTGAATTCCTCAGCCAGCATGGGTTGAAGTCCACACATCTTAAAGTTCCCAAGGTTGAGAAACACTGCTCTGGAGGCACTGCGACATCTAGACACCAAAAATATAGGATATTGGGAGATGGATATTGGGGAGAGGATATTTGGGGGGGTGATTCTATTTTTTCACCCACCCAGTGTTTTCAAGACTGACATAAGTGTGGGGTGCCATCAAGGGTCTTTGTAGGGAATGGAAAGAGGCAGGATACAGCCAACTGAAAGCCATCCTGCAATACCTAAAACACTCTTGCATCACTAATGTTATATAAGTAGGCTTATGGGGTAGATTCTAAAATATTCTAGTTAGAATAGTTTAGGATCATGCTCTTAATCACAGGACAAATAATTTTTTAATATACTTGAGCATTTCAAATGAAATATTTTTAAAGAACATTTTTAAAAATTATTCATCCTTTTATTTCTTGGTTGTTTTGATTTGGCTTTATGTTTTGTGGGGATTTTTTTCCTCATTTACTCTTGCGACAGCATTCTCTTGAAAAGTGATGTATGAATATTTTAAGTCAATAAAATATTCCAGATTTCCTCCTAATTGTATCTGTATCTATGTTCCTAGGGGTTTCATTATGTTCACTTGCATCTGACACATAGTTCAACCTTTAAAGCCACATTACACTCCCAGTGTTGGAAACCACTACGTAGCATACGTTTTGTATCCTATGTTTGTATACAACTATATATTTCATGTTCCTCTGTAGGAAAAATATTACAAATCAACCATCAAATATTGCGAACTTAATCTTAACATATACCTTGAAATAAGCCACTAATTATTTGGAATTATGCCTTTGCATAGGTAAAGCATTAGGCCAATTAAAACTAGTTAAAACTTGCTTCTAATTTCATCTGTTAGATCAGTATTAGTGCTTATCCTGTTAAGAGTTATTGTCATTGTTGTTTCTGACATTTGGAACATGTTAAAGTTGGATTAATTTTATTGAACTATATGATACACAAGGTAAAACAGCATCACCACTTAGGAGCTTTTGTGGGTTTTTGATATCTTTGCCAGTTTCATGTTTTCTTAATCCTACACTGGACTTTTCCATACATACTGTTCTGGTTGTTTGAATAGCTATTGAGCTCTGTCACAGTAGCAGCTCAAATTTATTGAATTCAAAACATGACTATTTCTTCCATTGTTCCCAGATGTTTAAATGCCTATTTTTATTCACATTTTATTAAGTCATAGAAAATAATAGTAACAAAAAAGTAAACATTAAGTCCAGTAACAAAACACTGTTAGAGTCAACTGAAGTTTTATACTGATCTCATTACATTTATCTAATCTGACATACCTCAATTGATTTTTTTAAAAAAACAATTGAACACAAAGACTCTTAGGAAGAGTGGGATAAACTGAATGGTTATTTCTCTAAAGGAGAAAGGGAGAAAGAAGTGACTTCAGATTAGCAATCTCTTAAACAAAGGGCAGGCAGAGTGCTAGACAAAAAAAGGACAGAGGAATAAATCTTTAACTCTATCTGCACTCTGCTATTCCTTTGTGGTCAGTAGGTAGCTACTGAGGTGCTGAAGAGTCACTGCCATTAACACTTTCTTGGTAAGACAAGTGAATGGTGGTGGGTGCAGCAAAATTATGGATGAACTTACTGTAAAAATTGCTAATGCCCATTGAATGTTCCTGAGGGTGGGGAGGGAGGAGAAGTTCCCAAGATCAAAGATAGTCAACTTTGGTAGGAAAAAGACATTACACTGGTCAAATTAAGGATTTAAAGTATCTAAGATTTTTTTCCCCCCTAAACATCCACTTCTTGGGAGACACAAACAAAAGATAACATATTTCATATCCCAAAGACTTCCAATGCTTTAAGCAGATTTGCCAGTTGTAGTGATAATAACTTTGACCCTATAGCAGCCAAATTTTTCAAAGCTAAGCTACTGAGCCTTTTGCTCTATGAAGTCAGTTCTGTGTCTAGAATAGTGTATGCACTTTAGGAGCAGTTCAATCTAATTTTTTAAGAACAATTTTCACATTCCATTTTGCATATGAAAATGCATTTCTTTGGATGGAACTCAGCTTCCCCTCAACAAGAATCTGTCAACTGAAATACTGGCTAAAACTAGTTGGGGGTGAGGTGGGTTCTTTGATCTATTCAATTCTTGCCAATAAGTTTGCTTCCTCCTGGAAAAATGGTAAAGGCTTGGATTTGACTTACCGTAGCCTATCAGCCCAATCCCTGATCATGCTTGAGTTTGAGAAGGCCACCCAAAAGGCTAAGCAGAAAGTCCTACTCATTACTTTTGTAATAGGGGTGTCACAGATCTTTCTCTTCTCCTAACAAGTTCTTCATTATTCTTTCTCTTCTATATAGGACTCTGTTCCCATTATCAAGGTTTATGTTTGATATGTTGGAAAGTGATAAAGTAGCATCCTGTATTGGAAGCTCTTATATTAATATTCAAATGGGGTATTAAGACAGTCTCCCAAGATAGTCTCTCTCTTATGCTGACCCTCGTAAAATACCTGGCATTCTGATTTAATAACTACCTCTCAACTAACCACATGGGTTGGTCTGTAAAGGACAGACTTTTAAAATTATTTTTAACATATTGTCTATAGGAATCTGCATGAAAATCATCAAATAGTGATTGCTGTTGGAAGGTGAAGGGGAGTTCATAATCATGCTCAAAGCATTTGCTAGCATGTTATATTTTATATTAAACTTCTCTCCTTTTCATTATGTTTATTCTCTAACCTCTTTTATTGGATGGCATTGTATCTTCATTTTTTTGGTCTATGGCTGTAAATAACATTTTATAATTATTACCAAGCATTGGTAAGATCCATCTGGATTCCTTCCAAGGAAATGCAGTACCTGGAATAGTCCAAGACAGGCAAATCAAATGCACATTTCTCATTTAGCTTAAAGGTTATGTTTGCAAAGTCATCAAAGAATTTTCAGGATATTCAGAGCAAATCATTCAAATAAACAATTTAAAAAAACTTGAGCAACATGTTGTAAAAAATATTATTCATAAATCTCATGAAGATTGACAAGATGCCAGACAATCCAAAGTGTGTGACTTCTTATAAGTGATGTTAAAGGCTGTCATGTATCCATGATCCCCATTAAGAGAATTAGACTGTAAACCCCTCTGAGATCCAACTTGGTAAAAATGTGTGTTTTCTGCAGCTGCTATAGGAGTTGAAACTATTATCACTTGGTGTGGAACTGTGTTCAATTTCTTACTGACCAAGAGTTTCTGTTTCTTGTCTCTTCTCTTCTTCTTTATTGGTTCTTCTATTACATCACTGCAAAAAGTGTTTGGAGATCATTACTATTGATCATTAGCTCGACATGATTCATGAAAATTTCTTCAATCATCCCACCTTCACGAAAAATTGTAAAGTTAATTGATAATTTTTTAGTTAGTGGCATTAGATGGCATTATGCCATCATCCGGGGGGAGGAGGAAACATCCATGAGAAAATACGCAGATCTTAGAGAGATGTATATATCAGACTGAGTGATGAAGGCCATAAATTTGTCATGATTCTTATTGTATTTGTCAAGCAGGGAGGCATATGTTTGGTGATGGAAAGCTCCTATTCTTGCTGCTACTGCTGCAGCATCCTAAGCAGGGGAAGCATATGGGGGCTGTTCTGTCATACTTGCTGGGATAAATGATTCATCGCCTGGATTAAGTGGTCTGCCTGGGTCACCACACAATTCTGATACTGGAGCAAGGTATTGATGACCTTAGTCATAGCCAAGGGATTTCCAAGAGGGTCAGTAGTGACAATAAACCTTTCTTGAGAAGTTCCGACAGCACTCAGGACCAACAGGGGAAGAGCCAAGGACAAGGTTTGGATAGATTAATTGCTTTTATCGCAGATATAATAAGCCTTAAATAAGATTAGCTATTACAGAATCAAGCAATTAAGCCCTCTCTGATATATCAGCTACCAGGGTTTTATGTCCTACATCTTTCTTCTGCCGTTAAACAGTAACAGACTTCTTGCCACTATTTCTTTCCTTAGATGCGGAGGGCACCTGCATTTTGACAGTAGTCCTGTCTGATCTAAGAATCTTTGCTTCTGGCTAGCTTCAACCCTTACAGTAGCTGGCATGGGAATGCAAAACTACTTGCCGCCATCCATATCTGTCTTCTCAGGCAGAAGAACCCAGCATAGGCACTTTTTTCTTTTATCTGTCTTTTCCACTTTGTTGTTGTAGTTAAGGTATTGGACTAAGAGTGTGAAGGGTCCCTGTTCACTTGACCAAGAAGCTTACTGGATACTTTTGAACCAGTCCCTGTCTCTCAGATTGTTACTGTGAGAATTCCATGGGGGGATAGCTGCTATAGACAGTGCTTTGAGATCCTTGAGAAAAACCAGGATATCAATATACTATTCAAAGAAATTAGAAATCCCCCTTCCAAATCAAAACTGTGAAAATCCTCACTAAAATTGTCTCAGTGTCTCTCCCCCCAGCAGGACAAAACTGCCAATATGGTTTTCGATGCCATGTGAGTCATGGATGGTAGAACAATTACTTGCATACTTTTCATAGAAGCCCGGCTCAAATACAAGTTTCAACTCTGACTTTTTAGAGAAGACCCTTTTATATGACATGGAGAAATCTGTAACCAAGTGCTTCTGAAGCAGAATGGTATAACTGCCAAAACATTTTATTGTGACATAAATGAGCATGTAATTTGTGAAGTCAGCCAGCTTCCATTCCAAAATAGGCATGTAGGATCTCTTCATTTCTACCTGTTCGGTAGAAGTAGGAAGACAAAAAGTTAACACTGAAAACAGAAAAAATGATCAACATCGTAGTCAAACAAAAAAAGAAAGTTACTTATTCTGGATCTTGTTTTCTGTTGCATCAAATAAATAAAAAAATAATTTTCAGGGGTAAAAAACAGGAAAAGGGAAAAGAAGACCAAGCTCAGAATACACACTTTGCCCTATGAAATGTTTTCTAATAGTTTCATTTTATGACTATATAATACAATTACTGTCAGCAGTTTCTGCGTCTTCGAATCCTTTGTTATTATTTTAACATTTTTCTTAAAACGAAGGCAAACTGTCACTTCAGATTAGTTTATTTCTTGATTTGGTATAAATATGCCAAGCATAGCCCAATTTCTTTCATATGTTAACCATTTTATCTATCATTTAAAATTAAAATATTAGGCAATATCTTGATTCATACTTGATTTTTTAAAAAATCAAATTTTCAGAAAAAAGACAAAACAATTTTTATAGGCAAAAATGCGGGGACAGAGGTTTCCATCCCATTTTTTTCTTCAAAACATTACATCTCTAGAACTTAGTATAATCCCAGAGGGGTTTAACCCAGCTGAAAAGGCAAAGGACCATAACCCTCACTAAAACACCCCAACAATAGACAATCCTTGTTCCATCCTCATGAATGACATGGACCAATCCTCTTGCATCACATCCCTGTTTGCTATGGTTCCTCCCTATGCTCCCTACATGGTCCCTGGCCATCAAAACATCATCCACATGTATTATGTGATATTAGTCAGTCAAAACAGTTTTCAGTTCTTTTGGTTTCCTTCCATTTGGCTCCAGGAGAACAAAAAAAATTCAATACAAGAATAAAAGACATGAACTGGACAGAGTTTAGTACATGTAAGTCCCAATGAGTTCAACTGAAGCTATTCAAAGAACATGTATAATAATTAAGGAACCATATACCTGTATTTATTCACAGTAAGCCCTATTGAATGCAGTGGACGTTTCCCCTTGGAAGTGTGCATTAGACTGAGTTTGTCCCCCTGAAATCAACAGCTTAAAAGTACTATGTTTACTTAGCTTGGCCTACTATTGGCACCACTACAGCTTAATTTTATGTTTGGATTGTCCTTGGGTAGTCATAATAGGCAGATATTCTTGGTAAAGGGAGAATCCTTAATTTCACCACTAAGAAAATTCTATTCTATTCTATTCTATTCTATTCTATTCTATTCTATTCTATTCTATTCTATTCTATTCTATTCTATTCTATTCTATTCTATTCTATATTCTGTTCTGTTCTGTTCTGTTCCATTTATCTCAGAACATAAATTCATAGTGGAGATGTCTGAAACTACATTGCTATATTCTCAAATAATAAACTTGTATTTGGCATTTGGCATGAAAAGGAAGCAGATACTGTATGATATCAATACTCCACACTACATGTTATATGAATAATGTGAAGCATGTGATGAGGTGAGAAAACCTTAATCAAAGGGTCAAAATACAAGGTAATTTTGTCCAAAAGAGGAAAACTCAACAGCAAGAGGCTAGCTTCACAAATTGCCTCTTTTAGTCTAACCTTCATGCTAGAGTTGCTGTACCACTGCTACTACTCAAGGAATAATGAAGAGTTACTGAATAGTAGAATTGGGTGAGAGGCAACAGCAGCCATTTTCAGGAGACAGAGAAATACCAGAGAGTTTGCAATTTCAAAAATGGTTCATTTTACAAGATGATTATAGTCCTGATATTTGCTGGAGCTTTAATAACAGTGGTGCAGTTAAGCACATTGACCTCATGCAGTGGCAATGCCAATCTTTGGATATTTGGTACTATATCCCTTTTTTTTTTTTCCTGCTCTCACATTTGGTTGATATTCTTCCATTAGAAATTGTATCCATTCTATTATCCATGATTGCTGTATAATATAGTCTAAGATTTGGAAAAGCTAATCCACCTCTCTCTTTTGAGTCTTGCAAAATTTTGAATCTTACTCTTGTTCTTTTCCCACTCCATATAAATAGGTTAACTGTTCTTTGCCAGTCCTGCAATTTTTTGTCTGAGATTTGAATTGGTGCCATTTGAAACAGGAATTTTTTCTTGGGTAATAACCTTCATTTTTATTGTCCAATAAATCCTAGCCAGGAAAGTTTTAAACTTTTGAATCTTTTGAGCTCTCACTTTCAGAGACAAAAAGATAAGAGTTAAGAGATGCAGTTCCATATGTGGTCTTCAAGGCAACCACATTAATTAATTAATTAATTAATTAATCAAATTTGTATAACCATGCATCTCACAGAAAAGTGACTCTTGAGCAGCTTACATTAATCCAATACAAACAGCACATACATAAACGATCAGTACAAAAAATATTTAAAAAAATATTTTAAAAAATATGATAAAAAAAAAATATACAAACCCTAGGCAAGAAAGAAATAAAGATAGTTAACTCGGCAATGGAGTCATCTAAGCATGTCTCCAGTTCCCTGGGAGACCCAGGTCTGGTGACATCAGGTCTTGAGGGACTTCTGGTAGGTCAAAAGGGATGGGGCTAATCTAATATAGAGGGGGGAAATGTTCCATAAGGTGGGTGCCACAGCAGAGAAAGCCTGATGCCTTGGACCCACCAAAGTATGTCCCTAGTTGATGGTGGTCTCAGCATGCCTTCTCTGCTAGATCTGATGGGGCAGGCTGATATAACTGGGGATATGTGGTCCCTCAGATAACTGGTCCCATGCCATGAAGGGCTTTAAAGGTTAAAACCAGCACCTTGAATTGAACCTGGAAGCAAACTGGTAACCAATGCAACTCACGGAGCAGAGGTGTAACATGTGCTGTTCTAGAGTCCAGCTGTTTTGGATTAAAACTCCCACAGGCACTTATTGCTGGTGTGATGACTTAGCTTATGAGAGAGAACTTCCACAATGAAGTCTTCGCTGAGTATAGATAGTCCTTGCTTAATGACCACAATTGGGACCAGCAACTGCATTGCTAAGCTATGTGGTCATTAATTGAAACATCACATGACTGAGACTTGTGATTTTACTTCTGGCTTCTCCATTGATTCTGCTTGTCAGAAGCTGGCTGTAAAGCATGCAAATGGTGATCATGTGACCACCCTATGCTGCAATAGTTGTAAATGCCCACTGGTTGCAATGCACCCAAATCTCGATCACATGACTGTGAGGATGCTGTGAGGATCGTAAGTGCGAGGACTGGCTATAAAGTTACTTTTTCAGTGCTGTCGTAACTTTGAACGATCGCTAAACAGGGCAGTCATTAAGCGAGGACTCCCTGTAAAGGTTTGACTTCTTGTGACCTCATTGACATATCCAAGCAGTTTTCTAAGTATCCAGTTCTCTTTTCTAAGTTCAGAAGTAGTTTGCCATTGCTTTCTTTTGCAATATTTTTTACTTTTCAATGTAGTCTACAGTCTTGATCTTCCCTGGCATTATTCAGACCAAGCTTTAACTCATGCAGAGCCTGCTTAGCTTATGAGTCCAGAAAAGTCATCCAGGTGCTGCCACCTTCTATACCAGCAGTTCTCACAGTGCGGTCTGGGGACCCTGGAGTTCCCCAAGACCCTTTCAGGGGGTCTGCAGAATCAAATAAATACATAAATAAACATTTTAACATTTATCAGGTTTAATTTTAATAGAGTACATATCAATAGATATAACCCACACAAACCAATGTTCTAGAACCACTGTTCTAGATCGTTAGCAATTAATCATGACATCTGTCTATCTTATTTGTACTAGGGCTGGGCAAAACCATTCAGAATCCTGATGGAAGTGTCATTGATACACGCACTGCAATAATCAGACAACATGAGCAGGCTTTCAAAGCAGCTGTATGAGGTTGCCATGCTTTAACATTTCAATCCTTTGGGGATGGGATAGGACTAAAGATCAATTTAAGTGCAGTTAACAGTTCCCATAATAATACTAACAAAAGAACTATTTCTCTATGGTGGGCATACCATATAGTCCCTAGCAATAAGATCTGTACTTCATTTTGCACATAGGCTGGCTATTCTCTAATGTTTCATGAACATCTTTTTTTTCTAACCAGAACTTTTATTAAGATATATAAAAAGTACAGTTAAAATACCAATCAGAAAATATAGAAGGGAGAGAAGATAGAACTAAAAGAAAAAGACAAAAACTAAAAGAGCGAAATCAAGTAGAAAGGTGAAACAGAAAGTGACTTCCGACTATCTCCAATACAGATATGAATACAAATTTAGAAAAAAAATTAATCTCTTACCACTAATTAATCCTAATTCACATTATTTCTATCAACACAAACCATCTAATCATCAAATTCCACAATCGAAGCTTCATTTTTTCCCAACCCAAGCACATATTCTAGGAAGGGTTGCCATGAGGAGACAAATTTAGAAACAGTATTATCTCTTATTAAAGCTGTTAGCTTCCCATATGAGCCAAGTCCATTAGTTTAATAATCCATTCTTCCACTGTAGGTATTTATGAGTCTTTCCATCTTTGTGCATATAACAGTCTTGCAGCTGTGATCATATATAGAAGCAAAGATCCATATTGTTTCTCCAATCCTTTCTCCATCAAACCCAGTGGGAACAATTCTGGTTTCTTTTGAATATTCACTTTAAGAATCTTTTGAATAACAATGCATATCTGGTCCCAACATTTTTTAGCCTTTTCACAAGTCCACCAAAGATGATAAAAGGTTCCTTCACCCTGTGAAAATTTCCAACAAACATTTGTTATACCAGTATACATTTTTGATAACTTATCAGGGGTTAAATACCAGTAATACATCATTTTATAAAAATTCTCTTTTAAGTTATAATTCAATGTAAATTTCAAACCTTTGTTCCACATATTTTCCCATGGTTCCAACATGATATTGTATCCAAAGTTTTTAGCCCCTTTAATCATACATTCCTTGACTTGTTCATCTTCTAAGTTCATCTGTAACAACATCTTATACATTTTAGCAATAACATGCTCATCATTTATACAGAGTTGAGTCTCAAAATAAAATATTTCATTAACAAATCTATAATTCTTTTTGTCTAATTTAAAACGTTCAAACAATTGCATATGAGTAGACCAGTGACATATAAAACCTTCTAATTCTAACTGTTCTCTTGTTTTAAAACTTGGTTCACCCTCCTCAAAATTTAGTAAATCTTTATATTTTAACAACTTCATTTCTCCCCCATTTTCTCTTCTAGTAAATGCTTCCTGCGGTGACAACCACAAGAGTACATTAGGAGACAGTCTTATCTTATATTTATTCCAGATCCACAGTAACACATTCCTAATATAATGGTTTTTAAAATCCTTATTAACTTTAACTTTATCATACCAGAAATAGGCATGCCACCCAAATCTTAATTCATGACCTTCAAGTTGCAATAATTCTTTATTCTCCAAGGTTATCCACTCCTTCATCCAAAGCAAACAAATTTTTTCATGAACATCTTAATTTATTAATGGTCTCTGAAAGGTGTTCCCTCACAGAAATCTTGCAGAGTCTTGGAAAAATGAGGGGAGGAAATGCATTCTTGTACCAAAATAACTGGGATTTCTTTAAGACTAAAATGTCAAAATCCAATGCAGTACCAGCTGAATCAAATTGTGTCTATAACTTTTCATCATTCTCTACTATAAACTTTTTCATCACTAGGTTGTATTCAAGGGTACATAAAAATTGACATACTTTAAGAAGCATGTGTAAAAATGGGGCACATTTGTGTTAAAGTGTCTTTTACGGAAGGTAATTTAAAAAAGTATATTGATTAAATACATTTGCCTTAAAAAGGTGAAGAGAGATTTATCTGCAAAAATTGCTTCCTGGGACTAATTGCATAAGTTATTTTAAATGCTACTTTGTTGAAAGGCATGTTCAAAATCTGGACAATGGCTGCAGAGTTTTCAAAGTGCCCACAACAATATTGATTTCCTATTAATTATAATCAAAACAGAGAGCAGTTAATGTGTTGGCACTTGATAGGGGGAAAGAACAAATTAAGCAGCAAATAGGTACTTTTGTTAAGCATGTAGCTACTGTAGATAAGATTCCTCTGGATAGAATTTTTAAGACAGAAAAGGGAGCAAGACTTGGGGGGGTGCGCGTGTTTCAGGTGAATCTGAAATACAGTTATGAAAGCAATAAATGTCAGTAAAAATAAATACCGTAAAAGAGAGGTGACAAGTTATGATATGGAGTGGAGAAAGAGATATTTGAATATTTGATTGATTTATGCTGCTTCCTAAACCAGTTTCTTTCTTCTGCTAGTAACTCTGCAGTGCAAAGAGAGAAGCAGCACAGGTTCTGAAGATATTTCAAGCATTGTCTTTCAACAAAGGACTAGAAATTTTTTCAGTACCTTACTGGCAATTTTCTTAAGCAATTCATAGTGGAGAAGGCAAGAACAAGTGATTTGGGGGTATATCAATGGAGGGTTTTGCTTTTCTTCTGTGTGTGTACATGTATGTATGTGTGCTATTAAACTTTTAATTTCATAGCTCTGTAGGTCTGCATTCAGAATAAACTATCATAGATTGTCTTATTACTTCTTGCCCTTTTCCATCTTCAACCATTGAACTGCTTAACAATATTTATTTTTAATCCAGTGATTTCATGTGAATGATACTGGAGATGGCATGACATAGTACCAAACTTGGTGGCTGGGTGTATGTTTGTGTGTGTGCACACACGTGAAATCATATGATAGGGCTTTCCTCCAGATCGTGTTAACCTCTGTTCTACAAAGCTCTTTTTATTGTATTTATTCTATGCTACACCTTAAACAATTAACCATCCCTACTTGTGGAGGAAGCAAATGGGGGGGGGGGGGAGAGAGAGAGAGAGAGAGAGAGAGAGAGAGAGAGAGATGGATAGAACACGCCAGCCACTTGCTTCAATTTTTGCTACATCCAGGGCTCAGAAAAAGAGTAAGCCACTGAAAGCAAAAAGGTGAATCAGAAGATAATCTTGGACCTCTGGGATACTTTATAATGAGCATGAGTGCAGAAGCTGCGATTTAGCAGGAGAGTAGAAAAAGTTTGGTAAACTCATTATAGCTAGCTCTCATTCACAAAATGCTTTTTGAGCCTGGAGTTAGGATAGAATTGTACCCTTTGTATTAAAACTTTGCATTTGTTACTAGAACAAGAAAACTCGCATAAAGCAGTCCACTACGGAAGCATTTGAACCATCCAGAATTTGTTTCAAATAAATGTGCAGATTTCTCTTCTGGACACAGGTTTTGGCTCCGTACAGAATGTCTTTGAAGACTTCAGAAATTCCTTCTCCTAAAACAAACCATTTTAAAATGATGTAAAGACACCCCGTGATTATTTAGCAGTTAAATAACTTGGAATAATTTAGGACTTTTTTTTTTCTCTCTGTCTCAGAGAATTGACGTGATTTTGCTAAATTATGCTTGTTGATGTTATAATTTTGGTCTTGAATTAAGATCAGCAGGAGAAATCCTCTTTAAAATACCTGGGCTTTTAGAGGCCCAGGTATTCAAGACAGGAGAGGATTCTTCTCTTACCTTGTCCCAAACAATGGGAGATGCTCCTTTCAGAACTGTGTTAAGTCTTAGCTTTTTTGTATTTGGGAAAGGAGTTGATCTTTCTTTTCAACCAAGCTTTCTGAGTTTGGGGATTGTTTTTCATGATGAAAAAGGGCTCAATGAGTGAATGAAGTTGTTCTTAATGGCTTTTCTTTGTTTTATTTTAGACCATAGCTGTTTTTGGGGGGAGGAGTATACATAGCAAGGTGATCTCTAATTTTAAATCATAAGCAAGTAGAGCAAATGAAAGAAAAGTATAGAGGGACAACCCAACATTCAGACCGTGGAGTTAAGGTTTATTTATTTTTAAGTGTCTTAGTACATATGAAAGTGAGAAGTTTAAAAAACATACCAACATTCTACTGAACACTATCTGTTGTCTTTTATGAGAAATCAAGACATTGATATCACAAGCAAGGCATGCTCAATTTGATCTTTAAGGGACCTTGGTGTACTGCTTTCCAGGAGAGATAGTAATGGAGAACTTTCAACATAGAGTCATAATGGACATTTATTTAAAACTGATAGACTGTTCCAGAGGATTAGAAATCATGACTAACTATGGGTTAGTAATAATGATGGCTAAGAAGAGCTTGTGTGTTCAAAAGCATTATGCCTCTGAATATGGCAGGTGGAGTCACTTGCTCATTGGGCAGCCCTATAAATCAAAAAGATACAAGCAAATAAATAAAGATGACCTTTGTGGCCTTCCCAGAGCCAATGTCTCCTGACTGTTGGAAATGGAAAAGAGTACTTTATCTTCTAGTGTCTGGGGGTATTCTGTATGATTAGATGACTAGAAGCGTATATATTTTAAATAAAAGTAAATGAATCCATGGACTTATAGTCTGATCCAGGCAATTTATTTTGAAGTTCTTATAGCTCTGTCATATTATACAATTTTGTTCTCAGCTGTTTCATCCTAAAGTGGACTTGAAAGGTTTTTCATTCTGGTTGCATTTCTCAATGGAAGCCTGATTTAGCTGTTTCTCCTGTAGTTCCAGTTGCATCATTTAGATGGGTTTGAAGTCACTTATCAATTTATGTGGGCAGAGATTTCTATACATGAACTTAACATCATAACAGCAACTTTTGGAAAGTGGAAGGGAAGGAGGGGAATAGCAAGGGGCAAAGGAAATCACCATCTATATCTATCTATCTATCTATCTATCTATCTATCTATCTATCTATCTATCTATCTATCTATCTATCTATCATCTATCTATATATCTATCAAATCAAAATGCAAAATAATCAAGGCTTCACTGCAGTGTTTATTAGGCAGTATGTACTGGAAGGGGACCCCACCAAAGGTTAGTGGGAGACGCTCCCCCTGTAGGCAAAATGGATGCCCTGATATTTATACAGTTCTACAGGAAGGGAAAGGGGAAAAGAACACATATGCATACATATTCATATGATGATGCAGGCAGACCACCTAAATGAGCAATACTTCTCAAGTTACTTTCTGCCCCTCTGTCTACAAGGACAACTGCTATCTACTAGGAAGAAGAAACTAATTAGTTCAAGGTGCTAAATGCCAGGAAGAAGGCATCCTCCCTTAAGTTGCTATGGGGATGTTTGTGATAAGGAGTTTACAATCAGCTTAGTTCACACCAGCTTCAAAGGTACCAGCTTCAAAGATGCTGCACATTCCTTCACGTTTCAATTTTATTAAGGCGATCCCATTCGTCTGAGGCCTCTAAAAACTTGTCTCTTTCACCCAAAAACTTGCTTCTTTCACCCAAAGGTATATTTTCCTCATATATCTATCAGCAGGATATCTCTGTCTAGTGGTTTTGGGTACAGTATTTGAGAATTATACTCAAGGAGTCTGATTCTTTAGCAGTTTCCTAAAATATGCAAAATTGCTTGATTTGCCTAACTTGTATATGTTACAGAATGTAACGGTGGTTTTTTTTCCCCCACATAGTAAAGTTACTTTAATATCAGTGTATGACTTTTTAAATCATAAATTTGATTTCATTCAAATGTTTGAGCCAATCTACACAACTTAGAATAAGACTTATGCATGATTTAAAGTACAAAAGTACTTTTTAAAAAAAAAACAGAATACAGACCGACCAACTGCATACCCACCTTCAGAAGCTTTGACATATGAAGCAATGTACTGTATAAATGTATTAAATAAATGTAAATGTATCAAGCAAATGTATTCAATAAATAAATGTGCATAAATCCAAACAGGAGAATTCTGTGCACATCTGCTTAGACATAAATCTTATTTAGCTCAGTGCTTATTTCTAGGTACCATATAAAGCTCTGACCAATTATATCATTTGAACATCTACATTTAAGAGGCTAAATTATGAGTAGCTATGAATATCTATCATAATTCATCAGTAAACATCCTGTGACATCTTGCTCCAACCTCTCTTTATAATGCCAAATATTGACAGATCTCAAAAAGATAAGCTATAAACAAACAGAAGAATGTAGGAATGGATAGCAAACTGTAATATGCCGTCTCCAGAAAGCTCAAGAACTGCTGATTTCTCTTACTTTCAATAGTATTTGGCTGATGTATTATTTTCTCAGTATTATGACTGCCTGGCTGATTGATTGGCTCACTGACTGTTGTTTGAACTACATCCAAATGATTAGTTTTTTTTGTTTTTTTAATGTTGTGCACTGATTCTACATGGTCTGCTCTGAGCAGGAGAAAACCAGCATACAAGGAGGACAAATGAACATATAAATAAGAGGCTCTCCAGCTGACTGAGTTGGTTATTTAGTTGTGCTGACCTTTATGCTTCCATGGATTTAAGATGATTAGTAAACTTCTGATTTTTTATCTTCCCCTTCTCCCTAGGCCACTCCATCATTGCCTGAATGAATCTGATGATGATGAATTAGCTATTTGGCATAAAAGATGGCTATATCTTTTCTTGGAAGGATTTCTGAACATTACTGAAGTGCACAACGTACTGGGCATAAGCAGAAGAAGAACCAAGACAAATTTCTTGGAGGATTCTTAGAAGAATCTTTTCTTGAATCCTACAGTAAAGGGATCTACTTAAATTACAAGTTGCATTAGTTTAAGAGATTCCATTCCTATTTCTACCTCATATAATTCCAGGAGCTGCCCAGGTTTTTTTGTGATTCATTTGAAATTGAAACATTTAATTGCATATGATTTCTTCCTTTATGGTAATTTACATCTGCATTTTCTCTTGAAGAAAATATCATTCAGTTTATGGTTTGGTCAATCATTACTCCATTACTAAAACACAACAACACATTCTTTTACATACGGTTAATAAAATGCATGACCTCAAGATGCTCAAATACTTTCCCTCTGTCCCTGCCTTCATCTGAAACAGTATCAGAGTTACTACGCTGGTTACAAAAAAATAAAACCTTTTAAATACACATACCTTAGAGGATAGCTTATCTAGATGTATACTTTTTTTTTTTTTTAATTTGGGGCAAGGCCATCACTCTGCATCAAAGCAACTGCTTTGCATGCAAAGCTCAGAGCGAAACTTTGGCAGCTCTAGATAGGGTTGGCAAAGACTAACATGCTACTAGTGGTCAGTACAGATAATAGTGAGCTAACTGGATCAATGGCTTAATTTGACCATATTTCAATTCTTGCTGGACCATAAAGATTAACAGATGTATTGGGTTAAGTTTTTATGGAGTACAGCACACTTCATTGGATGTAAAATAGGGATTATATGGCTGTAAAGAGCCAATGATGCTTGCAGAATGACTATTCAGTACCACCCTACCCCTTGGTTGATAAAAGATAAAGGGAACAGAGCGGGTTATGGAGCACAAGAGGAAGAAACAAGCCAAAAGATACATTGCTACCAAATTATAGCTCTGCTAAATCTTGCATTTCCTTCTTCTTTTCCATGGGCAGCTGTACCGTCTACCCTGGGATAAGCACAGTAGACTTCCTAAGTGAAGCTGGCAAGCTGATATCAGAGGAGAAAGGGCAATTGAATTGATGAATGCCAGATAAATTCCCTATATATTTTCCCAGTCAAAGGTTTTTCTATTTGTCCTATCTTGAAGCTCTAATCCTAGCAATGAATCAGAGAACCAGAAACAGCAAAGAATCTTCTTCTAAAATCAATACAGGTAGTCCTCGCTTACTGACTGCTCCTTCAGCGACCGTTCGAAGTTACGATGGCACTGAAAAAGGAGATTTATGACCAGTCCTTGAACTTGCAGCTGTCACAGCGTACCCGCAGTCATGTGAATGTAATTTGGGTGCTTGGCAACTGGTGTGCATTTATGATGGTCACAGTGTCCCACAGTCACATAATCAACATTTCTGACCTTCACAGCCAGCTTCTGACAAGCAAAGTCAATGGGGAAGCCAGCAGGAAGTTGCAAGTCACAATCATGTGATGTCATGCTTAACAACCGCAGCCAGAACTGACATCATAAGTCAAGCATGGTCATGTGATGTTTCATTTTACAACAGCATCACTTAGTGACAGAGTTGCCAGGCCCAACTGCAGTCAGTAAGCGAGGACTACCTGTAATATGTAGACCAGTCTCTAAGCCCTATGTGCATAGTAAGGTAAGGCTAAGTGAAATGGCACAGTGTGACACACTGTATCACTTTGTTCATTTAGGGCCTTTTTATAATTAACAGGCTGATTGTTGCTATTTAAAAATAATAGTTGAAAGAATAAGGGGAAATGCAGTATACAGGTCATTTTTTTTTAACAAGGACATGAGTTCACCCCATCATGAGAAAAGAAGGAAAGCACTTATAACTCACAAATGATTACTATTAGTGGCATTGATTAACATCACCTAATAAGTCTATCACTGATACCCTCACGGGAAGTTAATAAGGCTCTCTTACCCCAACAATATTGCTCCTGTCTGATATCTGATTATCACTAGTGACACTAGCAACACTGATCCAACCTTCAGTGGAAAAGTTCCTTTGAAACAGACACACAGCCATATGAGATAGCATCATACTCAACTGGTGTATTTCTTGGACTTTTGTATGTCTGAAAGGTATTTTGTCCAAGTGAGGCTGTTAGGCAGAAAGGCAGTTAAGCCCTTTCCTAGACTGGGGGGCAGGGGAAGAGAGAGAGAGAGCTTCAGATAGTCACTCATTCCCTGGTCACCTCATAGCTTGACTACTGCAATGCGTTCTACATAGCACTGCCCTTAAAGACCACCCAGAAGCTTCAGCTGGTCAAGAATGCAGCGGGATGGGCAGGATGGGCATGCCTCATTATGCCCATGTAACACCTCTGCTTTGCAAGCTGCATTGGTTGCCAGTTTGCTTCCAGGTGTGCTTCAAGGTGCTGGTCATTACCTATAAAGCCCTACATGGCATAGGGGCTGGTTATTTGAGGGACCACCTGTCTTCCAATGTATCTGCCTGGCCAGTTCGATCTGGCAGGGTTGGTGCATTCCAGGTTCCATCGATTAAACGGTGCCACCTATCAGGACCCCAGAAGTGTGCCTTCTCTGTAGCAGGGCCTGCCCTTTGGAATGAGGCTCCCCCCGAAATTTGAACTGCCACCCTGCTGGTATTTCCAAGGGCCTTAAAGGCCTGGCTCTTCAGCCAGGCCTTTAGAGAGGATGGCTGACGCCTCTTTTCTCCTCTCTGTTCCCCTCCAGGTTTGTTTTCTTTGCCATCAATGTTCTTTTCTCTTATGCTGTTTTTGTGTTTTTTGTATTGCTCTTCGTTGTTAAATGTTTTAACAATTGTAAACCGCCCAGAGTCACTGGGAGTTGGGCGGCAGATAAATTTAATAAACAAACAAATAAATAAACTGATGTTAGAATTTCAAGCCCAAGCTGCCATCCAAACATTTTAATTAGTGCATGGTCAGCAATATTTTCTACAACAGTCCAAACATTCTTATTCAGGTTGATGGAAACGAATGTACCTTACCTCTGCTGAACTGTTCATCTCTTACAGTCAGTACCCACACATCAATTCAGTCTCAAAAGAAAAAAGCTGGGGAATTTCTCCCATGAGTATTTCAAAACTGGAAATATGCATAGCCAGAGGAGCTGCAGAGTAACATGTGACAGGAAAATAACATTATCAGCATCTTCTACCATTTTACAAAACATTAACATTCAAAAGCATCACAAACACACACAATTGAAAAATATTTAAAGCACCCAAGAATGTGATTGAAAAACAAAAAACTCTTTCATAAGGCAAGAAAAGTTCTGAGAAATAATGGAGAATATTTTACATGTTAATGCTACAAATCTGAGTAAATGTGATCTATTAATTCAGGTATGAATCCAATTCATCTTAATTTGTCAGTGGAGGAGACTCATAGTCTTGTCATTTAATTCTGGAAACACATTGCTATCCTTAAGTAAGTAAGTAAGTAAGTAAATAAATAAATAAATAAATAAATAAATAAGTATATTTTCAAGTTGGTCTGCCCCATGTCTTACCTGGGAGAGTCGATAAGTAAGTTTTCGGGGGAATTTGGCATTTAAAAATGACTTTTTAAAAGACATGTAGAGCTTTAAATTTTTCTGATTCTAAACTTTTCTTTTAAAAGAAGCTTTTAAAACACAGAAAACACAGATAGTCCTAATCAAGATATGTATTTATTGAAATTTCTGGGGTGCATCAGTAGATCCAAAATATGTCAGATTATTTTTACCATTCTGTATTCCAGAATGTAAGGCCTATAGTTTTATTGTCAAATGTTGCCTCAAGATGAAGTATTTTGCCAGAATATTATATTATATTCTTATTTGAAATCTAAGTGCTAATTTGTAGAGCACAGTAATCAAGCCAGTTGCCCATTTGGCTTGCCCATTCTGTCCTATAAAAACATAACTTCTGTTCTGAAAAAAAAAAAATCACAAAGCCTCTGATACTGTTTGCTAGTTCAATATGATGATGATTTTATTTATTTTATTTTTATTTATTTACGTATCAGATTGGTCACCGCCCATTTCATTGAAATGACTCTAGATTTTAAGAGCAAGTATGGCTGTTACAGTTAATTAATCTATCGTGACAGTTCAGCAATTAAGGTCAAATGACCGTAGTTTAGTGAGCCAAGGTAATGATTAAATAAAAATATTGCATATATGATAAATGTTCACATTAACAGTGTGACATAAAAAAAGTCAGTTCCAGGTACAGTTAAAATGGATATTAGAAAGCCATGTCTGTCTAAAATGGCTCTCATCCCAATCACCATTTTATTACATTTACCCTAGTTTATTTGATCAGGAAATTACAGTACTTGTACAGGAAGTAGTACAGATAAACAGATAGTTTAATGCTTTCTATCTATACACAGTCCCTGCATATAATAGCCAGGGGAGTCTGCAGGTGAGTGAAAAAAAGTCAAGATGGAAGTCATAACCACACGATCAAAGCCGCGTGTGATACGCATACATAAAAAGGAAGCTTTGATCTTTTTGACACCTCCCCCTGCAAACATTCCTGTATATACAGCTACAATGTCAAATGTCACAATAACATTTCACTGCTTTAGAAATAAATTTATCAATAACTTCCACTACATTTTAGAGAGGTATGAGTTACATATTGTTGATGGAGAAAGTAGGCTTGTTAAATCTGCCATATCTACAGCTATAGGAAACAGCAAGCTCAGATATTTCTGAAAATTACTCATTCTAGACAGTTTGAATTGCAGCTGCTTGAAGCCTCACGCTTTACTTTTCTTCCTAGCTTCCCCAATTATTGCCAAAATGTAGATAATTAAAGACAATTGCACTTTTTCTTGCTGTGATTCCAAAAGCTTTTCTATGCAAACCTTTGTAAATCTGAAAGTGATCCAGCAACAAAAACTAGCAGATTAAATTTGACTGAATGCAATGTGCAAGCCTTAAGTGTTGTTCCAATTATGCAGCACATTTTATATTTAAAAGCCACCTTTTGACAATGTAGCTGCTTCAGTTTGAGTTTAGTTTTAGCTTTAGTTTAGTTCTGTGCTGCCTAAGGTCCATTCTTCTGACAATATTGGTGCTGCGGTAGCTGTGTAAAGCTCTTATGGATATCGCATTCTCTTTTTGGAACTTTTTCTCTCTGGTTTCACACGTTCTCAGAAGCCATAACATAGCAGTCTACCATATTCTATGAACCCAGCCAGCATGGTTTGTAAGCTATGGTTTATGACTTAGAGTATTGTACAGATGCATCCAATTTTGGTTTAGTCAATAAATCATGGTTTGCAATGTAAGAACTGGTTCCCTGTGTGGGAAACGCTGGCTTGCTCCACTTGTGTTTCAACATTCGTCCAAGATCCCTGAATGGAATTTTCAATGCAAGGACAGTCCCTGGATTGCGGTCCATACTAAGTTCTATTCTGCTCAACTAGGGACATATACTGGGGAGGAAGGGTGGTGCAAAAAGTCAAGATGGCAGTTATGATCAATCAAAGCCCCATCGCTATGTCCATGTATGTGACACACATACAAAAGGGCAAGGCTTTGATTACACAATTACAACACTATCTTGTTGTTTTTTTTTACCTCCCACTCCATCACCTCTGTGCTCCAGTTATTGATTAGAAAGGAATTACTAAAACCGGAACAGTCCACAATTGTTCTGATCCTGAGCAGCAGACTACCCCAAGACTCAAGCCTGGGTCCCTATCTATATTAAAGCTTTTAGATCTAATCCAGTGCCTCACATTGTGCAGAAGGATCCACCAGGCTATTCTTCAGTGCTGCTTCCCTTGCCCACCCATTTTTGGCATCTACTAGTCCTTTGATCCAAATACTTAACTGTCATAAGGTGAGGAAGGAGTAAAAGTGCAGTCTTCAAAATATGCCACAAAGACGGTCTTGATTTTCATCTCCTCTAATATCAAACTTGAGTGGTTGAATGTCTTATAAATATCATCAGCTTGGATAAAGTTCTGTATATACTTGTCTGAATGTTAAAAAGAGAACAAACAAGAACCAGTGATATAAGGCAGGGTTCCTCAACCTTGGCGACTTGAAGATGTGTGGACTTCAACTCCCAGAATTCCCTAGCCAGCATTGTACAGATGCATCCAATTTTGGTTTAGTCAATAAATCATGGTTTGCAATGTAAGAACTGGTTCCCTGTGTGGGAAATGCTGGATTGCACCACTTGTGTTTTGACATTCTTCCAAGATCCCTGTGTTTCAACATTCCAAGATCCAAGATCCCTGTGTTCCAACATTCTTCCAAGATCCCTGACTAGAATTCCCCAGCATGGCTGGGAGTTGAAGTCCACACATCTTCAAGTAGCCAAGGTTGAGGAATCCTGATTTAGGGAATGTCGAGGGGCAATAGGTGGGGGAGAAAAAAATTTACCTGCCTGCTCAACCATTTGCAGCTTGCAATATCCTGAAGCTCAAGCATTGGGAAGATGCCTTCATAAGTCCATGCTGGCTGGGGATGATGAACTGGAAATCAAACCATCTGGAAAGTGTCAGGTTAGAGAAGGTTGTTCTATAGTTGTACTTCAGAGAATAGCAAAGGGAAGGGGCACAAACCTCTAGCTGTATACTTACAAAACAGCTGAAGCTTGGAGGATAGCGTTAGTTTAATTATATGTAGGAAATGGCTGTATAAGAGACCAACCTAGTCGTCCAATTATTATCCCAGTTTTATTTCCTCTATAAGTAGATTCCCTGGGATCTCAGGTGAGGGTCTTCTGCACCTGATCTACTTAGTATAGCATGGGAAAATTTCAAAGTAAGAAGGCAAAAATATATTCTCTTCCTACCACTGAAACACTCCACCTTGTCTCAAATCATGAATCTAACAACAAAGATTCTCTTTCAAGACTTTGAAGCTTTGAATAAGTATTTTTCAGGGATGGGAATTCATTGAATGTACTGTATATGCTTTTCTATTATTAAACCATTGTGGGATCTGATACATTATTGAATAAGAAAAAAACATTACACATCCAATCTTACTGGGTCATATTTTGCAACGCTCACCTTGCCCTCACCTCTTGCAAGCAGCCATATGATATTCTTTCCCTGTAAAAAAACCTTCAGTGTGTTTCCGGGTTATAGAGAAAAGGGCAGTTAGAATTTAGCTTATTGATGTGTGATTATATCAGGAAATAAGAAACTGAAAGCCATTTAAATGGGAACAATTGACTTTAAGCCAGTTTTGTCTCACTTAAGTCACAGGCAACAGATCTGAAATCTAAAAGTCTGGCACAAATAGTTTGCCAATTGAGTCAGTAGTGATGCATTTACAAACCAGTTAGGAAATTCAATTTGAGTAGAGTGATCTTTGATAAGAGTGCCCAGCAGAATGAAAAATCAGATCTGGGAGACAATTAATGGTTTGCTTTCCTGTATGTTCTGGTTCCTGGCAATTGAGACAGCAACAGCAGCAGTGGAAATAGAAACCAAATTAATCAAATCAAATGAATGCTTAGAATCATAAGGACAGGATGTATTATGAATAGGAAGAAAACCCGGGAATTAAGATGGAACAAACTTGTAGAACCTTAGAAAGAATCCTGTCTTTAATTATTTGGGGATATGAATCAGATGTGAAAAGACATCAGATTTCAGGCTTTTTTAAAAACAGTATAATAAACTTGATTTCTCAGAAACTTCTTTTGGTGGGTGAACCATAGTCAAAATAATATATTAATATATAAAAGAAAGAATGCCCCCAGCCTTGTTAATAGACTGTAAATAACAACAACAACAATAACAAAACAGACAAAGTAATAGAAAATGAAGAAGCTAAAGTCCTCTGGGACTTTACAATTCAAACAGACAAGCACCTGCCCCAGGCTTAACAATTGTTGATAAGAAAGACAAACAAGTCTGGATAGTGGACATTGCAATACCTGAAGACAGCAGAAGAGAAGAGAAAGAACTGGAGAAAATCACAAAATACAAAGACCTGCAAGTAGAAATAGAACGACTGTGGCAAAAGAAAGTAAAGATAGTACCAAAAGTAATAGTTCCCTTAGGCGCGATCCCAAAACATCTGGAGCACCCCTTGAACACCATCGGCATTGACAAAATAACCATCAGTCAATTGCAAAAGGCAGCTTTACTTGGAACAGCTTATATCTTGCAACAATGCCTTTAACACCATCAAACAACATCTGCCTACCCCAGGTCCTTGGGAAGGACTCAATAGGTGGATAAAAATGCCAAATCCACTCTAAACATCTGGCTATGTGACCAACCATAATAATTTAAATTAAATGTATGTGCTGCCTGACTTCCAGCGACTCTGAGCAATATTTGCTGTTAATATCCTATTAATTGAAAATTACTTTGGGATCAGACGGAGAAATCCATGCAGCTTAATTTGAATGGCAATATTACTGAATAAAATATAAACCTCCAGGAAGAGAGCATTTGGTTATATAGGTCAAATCAAACCCTAGGAAGATTCTGGGAAAGTCCTCAGTTAACAATCACTCTTTCAATGACCGTTCGAAGTTATGACGGCGCTGAACGAGTTGTGGCTATGACAGGTCCTCAAAGTTCAGGCCATCCTAGCACCCCCATGGTCATGTGATTGTGATCTGGGTGCTTGGCAACCAGCTTGCACTTACGATGGTTTCAGTGTCCCACTGTTATGTGATTCCAATCTTCAATCTTTCCTGATGGCTTCCCACAAGTAAAGTCAATAGGGAAGCCAGCAGGGAAGGTCACAACTTGCTCAGGTAAGTCTCCTCCACCAGCACACCATTATCGAGCCTCGATGCACACACACTGCGCCTTCCCGGCCACTCGTGCACCCTCTCTAGCCACTTGTGCACCCTTGCGCACCCTCCCCCACATGGCAGCACCACCCCAAGCCCTGTGCATGCGCTATACTCCCCCACCACTTGCACACCCTCCCCACCTTCCCCCACACAGCAGCAGCCATCCCAAGCCCCGCTGCATTTGTGCCACACCTCCCCAACCACCCACACACCCCCACTCACTCCCGCTCTCACCTGGCAGCAGCCACTTACCTGCCTGCTGGCCTGATTCCAAGCGGCCTGGGACTTTCAACTGCCTGCCAGCTTTCCCAATGACTTTGGTCGTTGGCAGCTATCAGGAACTTATAAGAAGGTGCTTGTCTAACGACCCACTAGCCTTGCTTAATGGCAGCAATGGGGACTGTAGGGATTGCTGTTGCTAAGCGATGCGGTCACATGACGTCACACTTTATAATTGCATCACTTAGTGATGGAAATTCTGGTCCCAATTGATGTCATAACTCGAGGACTACCTGTAGCTAATTGGACAGAAAGCACCTACATTCCTTTGTTTGGCAGACCATGCAATGTATGGTATCAAAATCATTAATTATTTGCATGCTTAGATAAGAAAGTTTCGGTAAAATGGCAATAAATTATAAAAAGAATTTGTACAGATATTCTAAATATTGGAAGTATCACTTTACCTATGTAATTTGATCTCACATACTGATAAAGATTTTGCAATAACAATTTTTTATCATTTGGAAGAGAAGATGGTGTTTATCTGCCCATCAATATCTATTAAACCTGAGACTGGAGTTAATAAGTAAACAATTCAATTAGATGTATAAAATATAAAATTAAGAATTGTCAGGGAAGTTATTTTAATTCTTTGAAAGAGAAATGAAATAGTTTGTTAGGGATTAACAAACCCTTTCTCTGGATCCTATACCATGCTATAACTAACTTTTGATACTAATTTAGCCTGTTCTGATCTATAGTGGATTTGCCTTTTATTGTAAAGGAGACAAAAATACTTTTTCCTCCGAGAATAATTTAAAGACAAAATGCAACTAAGGAATCAAGAGATAAGCCTCAAGAGAAGTTTGATGGTGTACTTCAAAAGACTCAGTTTGTCCAATATCTACTGAGCTAATTGGTTTAGCTAATACAAAGATATACAAAGGAAGTTTGAATTTAAAGCAGTTGCTCACAAGACTTTACTTCTGAATACTGAGTGGCAAAAAAATGAAAGAATAATACTAATATTGTCGTAATAATAAACACTCTTCAGAGCTCTTGTGAATAAAGGGCTTTTAATAGGTTGATACCATCAGATTACAGGTAGTCCTCGCTAACTGATGGTCATTGCTACGTGACGTGGTTGTAAGGCGTGATGTCACATGATCGCTGCGACTTACGATGACAGTTCCAGCAGTTGCAGCTGCCATCATGAGGTGAATCCTGCATGGTTGCAGCATCCTGCAGTCATGTAATCACCATTTGCGACCTTCTGCCAGCTTCCCCACTGACTTTGCTTGGTGGAGGCTAGTATTGAAGGTTGCAGATGGCGATCTCGTGACCGTGGGAGACTGCAACATCATAATTGCAAGCCGGTCACCAAGCATCTGAATCACAATCACATGACCACGGGGTTGATGTGATGGCCACAACTATGAGGACCCATTGTAAGTGCCCTTTGTTCAGCACCATTGTAACTTTGAACAGTTGCCGAACGAGGGGACGTTAAATGAGGACTACGTGTATTATGGATTAGATTAACCCATCAGAATTATTGTCATTGTTTTTATTTTACTATTTTAATGCTTACGTTAATTATATTTAATTACCTGAGATGTTTTCATTGTATGGGATATTAATTTATTATGGGTGTTTTAATTGTTCATGATTCATTGTTGCAAAATGCCAGGAGTCCTTTGCAGATTTGGCAGTATACAAATACAGTAAGTATAAATAAATAACAGTCATGCGGATACCGTTAAGATCATTTTAAGATGCTTCTTTGCCAGCTACTAAAATGTTATGATGTTCAACATTCCGATCTACAGTGGGGTGAGCGACCTTAAAGTGCAGGGATGGTGACTATTGGCATCTATAGGGGGCAAGAGGAGAAAATGACAAAATGTGGATTGCAGTGTAAACTCTGCCATGTACATACTTGTGTGCAACTTTAAAAAGCAAATATTTTATTTATTTATTAAAGTAATTTATACGGCTTCCCAACCTACTCATGGTGACTCCAGGTGGCTTACAGAAATAAGACTCCAAATACAAAACCTACTACACCCTCACCCCCCTGGCGACATCAGATACGAAAGAGTGGGGTTTCTGTTGGGACATCACATCATGTTTTAACATTTTGGAATCACAGTGACCAGCTGCAGATGCATCTATCTATCTATCTATCTATCTATCTATCTATCTATCTATCTATCTATCTATCTATCTATCTATTTTTTGCGGGGGGGGGGACTTTTGCAAGTAACATTTTGTGAGAAGCAGTGGCCTACAGCAATGCAGTGGTCTGGTTTACCTTCTTTCCCTGTCAATCACACTCCCACCCAAAAGTTTGTTAGATTTGGAAGAATGCCTATGGAACAGTCACTCCTTTGCACCACTTTCTTGTGATAATCCTCCACACCATTAAAGTCAACAAACAAGTCAGCAGATAGCTTCTGTAAAAGAAATTTCACAGAGCATTGGACACAAAGAGTGGGCCACACTAAAGGTTGGATACGGCTAGTAGGACACCGATCAGCCACATGTGTCTTTCAGCTATGGGAAAGTAGGTAATTACACAGAAGTTTTTCTTATCAATTTGATAAGAAAATTGATTAATAAGATGATGTAACATCCTCCAGTTCTAAATCTCACACAATTTCTGTAGACAGAGTTGGGAGCACACTTATTTAAAAATCTGAATTCATTTTATATCAGCTTCAAGAGATTTCTAGGGGACAGGGGCAGGGAAAGTTGGAGGCACCACAGGAGCAAGGAATCATCCTATTTATCATTCAGCAGCCTTAGCAACATCATCTGGCTTCCAGGAAGGAAACTACAACAAAACGCTATTTTCTCAGCATCACCATATGGCCACTCTTGGTAGAAGAAAATAGCAATTTTTCAGAATCTAGTCATGAATGCAGTAATCCCATCCAATAGTTTAACTGGATGCAGAATCTGAAGTACGGCTCTTTGCAGGAGTGATATTAGTTGGGCAATAATTTGTGCCCCAAATGCGTACAGAGTGGAGGTAAGTGTTAGTGACAGAGATCAGCAACTGGAAACAAAGTCTTTTCCCCTGAGGGAAACCAACTACTCTTTGCTTCCATACGTATATAGCTATATACAAAAAAGTGAGAACTCATCATACAACAGAAAGGTTGGAAGGGATCTTAGAGAGCATCTAATCCAACCCCTCACCAAGTGCTAGAACCCACTATTACAGCATTCCCAACAGGTGGCCATCCAGAGGAGAATCTATCACCTCCCAGGAAAATCTGTTTGTTGTTGAAAGAGCTCTTGCTGTTGGGATGTTTTTCTTGATATCCAGCCAAAATCTACATCCTTGTAATTTAAATCAATTGTTTCTTGTCCCATATTCTGGAACAACTCTGAATTATCCTGTCAAATTCAAATACTTGAAGAAAGCTATCATATCTCCCTACAGTCTTCTCTTCTCCAGGCTAAACAGACAAATGCCACCAACCATTCTGTGTAAGTTTTTCCTTCCACCTTTGTATCATCTTGACTGGTCTCCTCCGGTTGTGCTCCTGCTTGTCGACATCCTTCCTAAAATATGGTGCCAGAACTGGGTGCAACGTTCTAATCTGGTAAATGCAGAATAGGGACGAACAATGACTGCTCTTGATCTTGATCCTAACGGTTAAGGCAACAACTGAATCAATTTTGCAAAATAAGAACAGGGAGACCACCTATTTCTTAAATTAGCCTTCCTATGAAATCATTTGTTATATGGGGATATATGAATTAAGGGAGGTGGTCATTATCAATCCTTGGATTTGGGGAATGAAACCCATAGCAAGGAAATATTTTAGTGCAGTCAAACCAATCAGGTAAATTTTGGTGTAAAGTGTAAGAAAGTCATTGTATTGGGGGGATGGATTTTGGTATTTTGGAATTAAAGTACAGAATATCAAATATAGATAGATTCCTTCTCCCTTCCTTTGTTCTGATGAATAGATAATTATTTGAGGCTGTGTGGTACATTTGGAATTTGGGGAGCATGTTGTAAGCACTCTCACAAAATGGCTCCTATGGGATATCTTGCTAAATCACTAAATGGCAACCCAAGGAGACAGGCAGCTTGCCAGACACCCATTTAGCAGGAGGAGGAGTGGGGAGATTGTTCCCCACCATTCCAGGTGGTTTTCCATTCTGAGCTATTCCAATCAAACCACCGGGAAGTGTTGATAACGGGGTATCAAGAGTCACCTCAGTTACAGACAACACATTGCCTACCTGCTATTGATATTTTGCTTAACATGATACAGGTTGCCTGGATACAGTTGTTCCAAAATTATCTATAAATAATGGTTTTTATCTCAGTTTCTGATTTTGAGCAACTGAAGTGTGGGATTGCATGCTGTGCTGTACTATGGTATGAGCAATATGAAATTTACATCAGAAATCGGATGGGATAAAATGGTAGTTTACTTAGATATTCTTGCCTTAATCAGCTGCCAATTTTTTTCACTTCTTAATGATACTCTGCAGCTATAGCTTGGCTATCAGCGGAATTATACCTAGAAATTCATTGGTTACGTTAGGGGAGAATGTCAATGTACACTAGACAACCAGCCAGTTTGGTGTTAAGGCACCAGGCTAGAAACTGGGAGACTGTGAGTTCTAGTCCTGCCTTAGGACTGTTGGCAGCTGGGTGGCCTTGGGCCAGTCACTCTCTCTCAGCCCTAGGAAGCAGGCAAGGACAAACCACTTCTGAAAAATCTTGCCAAGAAAACTGCAGGGACTAGTCCAGGCAGTCACCAGGACTCAAAACTGATTTGAAGGCTTAATCAATCAATCAATCAATCAATCAATCAATCAATCAATCAAATGTCCAGGATAGTAAAATGTACTGTAAAATGCTCTGCTTGGACCTGCCTTTTTCAGAGAGCTTGGAAACTGCAATTGATCCAAAGTACAGTTTTAAAGAAAGACACACAAAGCAAGTTGTGAGAAAGAGAGTAACAGAGTGCAATAAAGAGATTGAATTGTAGGTGGCCCCCTCGCTATTGATTTTTGGGCCTTCCCACTGCTTCCTTAAGTCATACTCACCACTGACATGTGGCCCTGTGCAGATTATTGCTAAAGAAGCTTGCCCTTGAAAAATAAATGATTGCCCATCCCTGTTCAGGGTGGTACGTAGAAATTGTTATGAGGAGCCATTGGGGATCCTTTCCAATTTATAAGAGGGGTGGGGAGTAGAAGCAGTTTGCTATTGTTCAGAACTGGAACAATTATTTACAATGATAAGGGGTTAAGAAGACAACTTCAGAAATCATCTGATTTTGGCTTGTTTTAAAACAAACCATAGTTAATAACTATTGTTTCAGTCTGGCAAACAAGAAATGGTTAAGCATCAGTGAAACTTCAAAACTCATCCTACAAGGGCTGAAAAGAGGAAGAAGTGAATGCTTGAGGCCAAGGTTTGCTGTACCTCGCGTACTTTATATCATAAAATATATTCAAGTAATTTAATTTTTATTTCAGTCCTATGAATATGAGTAGGTCTCCAATGTACCTAGCTTTGTTGTTGTATAGCACTTAGTATCTTGACCTATTCCAGATGTAAAGCAACCTGTGAAAGCAGAAATAATTGCAGGAGATGAATTCTCTTTCAAATGTTTCAGAAAAAGTAGAAGTACTAATTAAAAAAAAAATTGTAAAGGTCAAAATAGCAATTCAAAGAACACTTTCTGTGTCTGAAAATACTACTTTAAACAACATATAGCTGCTTCATCTCTTTTTAAGTTTCTGTATCCACTGGGATGGTACATTGATAAGTAAACCAATAAGTAAAAATATAAATATGTTCTCTTGAGATTGATGCTGTATGAATTCATGTAGTTTTCCTGGTAACATTATGCAAATGGTTTGCATTGCCTTCTTCTGGGACACTTTTCAACTTTCCAGTCTTGTCCATGGCTTCTAGTCATGTCAATCCAGTTACTAACCAGGCCTGATTCTCTTAGTTTTTTCAAGATCAACCAAGGTCAGCCAGGTGCTGCCATCTGCTGTGATAAATAAACCAAAGATTGCTACCAACTTCTATGACAAACCAGCCATTGATTGTTTTTCTCTCTCCCCCCCCCCCATCTATCTACCTACCTTATGTTGTTGTTTCTGCACAATATGACCATACCAGAAAAAATGTTATCTTACAATGCTTACCAATTTTGGTCCATCTGTCTCTGTCCTTCCTTCCTTCCTTCCTTCCTTCCTTCCTTCCTTCCTTCCTTCCTTCCTTCCTTCCTTCCTTCCTTCCTTCCTTCCTTCCTTCCTTCCTTCCTTCCTTCCTTCCTTCCTTCCTTCCTAACCAAACAAACTATGAAGCTTAATGTACTTTGTGAATGTTGTTAAGGAATGTTCTAAACGTATAAGAAGATGGAGCAATACCTACGGTCTACATTTAATAAGTGTAAGCATAAGATTAATTTCCACCTCATTTGAAATTAATATGGATCTTTTCTCTTTTTCCTAGTTTCTTTTTTCTCCCTTTATGTTCTGCTTTCTTCATTGCTGTATTTATGTTTTACAATAATCAGTGATGTATTGTTTGCTTGCTTTACCTCACTAATAAACATTTAAAAATGTAATTTGTAAATGCAGTCTTGTTTATAAATGATAGTTATGGCATAACTTAATGTATGAACCAGACAACTGAGGCTTATTCACAAATCAGGGCTTAGTAAAATTTAAAATGTAAACCAGGGCTATGCACAATATTTGAACCACAACGTCCATACATTATGTTATATATGATAGTTGCTTTTCATGACTCTAATAATTATGGTTCTTATCAACCATATTTTATGCCCAAGTTGAATTTATAGAAATATTAAGCATATGGAGAAAGACATATTTGCTATGGGGAGAAGGAATGGAAGTCCCCCCCTTGTGGGAGATCAGTATATAGGCAACCTGATGCCTTTTGTAAGGGTCATGGACTCTTAGAATAATAGAGTTGGAAGTGACCATAGGGTCCATATATTCAGTGAAGGAGAACTTACCATATCATGAGGCAGTCTGACAGCTCATACAATGAAGAAGGTCCTCCTGATGGGTAACTTGAACCTTGTAGTTTTAACCCTGCCTCTAGTTTTGCCCTCTGGGGCAGTAGAGAATTAATCTATTCCCTTTTCTGGATGAGTAAAAAAAATATCTAATTGCATTCAGATATTTGATGACTGCTATCATATCACCCATGCAGATCTTTCTGAATCTTGTTTCTTTCATCTAAAGTATCAGCCATTTTGCCCAGCTTTGTGTCATCTGCAATCTTGTTGGTACCTGTGGTGCTTGCTGATACTGCTGTCCATACTGAAATGGATGTATTTTTTTAAAAAAAATGGAAGTGGAGCCATTAATGAACACTCTTTGAGTATGGTCATTCAACCAACTGTTCATCCATCCAGTAGTAGTATCATTTAATCCAGGGTTCCTCAACCTTGGCGACTTGAAGATGTGTGGACTTCAATTCCCAGAATTCCCCAGCCAGCATGGCTGGCTGGGGAATTCTGGGAGTTGAAGTCCACACATCTTCAAGTCGCCAAGGTTGAGGAACCCTAATTTAATCCATTTTATGAAGGTGAATATCATGAGGCATGCTTTGCTGAGGTCCAGGAACCCTGTCTTCAGCATTATCTTGATCTACTAAACCAGGGGTTCTCAAAGTATGGCCCGCAGGCCGGATATGGCCCACCAGGGTCACTTATCCGGCCCACCCGCCTGATTGGCCGCTGCTGTTGTCTGTCAGAAGCGGAAGTGTCGGGGCTGTGTCGGGATCTGCAGGCGATGCATGAAGAGGGAGATCGCAGAGCTGGACTCGTTCATGTTTTTTTCAAACTATAGTCCAGCCCCC
Organism: Python bivittatus; assembly: GCF_059951505.1. Lineage (NCBI taxonomy): Eukaryota > Metazoa > Chordata > Lepidosauria > Squamata > Pythonidae > Python > Python bivittatus. The sequence goes on along the minus strand of NW_028277112.1, from coordinate 54,286,840 downwards.
CAACATTCTGAGTTGTTAAAAAGTTTGAGGACCCCTGTACTAAACTAATAAAACTATCAACAGGGGAAAGAAGGTTAGTCTGGCACGATTTGTTTATAGCATGCTAGTAATGCTCACAAATATCCTGCCTGATGATCTGTTTGAAACGTTGCCCAGTACAGACGTCAGGCTGACAGTTCATAGTTTCCTGGGTTCTTCTCCTTTTTGAAGATGAGTGTGAGAGATTGTGGGAAGACTTGGAAAGAAAGACAAGAAATAGGAGGCAAGTCAATTGTCATCTTATTTTATAAACAACTTAGTCTTGCTGCAGAGAAATCTGGGACAAAGCATTTCAAAGTATTCAAAGAGGTTCTGCCTTAATTAACTTTCTATGAATGATATTGGGACACTGCTATTAAAGCTTCCAAGTTCTATATTTACCCCAAACAAGCATTAAGAATACGTTACTTGAACCCACTCCTGAAGGACTGGTGAAGTTCCCCAAAGCTGGAGGGGAGCAAATTTTGTGGGGACTGACAATGGGGGTGAAATTCACCCTTCTCTAGTCTTCTGGAACTTCACCAGTCCTCCAGGAGTTCTCAAAGAGTACTGAGAATGGTTCTGTGATTCAGTAATTCTTTTGGTACCCTGGGATGTAGCCCATCTGGCCCTGGAGGCTTGAATTCATTTAAATTAGTTAAGTTCCTTCTCCTTGTCTGTCTTAACTCACAGTTTCCTCCTTCCTCCAGCAATATAACTATGACCAGACAGGGCTCCATTTCCTTTGATCTATGTCTGGCAAATGGTAGGAGTTAGTGTCCACAAAATTCCAGGATACTAATGAAATGCTCGGCTTTCCCTTACCTAATGTTAAACTAAGATCAGATTAAACCGATTTTTTTAAAAAATAAAGGAAATCTTTGCTCATTTTATATTGTTTTAATTGTGCCAATAAACAGACCTGTTTCCAGATTAAATTAGTATAGAGCTCTATATGAATACATGTACATTTTGCAATTTAGTGTGATTTTTTTGAATCTGTACAAATATTGACAAGACAAATTATCCTCTTGACTCCCAAGAAATATATGAGCAAGATAAATCTGAGTATCTCTTAAAATGTGCCATTTCAGGGATATTCTTCCTGGAGACAGCTGAAGCAAAGTAACTGTAAATGCAAGCTGGTTTAGACATTTCAGAATCAACCCACGTGGAGCATTCTGACTATCTGGAATCCAACAATATGGGGAAGTAGTATCAGATCTGGTATTTCCAGGTACCAGTTCACAGCAACTGACATCAACTGAGTGGCTAAAAATGTGTAGTATGTGCAGTAAATTGCTACAGTGTAGTGACAGCTATTGGTCTTGATCAGGAATGTACAACATTTCTATGGCTGAGGGCCAAATTCCTCCTTTGAATTGCATGCCTGGGTTGCACTCTTTTGAATTTAATTGATTAAATATTATCCACACATTTAATAATTTTTTTAAAAATGTAGTAATATTCATGTTCTGCATATTAACTTTCCCCAATAATTTTTGGAGAACCTTGGAGAGGTCCTCAGGTTATATGCCCCTGTTCTAGATCCTCTTGATCAGATATGAACTCTTCCACCTACCATCATCCCCAGGAGTCCTTAGGACACAATACCCCTTTCTGCATGCTGAACTGGATCCTGGGAGGGAGGAATGTTGTGCAAACTTCAAAAGTGAGTTAACTGATGGGTGTAATTTGTATCAATTGACTGTGGGAAGGAGAGATAAATTTAGCTCTAAATATATCCAATTTTCTTTGGGACTAGACTGAAACTATGTGGTCAAGTCAAACTATTTTCCAGTGTGTCGACTGTCTTTCTAACATCTGTGATGACCATGAAATCCTAGAGAGGCCCTGTGATGAAATGGTAGTTTATTGCTCTCATAAAATGTAAGTAAGGAGTTCACAGAAGACTTCTTACTAAAGGGAGCAGCTGGGAAGCTAAGAGACCTTACAGAGAAAAGGAGGAAGAGAAATGGGAAGCAGAGTACAGATGAATGGAGTAAACAAGTTAGAGAAACAAATACAGAACATGGCTCCTGGATTTTTCTTCTACCAGCTATGGCGGGAGGAGGCATTTGTACCATCATTTATCTAAGGAAGGAAGGAAGGAAGGAAGGAAGGAAGGAAGGAAGGAAGGAAGGAAGGAAGGAAGGAAGGAAGGAAGGAAGGAAGGAAGGAAGGAAGGAAGGGTGTTGCATTTGTGTCTATGTGTGCAGTTGGCATGGGATGAGATACACATGCTGTTCTCTTGGACCAGGAAAGAAGAAGAAGGGGGCTGAGAATGGAGCAACTGGAAGCATCCTGACCCATTATTTGACTGCCTCACCCATAAGGATGCACTGAGAGATTTCTTTCTAGAATTATTTTCTCTGCAGCCTCTTGGCTGATTCAGCTCATTTTTGAATCTGATCTTTCTTTTGCCAGCTTCTACATCCCCCACATACCAAATCAGGTCCTGCCCTGTGTTTGGAGAGTTATTCTGCTGACAAACTGAGTTCAAAGCTCTTTTACATCATTTCTTTTTAACATTCTGTTGGGTTGAGAAGAATAATGCATGAGCAGAGCTTCTCCCTAAAAGCAGCTACAAGTGGCTCCACTCTGGATCAAGGGGACAGGGAAGAGGACTTCAGGATGGAGCAATCAGCAACGTTCCAAGTCCACCTCTCCAATAGGATGGATGGATGGATGGATGGATGGATGGATGGATGGATGGATGGATGGATGGATGGATGGATGGATAGATAGATAGATAGATAGATAGATAGATAGATAGATAGATAGATAGATAGATAGATCAGACAGACAGACAGACAGACATTCTGGAATTGGTTTCTGCAACCTCTGGCCTCATGCAGACCATTTTCATTCTCGTTTGCTGTTCACCACCACCAGAAATTTGGGGCAATTTTGTTCTGTTCTGGAGAAATATTCTGCTGAGAGACAGACAGAACCCTGTGCCCCTTTCTATAATTTCTTTCTAATATTCTGCTGGGTTGGAAAGAATAAAAAGAGGGGAACGGGGAAAAATCCATGTAAAGGGAAGGGAAGACCCTTATGATGAAATAAATAATCATTCTGCAATTAAGCAGGGAGGAGAAATTTTGTTGATGTACCTCTTTAAGGAGAAATTACTGGTATCCTATACTAATTATTCATAAGACTCTTTATCAGTAAAACTTTCATTATTCCTCAACTGGTTCTCTGAGTAAATGAGAGGACTCTACCCAACATTTAGGGTACCACAAGATCAGGAAAGGAACTAATAAGAGTTAAATTAAATCTCTGGAGGGGAAAAAATAGCAGGGAGTAAGGAGAGAAATAAGAACATCTTAGCCTTTTCTATGGTGTCTGGGAAGATTGAAAATGTGGCCACTGAATCTCTGATGGAGTCATCTGAAGTTAGGTACCGTTGACACTCTGTTTAACAACCAGCACCACTACATAGACAGATTTTCAAATGTTTGAGCTGTATCTCATTTTCTAAAAGCATTCTTTGTGAAAGAATTACAATACTTTAATGGAATGTAAGTCTATAAGCTATTATTGTATTATCAGAATTCTATACCACTGAGAATGTTTGTCAGCCTCATAGGCCATGCTATGAAATCTTTTACTGCAAAAGCAGTATTAGACAGTATGGCTTTAGCAGAAGAAAGAGGAACAGGTGGATGGTGCTACAGTCAGAAATAGAAAGAAACCAACTAGAAACTAAGATTATTATACCTCCACTTGCAGACCAGTTCATCAGTATACATTGAACTTACTGGTTGTATCACCGCACTAAATTGTATTTGTATGCTGTAAATCATCAGGGGAATACTTAGACATGTTTATGAAACATGATGATGATGATGATATCAAAGAGACTTTTGCAATACTATAGAGGCAGATGGTGAGAAATAAAGTACAAGCTGTACGCTTTAGATGTAAGCTTTTAGGGTGATTTGGCTGGTGGCTATTGGAGGCAGAATGAAGGACTTAGATTGGCCCTTCCTATGGTGCAGCATAGGTGGCTCTTTCTTGATTTTTTGCTCTCTTCTATAATGGCCTGTGTGCTTTCCAGCAGAGGCAGTCAGCATCACACGTTGAGATCATCACTCACTCCTTGTTCACCACTTGCCAGAGGCTGACTACAATGGAGCCAAGGCTTACCTGATACAAATGGGTAGAAAATAGTGAATATAATGCTGTTAGCAATGCTGAAGGCAATGCAGGCTGTAGCACAGACAGAGCTCAGCTGGAGGAGGAAATGAGTATTACAGGGTAGTAAGTCATTTGTATAACTTCCTTGTATATGCATGCTAGTGTTCTTCATTACAACTTTTTTTTTTTTTAAGAAACACTTGTTACTTCAATCCTGCAGAGGAAGTCCAGCCACTCACAGAAATACAGTGCTGTTCCCTTTCTGTGTCTACATGGGGTCAAATTGAACTGAATTAGTATACAAGTATGTTGTACATTTATCATTTACTTTAATGTTAAACATGCAGATAAAACTGCCAATCATGCTAAATAGCATCCTTGTCCCCACCCCCCACCCCCCCAACCAGGTCTTTTAAACCTGGATTCTGTAAAAATTAGAGTGACCTAATTATTGTGCTTTTTTTTTTTTAATCCGAACATTTTTCCTGCATGTACAGGGTCCTTTTTTTTTTTTTGGATCAACCAAATGTTGATCCGCTGGTTGCAACAGAAATCGACTGACCAGCTTGTCACCCAAGCCTGACATCGGGGGTTGAGACATCAGGCTTGGGTGACAAACTGGTTGGTCAATTCCTGTTAAAACCAGTGGAACAACATTCAGCTGATCAAAAAAAAAAAAAAAAAAACCCACAGACCCTTCATGCGGGAAAAACACTAGGATGAAAAAAAATGGTACACACATTGGGGTTTTTTGTGTGTGTATTGTATGTAGCTTTAAAAAGGAAACTGCTAGCCACAGTTGCTATCAAAAGTTTGTCAAAGGCAAAACTGGAACACTTACGTTCATCTCCAATACCTTAGTATGTGTCCTTTGGACATGGTCATTTTTGGGGGCATGTCACATGCTCTAAGACCTCATTTATATACTGTATCTTGGTCTGAGCCATGATTTACCCATGGGTTACTGAATAACGTAAAGTATGTAAATGGTTCACACAATATTTACAAACCACAGAAGATGGGTTCAGACAATAGTCTAAGTCATATGGTGGCTTATTTGATGTTGGTTTAGCTTGTTCTGGAAACAGACTAAGTCATTGCAGGCTACAAAACCTGGAAATGGGCTTTCTTATAATCAAGACAGGCTTTTCAGTAAGGAATTCTGAGAGTTGTGGACCCAATACATTTGGGAGGTCCAATATGGGAAAATATGAGGCTGGTAATATTTGGACAAGGTGAGCAATAGGGAAATTGCTAAAAGATGAACTGAGGACATTGACAGATACATGTTTTTCATTGTATTTATTCTAAAAAGAGTTGAACTGCTCATCTTCTGGGGCATGTCTTTATGCAGTGGACCCCAAATTGCTAACAGAAAATGCAACTCTTTGGGTAAAGGTCTCCTTTGATTTCAGCTTGATAGATCAGAAGGGGCCTGACTTCCCAGTCTATGTTTCAGCCCTATTTTCCAAGAGGTCTCCCATCAAATTACTAAGCAAATCTGACCCTGCTCAAAATCTGAGCCCAGACAAATCAGCTGGGCACTGCCACCTGCCGAGGCTCACCAACACTCTACCGTTTTAATCTTGTATTAGTTTCCTTCCAGAAGTCAAATTATATATTTATTAAATGAATAAATAAATGGACCAAATGATTGACGCTGTTCTTTATTTTTAAAAGAAGGATACTGCATTGGTGAACTTGAGGTTAAAAGATATTAATATCTTTCCTTACAGGACAGATTGGGAAACAGCTTCAAAATGAACTATAAATGCATGACAATGTCTGGTAGAAATTGGTTGAACTAAACAATAAGCCAGCAATTTTAGTTACTTTAGCACAGGCTGATAGTAGTCAGCTTTCTTCACTTTCTCATTTTCCTATTTCTGCTTTCCTTCACCATTAAAAAAAAAATCTGCATGAAATATTTATACCCATAAGCACATCTTTTAACCAATACCATTTTCCCAGGTGTATTTCCTCATATAATGCAGCTTTGTGCTCACTTTCCCCAATAGACATATTTTTGTGCATACTTTTTTTTTGTTTTAGTTGTGAACTTCAATGTAAAATGTGAATGTTGGTCTATCTGTATATTCTAGTTTGCATATGAGAAGTATGAATTTAATACATTTACACTGATATGTGAATGGAACAAATTTCTTGCCAATATCTACCCAGGAAAGAGGTTTCTAATTAATTGTGGATTATAAAAGATGCTCTTAACACTAGCAGAAAGTAGTGAATGTGATTGGGTGATGTTAGTTATCAATCCAGATGTCTGATGTCCAGATTGTTATTCTGATGCCAGATCATCTGCAAGGCTTATTCTCTAAGTCTGTTTGTATGTCTGTGAGAGAGAAATGATAAACATAAATTATAATTTTAAATATAAATATATTTAAAATAATTTATAAGATGTTACGTCATTTAGAAAATCACAGGCCATGATCTACTTAACAGCATACATTTAAGCTTCATGTGTTTCAGCTGGATATACCTTAATTTGTGCATAAATATCCCATTAAATCAGTAAGGCTTGATTTTTCCTGGATCTTACTCACTGTCTCCATTTAGGAAAAGATGATAGCTTATCACTGAAATGCTCATTTTCAAGTCAGTCCCTCTGAACAAAAAACTTATACTGTAATTGAACTGAATTTCTATGCTCCAATAGCCTTGTATAGAATTGTAGTCTTCCAGCACAATCCTATACATATTTACACAGGGGAAAAATGTATGTGATGGAGCTTACTCCCAGATGCATATATGACTTCAACTTTAGTTTGTTTGAGACATGTTCAAATTTGTGGGAGAAACTGACTGCAACTAATATATATTCCTTGATTTCCAACCTGATCATACAATGATCAGTATGACCATTATAACCAGTATCAGTCTGGTTAGTTGAAAAAGTAGATTTCTTTTCAGTTAAGGAACAATTTATAAATTCACGATATGAAAGAATATAAAAAAAGACTGACTGTGGGCATCTATACCAGACTTTATCTTGGGATAGTTTTGTTTTTTGTCTGTGTGTGGTTGATTTTTGGTTTTTATATTGATTTTGATGTAGTTATTTATTATTATGTTTTCGTTTTTCTTTGATGGAGTAACCACTGAGAGTTCTTTGGGATTCAGATAGTTAGAAGTACTGTAAAATAAAATAACAAATATATAAAGCCCAATTAATGTGCTAACATTTAAGTCAATTTACCTAACTTCAAAGAAGGGAAAAACTTATGGACAAACATACAGAGTAAAACAGGCAGACCAAATGTCTACGTTGAGACTACCAGTGATGGATTGTGTGTTCAGATATGGATAGAATTAGTTCTTTAAACCATTGTAGCACAGACAGAGAATGAATGTAACTCCATGTTTGCTATTATCAAAATTGCTTTGCTATTTTCAAAATTGATTTCACTGTTAGGTAAATGTAGCAGGAGCATAAGGATCAAAACAGAATTGGCATGCTATTGCATGCCACACCTCTCTGGTGACTAATATAGAAGGAGGAGGAATTCCATATTTTCCAAATTAATTGGGCTCTGATTTATAAGAGGTGTTGATTTTAAGACAGACGATTAAGATAAGTTCCCAGTGGACAAGACTTGCCGTTCATCAACTCAATACAGAAGTTACGCCGCTTGATATAAACTTAAATCTGGAAAATTAAAACTATCTCTAACTGGCAATTGGATTTCCTGAGTGAAAAATGAAAGGGAGAATTTCTCAAATCAACTTCGGAAACTTCTGTTTAATTTGCGAACATATATTTTAAGACTATATGGCACAATATAGCAAAAGTTATCCAAAACAAAACATTCACTTTAATTTTACTCCAAATACCCAATTTACCTTCAGCTTATCTGTCCAAATCTATTGCTGTTTCTGATAATAATTTAAATTCAATTTGATCATTCAAGATACAGTATACCACGAGTTATTATCAAACCAAAGTACTGTAAGTTATTGTTTTCAGACATTATTGAAATTGACCAAAACAACCAGTTTTGACCCCAATAGACCCCATCTTAATAGACCTCAAAGACACCAGTTCTGATTTAGACCAATTAATATAGCCAGAAAAGAGTCTAAGGTCATCAATTTTGGTATAGGAAAGTCAGGTTATTCAATTAGTATTAACTTCAGAAAATCTATTTCTCCATGCTATACTTAGAATAGAAAAACAGTTTAAATGATAATACTTTTTTTCCCGTTTGCTTATTCTAGAGGGGATACTTTTTATTGGAATTGTAGCTGGGAAATGGTTAGGCTTTGGAAATCAACCCCTGCCTTTATTACTTAAGATCCAGTTTTTAAAAAAGAGATACAGCTTTAAGCCAGAGGGTGTTGTTAGGCAAGAATTGGCCTCATTCTTGAAGAATATATATTCTTCTGGGAAGACTTAGGATGAAAACAATTTAGGGCAGTGTTTCTCAACCTTAACAACTTTAAGATGAGTGGACTTCAACTCCCAGAATTCCCCAGCCAGCACGGGAATTTTGGGGGTTGAAGTCCAGTCATCTTAAAGTTCCCAATGTTAAGAAACATTGGCTTAGAGTATGTGATTTTTATTTTAGATCAAATGTATTTTTGCTTGTTTGATTTAGACTGACACAACCCTTTATTTGTATCACAGGAACAGTAGTTTTGGGGTCACATAATCTCTGCTTTGCTTGCAAGTGCATGAGAAGCAATCATAAAATATTCTGAATTATTTGCAGATGGCATTTTAAAGTATGCACTAAAAACAATGGTGAAAAGCTTCCACTGCAGGACACTCACCAATATGGGGAATTCAGATTACATTTTCTTAATCTGTTTAGCTTCTGCAGTGATCTGAAGGAATGAAAAACTGTACAAGTTGTTTTAGGGTGTGTTTTTAAATTGGTTTATGAGTTTGAAGATGTTGAGGAAATGCATTTAGTGATTTGAAATGAATCTTTCTTCATCCCACTCCTACTGATTATGAGATCATTTGGGGTATGTTGGATTTAACATTAAATTATGCACTTTGTTTTTCATTTCAGGCACTGTGGTACTTCATTAGACATGTTTCATTCAGCAGAGAAATAGTTGTTTTCAGTAAATAAAATGAGTTCATCCCTTGGTCTTCGTTTATTTAAAACAATTTTATAGTGCTCTTCATCTCAAATTTCCAGATAGTACTCAAGATAAAAAGAAATACTGTAAACGTACATATACTATTATATTTTGGTACATTCTCAGGACTAAACTACAAGCAAAATAGCAGCCAAATTTATTCATTTACTTATTGCTGTATGTTTTATATAAAGTTGGGATCAGGGTACTCTAGCTTATGATCAAAAGAGAATGTGGGATAATAGTTACTGAAACTGGGTAGACTTCTTTAATCTGATCTCCTCCAGATATTTTGATTATAACTGTGACCAGTCCAAACCAGCACAATCAATTGCTTATGGTGATGGGAATTATAGTCCAATGTATCCAAAAGATGCTTCAGTTATTTTCCTCCATGGTACATCATGACAGCAGAAGTGAGTGGGATTTAAAGGGAAGTGCCTTGAGAAATGGATCATAAGGAAGTTAGGCAAGGGGAAAGTTTCACTTTCCTAAATCACACACTTTGATGTTAAAATTAGGAGAGAAACAACATTTTATGTGTGAATTTTTATTCTACAACTGATAACTTTTAGATGTATTTGTAATAAGATTTCAGAGAAATGCATTGTTTTTGAAGTGTTGGGAAAAGAAATAACAACAAAGTTCTGTTGGTGCTATTCTGAATAATATCAACATGCATGTGGGCTGGTATATACTGTGTGCAGGCAAATACAGTATGTGCACTGGAAGGAGGTAATTTTAAACTTGGAAAGGCATTCTGTGGTGTCATATAGCTGCTGTATTTCAGTAGATTCCTAAACACCCTGTAGTACCTTCTCCAAACTGCATGTCCTTTAGAAGCTGGAACTAAAGCAAGGGGATCCTGGGAAAAGCTGGCTTGGGTCATATACTCTAGAAACGTGTTTGTGTGCAGAGTTCACCAACAAAAAGGGCTGTTAAAGGGAAGGGTACACTTTGTTGAACTCTGGCAAGGTAGTGACGCCTGACCTAAGTTGCAATTCCATTACCAGATGAAGAAAAAAATGAAGTCAACTTGTAGATTGTGATTGAGAATATTTATGGAAACTGTATTAATATACCTAGCTCACTAAAAGTGAAGCACAGCCTTTCTTCAAAAGAAATGCTTTTCATTGCAACTGCAGTTAATGGTATGTAAGAAACTAAAGAAAGGACCAAAGCAATTCAATAACGTTTTTCAAAGCAATTGAATATACTCCACTCTGTTTTCAAGCATATGATGCCAGTGCCTGAGTAATAGGAAGAAATGGCCTTCCCCTGTGTTTGATTCCTCTCTTCCTCACATAAAACACAGTACTGTGAAATTTCTCCCTTTCTTGAGTTTATTAAGCGAAAGATGGAAGGACCCAGCTCCCTACATTAAAAGCTTGCCTCCCCACTCCCAGGACTCATTGCCAAACAACAATTTTAAGATTGTCTTTAAACAGCACAATCAAATCTGCCTGACAACCCAGTATATTGATTTTTACCTGCAGGTAAGTCCTGCTGAATTCATTGAACACCCTGACCTGAGACTTGCTGTACTCCACAGAGCCACCTGAGATTGCCTCTTCCTTCCAGTCAGGGTCAAAAGGTGGTGTATCCACACTTGTATCACCCTTCTTTGAAAGGTTCCCTGTCTCTGACCATTCTTAGCCCACCTCTCCAAAATTGTCAGAAGTCAAACTCAACCAGTGTGTTGGGACTGAATGGAGTATGCCTGCTTGCATTAATTATGATCCTGAAGCACACAGAAAAAGAACTAATGAGCTATAGGAGCTCCTTAACTCTGGTTGACCCCAGGAATTTCAGAAGGGTGGGGTGCTGTTATCAGTTAAGGCCACTTGGGGTTGTTTCTTAATCATATTACAGCCACTTGGAATTGAGATAGGGAGGCATGGCTCTGTTCCATCCACTAACATTTCCAGATATCAGAAACAAGAACTGGGTTTAAAATGAAAACTGCCAGGATTTCAGAGTCTTGGAAGGAATCCTTCTATTCCTTCAAATTAGAAAAGCCAACATGCTTTTCACTCATGGTTTGCTAATCTACTACTCAACTTTAAAGACAAACAGCTTTGCACATGCTCAAAAACACTTCTTATGATGGGGTGTGAAATATAGTGTTATAAACAAACAAAAATACCCAACGACTTTACAGGTTAGAATTCCAGTTGTATTGTTTACAGCTGTACATCCAGCTGCTAGCTGCTAGGAGGATAGTTTGAGAAATAAACTGAGGAGGAGGGAGGAAAGGGGAACAGGGAAGGTTAGTTTGAAGATACTGATTGCATGACACACTGAACCACAACTAACAGCCATGTTTTAGTTGAACATATTGTACAAACTCGACCCCTACAGTTAATTTATGATTCAGTGACTCATGCATACCCTAAATTAAGCAAATTGTGCTTAAATTAAACATGAGTAAGCATATTGCACTGACAATGAAAATGTTAAGGTGGTGGATAACTTCTGCCTTTTAAGACTGACTATCAACAGTAAAGGAACAGTGGTCAGGAAATATGCCACAAACTAGCACATGGTAGAGTAGGAATGAAGGTCTTGGAAAAGCTATTGAGATGCTGTGATGTGTCTATCCCTACAAAGATCAGAATTGTAGAGGGAAAGGTTTTACCTGTGACACTCTATGGAAGTGAAAGTTGGGCTTTGAAGAAGCAGGATAGAGTATTGATGCTTTTGAACTTTGGGTTTAGAGAGAATACTATGTATAATTTAGAAACAATTGGATCATAGAACAAGTCAGTTCAGAGTTCTCACTTAAAGCACAAATGACCAGGGTTAGATTGTCATACTTTGGACACATTGGGGAACAACAGGCTTCAGCTGAACACTGTCAAGACGGAGTGGCTGTGGGTTAATGGCTCTCCTGTATCCGGGACGTTGTCATCGTTGGTTCTGGATGGGGTAGCACTGCCCCAGACAGACCCAGTGCGTAACTTGGGGGTCCTCCTGGACTCACGACTCCTGCTCGAAGAGCAAGTGGCAGCCGTGGCCAGGAGGGCTTTTGCACAGCTTCGGGTTGTGCACTAGTTACGCCCTCTCCTGGATCGAGATGCCTTGCGAACGGTCACTCATGCCCTCGTTATCTCCCAGATAGACTATTGCAACGCGCTCTACATGGGGCTACCCTTGAAGAATATCTGGAAGCTGCAGCTGGTCCAGAATGCGGCCACGCGGACGATTTTTGGGGCCCGAAGAAGGACCCATATAACACCTCTGCTCCGTGAGCTGCATTGGGTACCAGTTTGCTTCCGGGTCCAATTCAAGGTGTTGGTTATCACCTTTAAAGCCCTACATGGCATGGGACCAGGCTACCTGAAGGACCGCCTCGCCCCCACGATCTCTATCCGTCCCACCCGATCTCACAGAGAGGGCATGCTTCGGATCCCCGTGGTAAAAGAACTCCGATTAGCGGGGTCCAGAAGGCGGGCCTTCTCTGCTGTGGCCCCCGCCCTTTGGAACATCTTGCCCCCGGAGGTGAGACAGGCCCCCTCACTCCAGGCCTTTCGGAGGGACTTAAAGACATGGCTCTGCCATCTGGCCTTGGGCAGGGAGGGAAGAAATCAGAATTGGGGTTGGCTGGCCCCTTAGTGGTCTGCTGTGGCCCCAGCGGCCTCTTGGATTTCTTAGCTTTTTTATTTTTTAATGTTTGGTTTTATAACTTTTAACTGTATTCATGTTTTTTAGTATGTTGTAAGCCGCCCAGAGTCCCCCATTGTGGGGAGATGGGCGGGGACAAATTAAATAAATAAATAAATAAACAAACATTATGTGAAGGTCTAGCATTCTAAAGAAGTCTGTAATGCTGGGAAAGGTGGAAGGAAAGAGAAGAACAGGATGACCAGTAGCAGGATGGATGGATTCAATAACAGCCACGAGGTCAGATTGTAGACAGATCTTCCTGGAGAAGATTTATGTGGCTACTAAGAGTCAACACCGTCTTGATGGTACATAATCTATCAAAAAGCATATCTCACACCCCATTGACCTGAGACACCAACAAGTTTCCTGGCTTAGTAAGGCAGGAATTGGAAACCTGTGGCCCTCTGGATATCACTGAACTACAACTCCCAGCAAACCAAGCTAATGTATCTGACGATTGCTGGCAGTTATAAATCAGTAATATCTGAAGTCCACAGGAACCTCTATTCTCTACTTTCCCCCTTTCTAACAGCCTTCTAACATAATTGTCATCAGCTACATTCAGCATGACCAACTCAGATGTAAACAACTAAACATATGGAAAGTACATTTATAGATTGCAGTACCTCCCTTCCCTCCAATTATCATTTTGCTTAATTTTTTTTAAATCCAACCATGTAACATCTTTTCTCCTTTACTCAGAAAATAATTGTGTTAACGGAGCAAGCTCTCGGGATCTCACCACGAGGGGATCGGAGGTTAATCAGGACCTTTTTTTATACTACCTCAGCCCACCTAGCCTGATTTACTCTGAAGTACAACTGTACCCGATAAAGTCAATGGGATTTACTCTCAAGTAAGCGCACTCGGCACTGGGCTTCAGCGAAGATTTCTTGTAGCTTGAAAAGGCTTTGCAAGTGAAAGCACATCTGGCAAACATTCTGCCTTCCCGTGAACAGGACTCGAAGGGTGGGTGACAAAGGGTCTGGGAAAAAACCTTTTGTTAGCCCCATCCGCGGGACCGCCCTCGGGATCGCACGCTGCCGATTTCAGAACAAGGCAAGAGGTTGCAGCGAAGAGTCTTCGCTGACACCGAAAAATCAATCCGATCATGCGATCGTTTCCTTGTAGCTGGGTGGGGGGAGAGGATTCGGGTTTTCCGACACCCTGTCATCTCGCAAGGCAAGAGCTTCCCCTCTTACGCGCCCCGATCCTATACGCGTATCCCGATCCTACCTCCTGCATAGGACCGGGCTGCAATTGCACAGCCCTGGAGATGGCTGCTTCCCAAACGCTGGGCTTTTCCTTTCCCTGCGCCAGTTGAGCATCCCACCTGCTCCCACCCATTTCCTAATAGCAGCGGCAGCCAAAGAGTGAAAGTGCCAAAGAAGAGGACGCGCGTCCACGGCTCCTGCGACCGTAGTTACCACCGAGGCGTTTCCCGCGCCTCTTTCCCCACTGTGGCTAATCAGGTCACCCTAGGATAAGAGGCGCTGCTGCCGGAGGAATGTCGCCGCGTGCTTACTCCGAGAAATGCGGGCCTCCCTCGAGTTCCAACGCGAACTGGCGGCAGCGACTCCTTCCTTTCGTCGGAGAAGTGGGTAGGCTGGAGGGGAAAGAGTTAAACGCCGGCTCCTTGCCTCCCCTCCGGTGTAGTGGTTGGTGAGAAGCGAGCTAGCGGCAGAGGAATAGCCGGCTGACTTGGGAGAAAGGGAAGAGAAGGACCTGGGCTGGCTGGTTGTGATGCCCTAACCGCAGAAGACTCGCTGATCCGGTGTGCTGCACGTATTGTTTTATTTCGCTTTTTTCCTCTCTCTCCTCTCAGCCCCCCCGCGAGACTTTCACGGCGCGTGTTCAAGCCCTGGAAGGAGCCGCCTGTGCACGCGCCCGCCCGCCCGCCCGCCCATCCTCACCTAGGTCTAGGGTTGCTCGCCCGGCTTGCTGGATGCTCTTGCTGGCGCCGCTGTTTCCTTCTGCACCGGAAAGTTTCCACCGCGTAAGGCAGCTTCTTTGCAAGCGGACCGCGCCGCAAGAGCCGTGGGGAGAAGCGGCTTCCCTGGGGCGGGTCGGAATTTCTGCCTGAGATCCGTTCCTAAAAGAGGAGGAGGAGAGGCTGGAGTCGGAGAGACGAGAAAAGCCCCCCCCCCTTTCTTCCTTGAAGGATTGTCGGATAACGAGGAAAAAGGGAAGCGGCTCTTGATCAGAAAGCCTTTTCCTTCATACTCCCCCCCCCCCGCTTTTTTAGTGATTATTCATCTCGGGGGATTTATTGGTGGAAAATAACCAACTGAGAGATCCAAACCAACTTGGAAAGCGGGGAGACTCCCGCCTCGCTCTCTCCCGTCTGCCCCAACGCTGCCTGTGGGTTTCCGATGTAAGGATTGCTCTCTGGATTTGCCTTTTTCCGTGGCCAACATCGAAAGGAATAGTGGAATTAGAAAGAAGCCGACCGCCGGTCGTGTGTATCTGTGTGACACCCGGCTCGGTCTGCTTTAAACGGCGTCGAGAAGAATTCAGGCGGCGTGCAGGTAAGGGAAGGAGAGGGTGCCTTTTCCCTCAGATTTCCTCTTCTTTTTCCTTTTCCCGCTTTAAAAGGCGCCGTGCCTTGGATACCCGCGTTCCCCTTCAAAAGTCCACCTCTAGGCGCCAAGCGGTACTCTTTCCATTTCTCCCCCCCCCGCCCCCATTTTGGTACTGAGGAGAGGGAAAGTTACTGGCTCCGTAAAGGAGACCCGATCTCGCCGATGGGAGGGAGGCGAAGGCGGCCGAAAGGCGGCGGAGGGACCCCGCGCCCCTTTTAAAAACTGCACTTCAAGGTGGTTGAATTTCGGCCGTGAAGGTTTGGCGCGTTTTCCCTGGGCGCCTTCTGTACGGCGGCGGGTAGGGGAGGCAGGGGAAGCGGGCACCCCGGCCTTTCCGTCCTTCGGGAGCAGCGCGTGCGACGAGGGCGGGAGCCGGGAGGGAAAAGAGGCAGGGAAGGCGCCGGCCCAGTCTCCCGCCGCTCCTCAGCCAAACGCGGCTGCCTGTGAGGGATCGCGCTCCGGAATCGGCTCGTGGTCGCTGCGCGTCCTTTTCCGTCCGCTAGAGGCTCCCCGGGAGCGCAGGATCGAAAACACGGAGGGAGAAACCCCCGGAAAATGGGGTTCGTGTCAGCCGCACCTCAGGGAGAGCGAGGCTTAAAACGCGGGGTCTCCGTGGTTTTCGCTATTTTCCACCCTTCTCGGGCTGCTTCTCATTTCTTGTGGGGGGCGGGGGGGGGGGGGAACCGCGAGCTTTGTGCTCTCACCTATGGGCTTGGCTGTGGAAAGCTCACTGGTTTCATGGTGTGGGGTGGCGGTGGGGGTAAACCCCGTCCATAGTCGGCATTTTTCTCACATTCTGACCATAGGGCTGCTTAATGTTTTAGAAATAATGGCCCAACTTCAGGTGTTGTATTTCATTATTTCCTTCTCTTTTGTTGACGTTTGCTCATTTTTCCCAGATAAGGAGCTTTAGGGTGACCCATTTTTTTTTTTTTAACCTGGTGGAAGATGGTATACTTTGAGCATAGGGAGGAAAGGTGGGGAGGAGAGTTTGGGTTTTACTCCTTAGCCGCATCTTTGGAGAGAGAAGAAAAAAAAAATGTTTATTGCTCCAACCTATAGGTTGGAACAGATGGACAGTTTGGTTGGTGGATACTTTTTTAAAATCCTCCACACATTTCCTTATTTAAATAGAATAATCCTTCTGTGATCTTGATCCCACTGGTCCAGCCCCTCGTTCATTTTCTGCCACATTGTTGGGATGCTTATATAATTCACACACACATACGGAGTTTGATTAAACCTTATTTTCCTTGTACACTGATTTCTCCATCCATTCTCACAACCCCCCACATTCTTTTCCTACTTTCTTAGCTCCCAAGAATGAAATTGGATATACTAGAAGTAAGCATACTACAGAGGAAAGCCTTGCACTTTGAACTAGCACTCATGGGGAAGAGTATAAGTTAAAAAAATTCTGAAGAATCTTCAACTTGCAACCAAATGTTGGCATATGGTCATCAGCCACTGAACTGCCTTATTTCTTCTGGCTATTCTGCTATGAAGCTCTGGTGGCAAGGAGCTGTCTGCAGCTCTCTGCTTTGCATCCAGATAAGAAAGAAAATGTGGTTTCTAACATCCAGTATTATCTCTCTCTGTGGCTTAAGGTTCTCTGCCAGAGAATTACTGTACTAACATTTAATGAATACTTCAGGGTTGCCAGGGAACCCCAGATAGAACACCACTGGATAGAGACGGCAAGAAAAAAATAGGTTTTCTCCAGATGGCTCTGCTTCCTTGTGTCTAGACAGCCTAAGGTGGTAGGGTCAGTTAAAATGATCCAGGAGTGATTAACCAGGGAAAAGCAAATTGCCTTATTAATCCAGTTCTAAAAGTTGTGTGTATATATGTACAGATGCACACACATACAGGCACATATATACTGCGCTATGTAGCATTGCCAGAAATCTCATTTTCACTTACTCTATCTAGGCCAGAAATTTGCTTTATTACAGCTAAACATGCTTGGTAGTTTATAAGGCACAGATAATGGCTGAAGGCTATAATACTGGAGATTCCACATGTGAGCAAGTCTCACTGAACTAATAATGGTTGGGATTATTATTTTAAAGTGCTATAAATGTTTCTAGTATGTAATCTGATTCACATGCGTTGAATGAAATACCATGCATGCTTAAAGCTCATCATTCATCTAACATATGAGAGGGGCTAATATGCTCTATAAAAACTGGCCTGTTTCCTGAGTTAAGGGTTTAATTGATGTTAACTTGCATAAGTGCAGCACATCTTCATAGCATATATTAGTACGGGAAAGGTTTTTAAGAAATACAAATGCTCTCATTGACATACTTGGTGTACATTGTCACCAGGCTAGCTTAATTTTCAGCCAGTACCTTCTTTGAATTACTGACTGGCCTTAACCAGTCAGGATTGAAAAGTTTTAAGTTTCAGAGATCCTTGTGACATATAGTTTTGTATGCTTTATAATAATCTTATTATTGATTGCCTTTATCAGAAAGCTGTCTGCTGTTTTCTGATAAAAGGCTTAAAGACAGCAGCAGCATGAACTGAAGTAAGTTTTGTGACTTGCTTTCTACTGCAACATTGCTGGAACAGTTGTGTCAAAACCTGAGAGTTTTTTTTTCTTTTTCTTTTTTAAAGCTCAATTTTATTTGAGGGTTTACTGGATTATTTTATACCAAATATAGCTAAAATTTGAATGGCTTGCCACAAAATGGGAGAGAGAGGGAGGGGAGGGAGGGAAAAAAACAGCTGTTTTCATTTTGGTTCAAACGTTGTAAGTTTCCTACCTGTGAAATTCACTGTGTGGAGGTCACTATAAAATAATATAAAGTATGATTTTTAAAAAGAACATTTATATGGGCTTGTGGAGTGGTTTCAAAGAAAGAAAGGAAACCACATGAATTAGATATCAAAGCTGCATAATTGGTTCCCTCTTGTATGAGTGGGGAACTAGAGAATACCCCATGGCTCTGGTAAAGCATGGTTATGTAGAATGCACATTTTAGAATGGAGGGAAAGGATGAGTAAACATGGAGTCAACTCCTGTGCATATTTATTTAATTGCATTTCAGTGAGAATTACTTATCAGAAGGTATTCCTACAGTTGCAGCCTGAGGGGAAGAGAGCAGTCCTTCTATAAAAATCAGCATATGTGATTTCACTATCAACTGCCAATGTTCTGCTAAGGCAACACCCATTCCAAGGAGCACAATAACGAAAATGTTTCTTACTGCATAGCAAATGTGAAAAATGGAGGCGTATGCATTTCCCAGTGTTATGACTTGGCTATTAAATCTATTAAGGACTGTACTTGGCACTCTTTGTTTTTTAAGAAGAAAAGAAGGAGCTTCATTTATCTTTTATTTCAAAAAAATCATCTGCCCTATGTTCTGATGTTATCTAAGATCATATTTCCTTTAAATTAATCAATTTCTGAGATTTATCTTTACTGATTTTGCTGTTTAGGTAAATGAGTAAGATGTAAAATGTGCTGCTGAAGCTTCAGTAAAATGACACATCTTGTTGCATTTATTTTGTGTCTAGACATTCTGTGAAAGGTCTCTAGGTGGAAATGTTTTCCTGTGTAGAAAGAACAGAGAAAATACAAACTACAAAGGATGTTCTTCTATGACAGCTAAGCTATCTCTAAGCCCTATAATCCATTTAACAGGTAGCAGTGAATTAAACTGAACATCCTGGGACAATACTGTTAAATTGTAAACTGTAATAGATGTGGTCTTAGGCTTTCCTAACACATTTTGTTGCCTGAAGGGAGAGGCAAAATGGAGTGCTCAATTCCATGTGCAGGAACCAGTCAGATTGGCCACCAATTTCCCACCTTGGTGAGTGTCTTTTATGGTACTGAGGACAGCAGGCTAACATAAGGCCAAGCTTTGTGACATGTACCACATTGAGATCTCCCCACATGGTTTCTTTCCACTTATACCATCCCAGGTGGCAGCCATTCTCTGATCATTGGTTGGGCCTTTTCTGGATAACCTTGATGGGTGTAAGTTGGTTTCTTTGCTGCTAGAGATTCACCATCATGATTATTGCCCCAGATTGGATAGGCATGCAGATAATTAAAACTTTATTAACCTAGGTATCTTCCAGATGTGCTGGATGAGCTGTTTGGCAATCTTGGGAGAGTTTACAGCATTTGGAGGACATCATTTGAGAAAGCTGCATTAGTAGATTGCATGGACCCAAGTTAGCATTTATTCATAGACCAAAGTTGATGACATTTTTATTAATTTATAGCTGGTCCTATAAATCTACTTATTCCTTGATCCCACTCATTACAATTCCAGAAATTTATTTCAGTCAATATTTATTTTCGTCTTTGACCGTTATATGATATAACATAAAAGCTACACAGTTACAAACTTAACAGCTATAGTGTAATAGCTTTTACGTGTAAGCTGTATACATCCTGATAATAAATGATAACATTATAAATATATACACGCATACAGAAACACTCCAACACACTTATGTATTATAGAGTGATTCAAATCTATAAAACACTATAGAACTGATTAAAACTAAAATAATGCCTAGCCTTTACATGTAAGCTGTATACATCCTGATAATAAATGATAACATTATAAATATATACACGCATACAGAAACACTCCAACACACTTATGTATTATAGAGTGATTCAAATCTATAAAACACTATAGAACTGATTAAAACTAAAATAATGCCTAATTAGATTAAGATAGTAATTATGTGTTATTTTAAAATGATATTCATTATTATCCAAGACAGTGTAAAACTAAGTCTTTAAAAAGCTATAATAAAACAACTAAGATTGAAATACTGTAGCGAATATAAATATAGACAATTTCTGGCCCAGTTAACACTTACTGTTGTTAAAATCCCACCCAATGTTATGTGCTGCTGCACCAAATTTGGCTACATTATGAGTTGTGGAAGAGGTGATAACCTAGAAGTAATAGGCTGGCAAAAAATTGATGCTTACAGACTAATAACCTTGGGAATGATGGGTGGATAAGTGTGCCACAAATACAGTATATCTATAGAACATACAGTGAAGAAAGACATATTTGATGATTTCAACTTTTCCAGCAATTACAGGGCATAAGAGTTCCATGAAAGGAATCTTGCACTAACTTCAGGAATGCTGCGGGGATGGTGCTTAAGAACATCTATCTCTCTGTATAAGATGAACTAAAGTACCGCTGAATATCTTCAACTTTCACTAAAAGGAAGATTTGGGACTCATGCAAGATCAAATTATTATTCTATATCCATTATATGCTGTCTCAGGGGAGCTCTCGCCTACTCATCACCCACAAAAAGTAAGTGGGAAGGAGGAAATCCAAGTAGTAAATGTTTTTTCAATAGCATTTGTTTCCATGATGTTTTATATCCACAGATAGTCTTGTTGGAAAGAGATTCAGTTTTAAACAGGAGCTAAGTATGGATGACTATATCTGGATCTCCACCTTAACCATGACTGCCTCCAGTCACAACCCAGCATTTGAGAGACAGTTTTATCTGAAAAACAACTCTTAAAAAAACTGGAGGACTGAATGACCTCCAGAGGGGCAAAAATCAGACAGAGGGCCCAGTTGAACTCTGTAAAGAAGTTATGCTAACAACTTAGCCTCAAAGAGTTTAAGAG